>NC_071394.1:23656469-23990723 GCF_022682495.2 Desmodus rotundus | reverse complement strand
CATAAAATTTACCTACATTTTATTACTGTCAGAAAATGTCCTCGGTTTGAAATGCGAGGAAATGACAACTGTCCTCTAAAAGGCTTGATGGTGTATTTTTTTTTCTGAGGACAAAACACAAAAAACAAAACGCTTTTCCTGGGTGCTTTGAACTGTTGTCAAAGTAGATAAAGATAAAAATGTCTGAGATTTCCCTAAATTTCCTGCATGGAAAACCTTCAAATAATTTCATGGACAGTCAGTCTAAATGTATGGTGCTAGGAACCCATCTCCCCAACCCATTCATCCTCCCACCTTTGAAGAGATGTTTCCTGGGTGGAATCAACCCCAGAAAAATAAAATGGCAGCTCGGAGGACCTGAATAGTACCTCAAACATCACAATGCCTTGAAAGTTACTCTTTTCATGGTAGTCAATGGGCTGAAAATACAAGAATTCTATTCCAAATTCACCTCTCTACAGTTAAAAATTGCGGTAAAAGTCATTTTTTAGAAAAAGTATTTATAGGCAGGGCTCTGGTGCTATCCGAGCCTGATTAAAATGTGTTGCGAGTCCCCCTCCCCCTTTTGAATTTCCACAAGACAGACTCTGATATGATGCACAGATTTTTATTTTTCTTAAACAACACACTGAGTTTTAGAATTATAATTTAGAGTGTATTGGATGTATCACCAAAAGACAGGGTGGCTGTGCAATTGTAAGGAGGTGTTGTATTGTTGCTAGTCCGAGTAAATCTAAATCTTTTCAAGCTTTGGTTGAGTGGGTTAATTCCAGGACCTGAATTACAAGTGCAATTTGAATTACATTGCAAATGCTGAACTTCCTTCACTTTAGCGGAGCGCTTTCTTTTCCCCTTCCCAGACTTATGAATTCTAGCTATTTTGATGTTTTTCAAATGTTGAAATATTCCAGTTAGCTGTAAAAAAAAAATAGCAGTTCCAACTAGAAATGAAGAAAAAGAGTTTCCTTCTTTGCCTCTTTGTTTATTAATTTTTTTGCCTCTATTTTGTGAAATCTCCACTTTCAACATTGACTTAAGCCTTTAAAATTGTGGAGCCACTCCAGGCGGTCTAACTTTAACCCTTCAATACGAGGATAAACATTTGGTAAAAAGACTGCACTAACTGGGCTGGGGGCCAGGGTGGGGTGGGGCAGGGAGGCGGCAAATGGACAGGTAAGCAATTAATATTCGATTCAAATTGGGATTTCTGACCGACTTTGGGATTTCCCAAGCATGAACAAGCATTGGTAAAGACAGTCTCAGAGAATCTGTGGGGTAAATTCATAGGATGACACTGATTTTGTGGACAGAGGACAAAGAGGTGAAGTGGATTGTTCAGAACTTGAATTCCCGTCTCCCAGCCTGATTCTGACACAGGTCTTTGTGTTGAGGCTGCTTAAATCCTTCAAAGAGAAAATGGCAGGCTTGGGGCGGGGCCAGGGGGTTCTGCTGGAGGTAATGTGGGGCATTCCAGCTGTGGTGAGAGGTGGTACACAAAATGCCTGGCATTTATTGAAGAACATACCGATTTACGTGCAGCCTGACATCGAAGATCAAGCTGTCCAGGCTTGACATGATAGTTTTCAGACTGTGGAAGTCTTTATCTCACAGTCTTCATAAAAAAAGCCTGATTGAATAATTGTTGTCAAAAGACAAGAAAATACAGGTTCACATTTGGAGTTCAAAAACCTGACACTTTTTAAACGGGGCGCTAACACTGTAGAAAATTGCAGTAATCAAGGGCTTTCAGAAAGAACTGGGAATGACTAATCAATCTAGAACATATATGCTGTGATTGCAGCATATAATCCTGCTTTTTTCAGTCCTGCCTGCACTTCCCTTGCAGTTTTAAAGTCTCTGACCATTAGAGTGCCTTCGCTGCATGGGACCTGGGTAATGTGGCGCCTTGTTGATTGCGGGCCAAAAATGATGCCAGAAGACCCTGCACAAAACACAGACCCCTGTCGGTCCTCACTCAAGACATTATGAATCTACTCCTGCAGATTTTTCTGCGTTGCACACTTACTGCTTTTCTTTCATCTCTCTTGCATTTCCCATGCCACAGTTTAACTAAGGCAGACTTATCCGATCAAAACTGACACGATTCATGAAATGTTTTGTTTCACTGCTGAATATTTGTAGGAGATGCTAGCTAAATTTGAAATAGTGAAATATACTATTTTCAGCTTTCAAAAATATTTCCACAAAAACACTATGCTTTCCTCCCAAAGTGGAAGGGAATATGGCCCCAAGGAAAACTATACTAAGAATGAAATGGCTTGTTGGTTTCAGATCAGGGAAAAAATAACCATGGAGTTTCATTAAAAAAATCATTTGATAAAAATTCCCCCCTTGTGGATGGAATTTTCGTTCTGTGAATAATTGACTTATTATCCATAAATAATAGTGAATGCAACTTCACATGCATTGATTACACATTTCTATAAATCGATAACCTAGAATATCACAATGTACTATCCAGTTAATCCAAACAAAATTAAAATTATTTTCAATTGAAAAAATTTTAGGACGTGTCCAAGTATGTATTTGTCTTACGAATTAACCAAAATACAGCCTAAATTTAGAACCCTGCATTGATTGGTAGACAATACATTGACATTTCTTCCTCTTCTGTTTTCTTTCTATGTTAAGAAAATAGCATTATGAGCATGGGAATGTTGCAATATTCAGGCAGTAACTTTTAAAACAGAGTCAGGGGTTGTAAAATTTAACGTCCTCATAACAGCATTAACTTACCCAGGTTGTACATATAGTACATTAAATGATCACATTTTGCTGTCTTCCGTGTAATTGGAAATATTCTATATGTACAATTTGAGTGAGTTAATGTTTCTAGGAGAACCTTAACTTTTGCATTTCTTGACTTTTTTATGTTTGAATTTGTAGCTTTAACATTCGCATTAACATAGTTATTTGCATTTCATTACAGCTGAAGTTAGTCTCTTCAAGGACTGCAGTCCTAACTGAGTGTTTACTTGAAGATCAGTTTAAATGAAAAATTTCAACCTTCTGTTTACATATTTATGGTTAGACTATACCCTAGTTTAAGGTGTGATTTTGTGGTGCTAACTTAAGTCTAACCATTTTTGCGCCTGGTAAGTGCCCAGGAATTGGAAAACAGTTGAATAGGTGAATACATGAACACTTACAACAAAAGTTTATTAGTGAGCTGGAAATAGATAAAAGTGGCAATAGGATCAGTGGATTATTTGGATTAAAAAACAACTCCCTGGAAACTTGTCTAAGAAAGGGAAGAACGCTTCAGCCTTTTCTAGTATCTTGCTGTTGGATTTTGCTGTTCTAAATGTTCTTTATTTGTTGTTTTAAATATTCCAAAATTGAAAGGAAGAATAATTCTCCAATTTTGCCTGCAAAGAAACCAAGTCCCTAAGAGATTATGTGATTATCTCAAAGAGAAAAAGCAGGGGAAGGCATGCTATATTGAAAACATTTTCTAAGTCCAGTCATACCTTGATTTTTTGGAAACTCATATGAAGATATGGATATAAACAAATGCAAAATGATAGGGGTAGGGAAGAAAAAATTGCTATTTTATTCATGAAGAAAAATTAGCATGGAAATGCCTCCCTCAGACTATACAGACTTCACGTGGGCAGGAAGTGCCTTGTTTTTGTAGCCTGGTGTCCCATCCGTACTAGGGACACATTAATTCTTTTCCCAAATAGCATAATAGCATTAATAGGAAAGAGAGCCAATTAAATTACTCTATGTACTTCAGATTATATTAACCAAAAGTTTTATTTTCAGGGGCACAACTGCCTATGGTGGGGTGCAACCAAATACTCTGTCCTGTCTTAGGTGATGCTTCTTTATACACAAGAGATTTCTAGGAACTTGTGAAAATTGGACATCAAAAATGTTTTTAGAGTGTACAAATATCTGTAATAAAATTTTTTTTATTAACAGAAAGTTGATTTGTTAAAAATTTTAATAGGTATAAAACCTTTAAGAAACAATTGAGTTTAATAAACCCATATTAGAGATAAATATAGACACTGAATGTTTTTGCTTGGTGGGGAAAGGGAAAGGTAGAGAAGAAATAAAGAAATAAGAGAATCCAAGAGAATAAAAAGCAGCAAAGCACATTTATGTATTTGTTCAACAAATACTTACTAAGCGCCTGTTATGTGCCAGGTGCCTCAGAGCTGTGTGCGTGCTCAGTAATGAACAAGACAAAGTAATTCCCTGTTTTCGTAGAATTTACCATCTAGCGGGTAAGGCAATAAGGAAAGCAAAGAAATACATAATTAAGATTACTTCACATAGTTAAATGCTACACATAAAATGAAACAGGGTGGAAGGAGCTATTTTAAACTGGGTAGTCAGGGGAAGGGGTGGGTGTTTCTGATTCGCTTATGTAGGGAAGACCTCTCCTGGGAGGCAACACCTGTGTCAGACGACAAAGCCAACACAGTTCTGTCACGAGTGTGAAGACAATGCGTGAGTGTGGAAGTCCAGTGCCTCACAAGCAGTGGAGCCCCTTTCCTGAGGCATTTGGGACAGGACGCGTTTACAGAGCATTAGGAGAGGCGATGTGGAAGCACGGGGCAGGCTCGCCTAGGAGGCTGGGGATTTCCTTATGGAGCCAGCAGGTCCTATTTTTAGGGCGAGGTGAGGCAGCCCATCGTGAGTTGGAGGACTGTCATTGGTGTTCGGTTTCTGTGACAGTGGGGAGTTTCCCGCACGTGCAGGCTGACTTAGGCTAGGATTTGCAACGTGGGCTGGGTCCCTGCGGGGCCCTCCAGGCTGTGGGTCCCTACATATGAGTTAACCAATCACCTGAAAGGTGGAAGAAGGCAGCCATGTGACAATGCTTAGAGGAAGAATTTTCTAAGAGCAAGTAAAGCCTGAATTGGTATGTCTGGGGACCATGAATGCGGTCAGGGTCACCTGCGTTTAGAAGAAGGGAGAAAAATGCCAGCAGGAGCCTGATCCCTGAGTGGTGGAAAAGAGTCTGGGTTTTACCTTAAGTGCCAGGGGTCCGTTGGAATGAATTGGTTAAGATCGTTCATTCATCGCTCATTCATTCATGTGCTTTTTTTGTTTGTTTTTAATAGACTTATTTTTTAGAGCCATTTAGGTTCATAGCAAAATTGAGTGGCAAGTACAGAGAGTTCCCATGTACCCCCAGACCCCCCATTATCAACAACCCCACCTGAGGGATACATTTACTGTAACAGATGAACTTACGTTAATACACCATTAGCACCCAAAGTCTGTAGTTTACATTAGATTTCACTGTTGGGTAGTATATTCAGCGGGTTTTCACAACTGTATAATGACATGTATCCACCATTACAGTATCATACAGAGTAATTTCATTACCTAAAAATCTGCTGTGCTCTGCCTATTTATCCCTCCCTCTCCACTTACCTCAAGAAACCACTGATGTTTTTAATGTGCGCACAACTTTGCCTTTTTCAAAATGTCATATACTTGGAGTCACGTAGTATGGAACCTTAGACGGGCTTCTTTCACTTCGTAATATGCATTTAAGTTTCCTCCACGTCCTTTCGGGGCTTGATAGCTCATTTCCTTTTAGCCGTGAACGATATTCCATTGTCTGGATGTACCAAAGTTTACTCTAGTAATTTGTTTTTTCACTCAACCATATATGTGCCAGCTACTGTGTTTGTCACTGAGAATATTGTGATTAGCTAAATACATTTAGCCCGTGGAACTCATGGTCTAGTGGGGAAGAGGGATGTCAAGTAAGTAATAAAAAAAGAACGAATGTAAAATTACAAGCAGGTATGTGCTCTGGAGGATTGGGACATCTTTTGAGAGGTGTGTGAAAAGAAGGAGCATTGCAGTTCAGGAAGGGATTTTCTGACAAAATGATGCCAGCTCTGTGTGTGAGGTCTGAAGGGCAAAGTGAAAAGGGAGAGAAGAGCATTGCAGACAGAGGAAGACTGACTCATTACATCAGGAACTGATCGAAGGTCAGTGTGGTTGGAGCAGGGACCTCAATAGCAGGCTGAGGGGTGGGCAGGGAGCTGCCTGAGGGGGACCTTGTGGGCCAGGGGAGGGTCACACGTTTATCCCAGGAGCAGGGGGAAGGCCCTGGTAGTTTCCAAGGGCAGGTGGGCATGCTGCTGGAGGAACAGTGAGGAAACTTCTCAGTAATCCTCATAGTAGCCACCTGGGACTCAAACAAGGGTGGTGGGAGGGGAGATGCAGGGAGATAAACAGAGCGGAGATGTTTCATGTTGGGGAGGTGAAATTGAGGGAGCAGGAGGGATGGAAGAGGTTTCCTGGATTTCTGGCTAGAACAACAAGATAAACTTGAGTCAGGGAGCACTCGATGAGGACCAGGGTTGACTGTAAAATAATTTATTCGCCTTTCCCATATTAAAAATAAAATCGCTAGGCTGCCATTGGTTGAATGCAGATTCTAGAGCCCCACAGGAGAAGTCATCGTTTAAATTGTGAAGATGAAAACTGTCCACTGGGAATAGTGCTTAACAGAGGAGCTGTGAATAACAGAACTGGATGTGGAATTCCTTTTCTGGCTTGTGAACTCAGGGACTGAGCAGAAGTTAGGCTCCTGTAAACTTTAGTAAAGCTTTACTTGTTTTTAGAATCAGCAAGATTTGCAAGTAGTATCACATTTTCTTATGTCTTTTAAAATAGACAACAGCCTCTAATAAAATAAAAGTAATACTTATGGAACGTGTTATATGATTTAGTATTTGTGTGAATTACTTCTTATAGTACTAAAAAAACCCCTCATTAAATAAATACTCATTATCTCCAGTGCGATAATGGTCAATGTCGAACAGCTGGCTCTCTGGGGAAAGTGGGAAGCTCTGGGGCTCTGGCCAATTTTCTGTGGTGTAGGTTTTCCCATCATGGCCGTTTCAAGGCCCTTGGGTGATGTCACTGACCGTAAAGGTAGGAAGGGAAGGGCACGGTCCTCTCCTTCCTCCATGTGGGCCAGCTCCAGCACACCCTGAATCTCCCTTTTAATGATGAGACACTTTGGCCTTGGAAAGGAAGTAACTCCTCCGATTCACATAGAATAAGTGGCAGAGTGAGAATTTACTCTCTGGCGGAGATCCTGAAGCCCGAGGGTTTAACTGCTCTGCTGTATACACTGAGAGTTGAATCATAATGTTGAAAGGTTGATGTGAACCCAGACCTCATGGAAGTCCAGCTTCTTTTAATAGGGAAACAACTGAGTCCAAAAGGTTTTAGAGGCTGTTTGCGGACAAAGCTGGGGCTATAACCCGATTCTTTGGTCACTGCTCTACACCATGCTGTAGCTGCTCGGGTTTTGCAAACATCCCCCACAGAATGGCTAAATAATTTATATTTTATGGAAAGAAACAACTGTTGGAGGCTCTTTCCCCTTACCCATTTTGGGGTGAAAGTCTCATTGTCTGGCAATATAACTCAGCAATATCACTGTGCTTGTGCACAGAATTCCTAAAGAGTGGTCCTGGTAATAACAGTTGTAGCTGCTCTTTGTTTCGTACGAGCTAGTGTATTTTACCCACGGGCAATAAACTAGGGAGACCTAAATGTGCTCCTAGTCCTATGTACCTGATGTGTGTGTTGCGTGTGTGTGTGCATGTGTGCACGTGTGTGTAACTGTAAAGCAACAAAACACTCATTGTGTAACTAGTTGCATAACTAGCTGCATAATTAGAATTGAGCCACGTTTGGTGTCTCTAAAAACCCACACTTTGAGAAGCTGGCCCTATGCAATTTCAGATCATTTTAGGGCCACGCAAATGATACAACTTGTTTTAATTCCAAGTTTTGGAGTTTAAAAACGAAGATATAGAAGTGAGTTATGGGTGAAGCCTATTATGACAATAAAAATTGCAAAACCTCTAGTGAAAACACACTTTGCTCAACTTACCAACCCTATATAAAAGCATAGAAAGTTCTTCATTTTACAGAAGTGCTGTTGAGGAAAACCAATTACCAATGGTATTTCTATCTATATCTGTTATGTTTAGAGAAATTCTGAAGTGCAAGGAGACTTCAATTCTTAAAGTAATGGAATATTGATAATTTTATTACTTGTAAGAAGATACGTAGTATGAAGGAAATTATTTACATAATTTTTTGACCAGGATTTTTAAAACAGAAAGAAAAACTATGCCCTATGTGGAGAAACATTTCATTTCTTTGATAAATAGTGGGGAAAGACTATTTCTTGTTAAAAGATTTCATGTTGCTTTTTAAATCAAATCAGAAGCTATTGAGGATGAAAATAAGAAATCACTCTAAATGTGAAAATTGTTAAAGAAAGGTGACTTTTGTTCAGGTGACTGGTTCAATACGCTTCTTAGTTTAAATTTGGCCTACCAGTGTTTCGATAGCACAGCAGGTACACTTGGGTCTTACAAAGGGACCGAGCACTGCGTTATTATTCTCACTTTCAGAATGTGCGCAGCATAGGTTGGGCCTATGGAAATATGCTATACAAATTAACATGAGGTACAAGGAAAGTGCGAGATAAAATTAAGATCTTAAGTGCGTGCTTGCATGTTGATGTTCCTAGGGAGAATCCTTGACCTTTTTTTGGAGTTGGCACTTTAAGCCCGGGGAAAAATAGTTGCACTTTTGACAGTCATGTGAAGATTGCATTGGGGACCGTAGATGTGAGACCTTTCCTCTGTCAGAACTTAGAATTAAGCCCACATCAAAAGCATTGCAAGGAGTGGAAGATCAGTGGGACATACTCAGTAAAAAACTCTTAATGAGCAGATAGACTGCTGTATAGCCTCTGTGATGTGTGTCAACTTAGCCTTGACATAGCCAATTCCCAATTCTCTGTACAAGATAGAATGAGGGTAACAACGATAATTGAAACCCACAGATAATCCGCAGGTTCCATTTTAACCCTCCATTGTAACTGACTGCCTTGCAAGCCTTTTAGGAGAACTAGGAAAGAGTTGTTTCTCCTCTTCGTGATGCAAAATTGCCGAAAGTGTTGGAGAACAATGAAATACATAGGCAGGAGAGGCTGTATCAATTCAAGGCCTTGGCAGGAAACAGCGGGTACAATCAGAAGGCAATTAAAAAGTCTAATGAAGGGACCATTTTCCAAGGTATTGGCAAGGTGAAGGGAATCCAAACGGCTGAGGAAACATCCGGGGATCTAGCAATGACCAGGCACTGCTTCCAGTCCTGGGGAGGAAGGATCACAAGGACAGGGCTCTGAGTAGGAACAAGGAGACCTGACTATAGGACACGGGTGATCAGCAGGTGCTATGGTCTTCCCTGCAGGAAGGCAACCAGAGCGCGGCACAGCTGGAGCCAGGGCAGAAACACCAGACCTCTCCCTCCTGTCTCCCTGATCTCCTTCCACTGCCTCCCACTGGCTGAACCCCTCGGAAATCCAGAAAGAAAGGAAGGCTGTTGATGTGGTCCACAGAAGTCAGGGTCCTGGGGCACAGAGAAGGGTGGAGAAGGCTAAGACAGGATCAGGAGGGACAAACAGAGACCATCTGGATGAGAGGGAATGAGAAAAATGATCTCGGGTAGGTCAACTAATCACGGTTACCAGCCCCTGCATTTGAATGCAAGACCCGATCTTTTAGAAGAGATATTTTTAGAAAGCCAATCAAGACAGGAAGGTAAAAGAAAACAACATTCTTTAGGAAATGACCATCTGTATACTACATAACACACAAGAATTCCAAATACACTCTTTCATCCTTGGCTGTTTAATTTTTATTTGAAGGCAGGGGTAGACATATATTAACTGTGATTATTTTATCTTTTATCCTCAGGAAGTCCTGGGAGGTTCCTTGGTGAAATCTGAATGCATGACCTTTCCAAAAGCCAATTTGAAGAGCAAAACTTTACATTGTCCCTCCTGAAGTTCAAACCAAGAGTAAATGGCCACACTCATGTTTCACTGGCTCATGAGAAAGATTATGTTACTTGTGTCATTAGTTATAAGAAAGATGTAAAAATGAGCTTTTCTTAGGGATCCAGTTACTGCAAAAAACTGTATTGTAATGCCTCACAGTATTACAAAATATTACAAAGTATTGTGGCTTAACTATTTCAATATGTTCATGGATTCAACAATGTGGAAGAACCTGTGTTAATGCAGCTTTCTCTCTATTTTTTTCTTTCTTTATCTTAGTGGCAAAGATGTTCTAGGGGCTTCCTGGAGCTCACATGAATATGCAGGAGAACAGGAAAGTCTGCCTTTTACATTTCTGTTCACTTTCCATGCCAGGCTTCACCCTGTCCCACCCCCAAAGCCAATCTCGCCGGCACTGGGGAAATGTTAACATTCTTGGCCCCATATCTGTTGGAGGCTTGAGTAAGTTTCATGAACTTACATGAAACTGCCCACACCCGAAATGCTGAAGTGGGTCCTAAGTGCCTACAGCTTTCCTTGACCCAAGAGCTGGGGTCTCACTTAAGGTGACAAGCCAGGTTTCAAACTAGTACATTTTTATAGCCCCAGCCTGGATTTCAACTGCTTGACCAAGACATTGGCATTTTCCTTCCCCTTACCAACCCCACCTGAATAGGGTCTGGACCATGACCTCACCATACTCCTTGCTATGTTTCTGGGCTTCAGCTGCTGCGTTGCCTCCCATACTGGGCTACATATAAGCAACTTGCCCGTTTCTCCACCTCCCTACTCCCAGTCCTGCTGGGTGGTCCCAGCCTATGGCACTGGGCTTCTGTGTCCAAACTGAGAAGTTGCCTTTCCACTGAGTTGAATGTGCATGGAGAGAATGAGCAGAAACATATCTCCATAGTAAGGGTTTCTGCCATCTGGACCCTCACATTTGCTCCCCACTTGCTGGGTTAGATGTTTTATATGCTGCCCGTCTCCACCACAGGGGAGTTTGCTAAAGCCTTGCTGACCCTGCTGGGGTCAGTCCTATGTCAGGGGCAGTGATGGCAGCTCCTTATCCTATCTGGTCCCAGTGTCCCTCCTTTTATTGTCCCATGTTACTAAGGTCCCCACTCTCCTCCTGTATGACAGAGCACCGCAGATACATGAATTCCCCGTATTCCAATAATTGATTATATTCCAGCAAGATGGGATATCAAAACGTTAATCGATCAAATAAGAGACACGCTGGCAAGCTAGGACTTTATTATTTTTTCTGAAAATGTCATCTAAGTTTAAGAAACTTGAAAGTCCTCTTCGGTTATTTCATTATGAAAAAGTAATCTCATTTAACTGGCACTTTTACATCTACATTCATGCTTTTAAAACACTGGAGTGAGTGTTCTACAGCTGTGTAAAGAAACACATTATCAAAGCATTAGGAAATGATTAAACTGACATTTTCTTAAGAAAACGAAAGGAGCAGGAAAAAACCATTCTAAAAGGACTGAGTGCTACATACTCCAGATATTATCTTCAGTGCTTACTCAGGGATCTTTAAAGAAGCTTATTACCAAGTACCCTAAGAAGACAAGTGGGGATGTGTACAGATCAGAGGAATGCACGTTAATGCACCTGCCAGATTTTACTATCGTGCAAAGTATGTCAATCAGCACTCAGACCTTGCATTTAAAAATGTGTTCTTTCAGGTTTCTGCTGTGCTGTATCATTCATAACTCAGTCCTCCAAATCAGTAGCCATTCCATGTTGCGAACTGTCATAAATGGCACATGTGCACATAGGCAGGGCTCTCGAGGTTATTTATCTTTGCTGGAAACAAATATTTTGAAGCAAGAAAAAGGTTGAATCTTAACTATTCCAACTGTTAAAAGACTCTTATTCATTGAGCATTTAATAAGCATTTGCTGTATGCTGGGCACTATTTTTCATGCTTCACGATGCTATCTCAGGCGATCACATGCAAAGTTCCAGGATGTAGACCCAAATTGCCGGGATTCACGGCATGCTATGAGAAAAGAAAAGAGATATGATGAACTGACTTTCTTAGGAGAATATTGCTAGCAATGAGGCTAGCCCCAAAGAAAGGAATAGGGTTAGAGGGTCAGGGGTGGCAGACAGATGTTGTGAAGGGTTCTGCCTCTTTTCTAAGGACCTTGCCAAGGACTCTGGAAAACAATGCCAGGTACTTGCTTTTTCAACATATATGGGAGGAGGAGGGACTAAGATTGGTAGGGGTTCGTTGTATGTTGTTATGAATGCTTTTCAGTTTGTCTACTGAATTCTCAACAGCAGATGACATAGCTGACCACAGTCCCCTCCCATTGCTGTTTCTTTGGCTTTTTGACACCACGCCCAACAGATATTCCCTCCTTCTCTGGTTATTCTTTCTCAAGGTCATTTGCAGTCTCCTCTTCCTTTTTCCTCTCTTTGAGTGTCATTGTTCCTGAGGGTTCAACCCATAGGACCCATCCCATTTGTACACTCTTTGGGAGATTTTTTCTATCTCTTGGCCTCTAAGAGACTGTATCTCTTCCTGAGCTTCAGCCCCATGCAGCCTACATTGGTATCACCTTCTTTGGCTAAACATTTCATAAAGACTCCAGATTCAGCACATTCAGAACCAAGCTCATCTCCCCCATACATCTTCCACCCCATTGTAGACAACCTGCTTCGTGTATTCTCTGCTCAGAAAAAACCAGTATCATCTGTTGGGCCCTAGCCATCCTAGGCATAAATTTTTACTTCTTTTTTTCTCCTCACTTTGCATATTCTCTAATCCAAAGTCAACCACCAAGTCCAGTGATAGGTTAACCTATAATACTTTTTACATCCATCTTCTTATCATCTCCACTGCCATTGTCCCCAGTCTCTGTCTATTTTTATAAGAACACCCTGTAAAACAAATAGGTTAGATAATGAGAAAAACTCAAGAGTGCACTAGGCTGAGAATTTGGAGAACTAGATTCTTGTTTCCACATTGTTAATATTTGTCCAGAAGGACCAGAATTGTCTTTTATAGAGCAATGTGTTGGTTTTTTAGGACAGGAGCTGGTTCACTCTCTCTCTCTCTCTCTCTCTCTCTCTCTCTCTCTAGTAGCAATAGTAGATGTTTCATAAATGCTTGTTGAACCAGAATCAAATATAATTTATTAATATAAAATTTCTATAAAGTTTAAGTTGTTTGTCTCTAGAAATAGACATTTTAGGTAAAGGTGGGATAGAATTACATAAGTGAATAACGTGGTGTAGTGAAGTATATGAAATCTGTAGCCTCTTCTAAGATCTCTAAGGGGAGAAGTATAATGTGATAATTAAGGCAAATCCATGGGCCAAATCCAGATTCTGTTCTTTCTCACTATGGAGTGTGTGCAGCATTAATATAATTATGCAGTAATTCTGTGTGAAGGGAGTGGAGTCCATCTGCTTTCACTTTGTCTTCTCATGCTTGTGTGGGTTAGTGCCTTTGGTCGGGTTTCCCAGAGGCAAACCCTGAGATGAGGATTAATGTGTGAGTGATGGGTTAGGAAAGTGCTCCTAGAAGAATTGACAGGCTAACGGTGGGGGGGCAGGACAGGGATGGGGGAGAAGCCATGTGAGACTGTGACTTCTGACTAAGTCCAGTGGAGGGTAGATTTCATCTGATGACACAAGGACATTTTGGAGTGTACATTTTGATTTTAAATTGCCCCAGTCTAGTGGAAGGGATCTTGGCTTTCTTATTCTTACACTAGCCAGTCACTGCTCACAGGTCACCCTGGACCCATCCTAAGTGCCCATGGACAAAACAGCTCCAGGGGTCCGAGGGTGGTTCTCCGAGGAAGCATGGCATTTGTGGGCACTTGTCAGCAGAAGTCATTGAAGTCAGGGCAGAACCCACAGGGATGGAAGACGTATGGGAGGAAGCTCAGTCTGTTAGGAGGACTTCCTCCAGTTGGCCATCTTTAGATATTCCTGGCCTTTCTAGTGTTGATTGTTTTGATTGAAGTGGGAATAGTTACTTACGCTGAGTGAAGAAAACATGATCGTGATAGTTGGCCATCACTGTCTTGAGTGTTCACACTTGTTTGTTCTACCTTGGGATGGTGTGTGGTTAGGGCTCGTTCTTCCTTGTGGTTGCAATGGCCACCCCATTCACACGGTAAGTCACCTGTGCTTCCCGAAGAAGGCCAGGGGGGACCGCTGAAGCCTCGTTCATTTTCAAGGTGAAATATGTTTCAACAGTAATCCACTGCAAATACTGTCCTATTTGCATTGCTTAACGTCAAAGAGATTGTTCTTTTGGGAGAAAGGTAAGGGATGACTTTTCTAAGTAATGTGTCCAAGGTCACCTGGGGAGATTTTTGCTCTGAGTAGAGAGACTTGGGACAGTGTTTGTGGCCTCAGTCACAAAAGTCTTGTCCAATATTCTGTTCTGAGGGAAGCAATCGGGAATGTGAAATAGAAAGAGCAATGAGCTGAGAGACTTGGCTCAGCCCTGGTTCTTCTCACTCCCGCCTGTGTGATCTCAGCTTGGATGCCGCCTCAACTTCTTCACCTGTAAGATGGAGAAAATAATGCCTACTTGCTTACCTCACAGGGCAGGTATTAATACCAAAAATGTCAACAGCAAAATTCCCTTGAAATTAAAAGCAAATTAACATAAGTGTGAGAGGGAGTATCATGGCTGTTTTCCTGGCCTACCACTTACCCCCTGAGTCTTCACGGCCAAGTTATGCAACCCCCTCTGCTTTGGTTTCCTCATCGGTATAAAGATGGTATGCAAAGTAGGTACCTCACAAAATTGTTTTAAGGTTAAATTTAGATGATTTACATACAATGCTTAGCAGAGTCTAGCAAATAGGAAGCAGCCTGTGAATATGTGCCGATCATAATTGTCTATGATGTGACAACCTTAAAGCCCTCACTCTCAAGCATCACCACTTTACGTTTATCATCAGTGAATGTACCTGAATTACACAGCTTTATTTTACGGCATCCTAGGACGTAGTGAAGACATTTATGTCATTGACTGATCAGTCATGGCACCATCTCACAAATTCATACATTCTGATTTTTTTAGATTGTTCCTGTACCATGTACTCTATGATCTTTGAATCATCTCTAGTTGAACGTGAAAAATTAAAAGAATGTGTAAATAAAATAAAATAAAGAAAATGACAAAAGGCCCAGAAGTATGTATGGTATTTTAGATTTTACTGTCTTATGCTTGTTCAAAAGCTCGTTTGTTTATTTGCTCCCAATATTCTACATGATGTCCCTTTAGCAAGAAATAGTACAATTAAACTCAGGTCTAAAGTCGGAAGACCACCATCCTTACAGCTTCCATTGCTTCACTGTATATCTTTGGGCGAGGAACTTGACCTTGGAACCTACGTTTCCTGGTCTGAATAGTCCTTCATAGCACCTCTGCAGGGATAAAATGAGATTGTGCACGTCGAGAACTTGGCATGCAGCTGCCACAGAGCATATGTGGGGAGTAGCAGAGCAGCACGGGAGATCCTCAGAAATTTTGCTGTCTTTCCTTTTTCTCTTTTTTTCATACTTCTTAGTGAGATGTAGATTTTTATTCTTGGCTTGCATCTCTGCGGATTTCTTTTGAGGCACAGTTGAGATGCAGTTTATGAAGGCACTCAAGTTATTGTATGGTTGTAAAATATTATTCACAACACCAGTGGTTAGTGACTGACCCGCTTATTCAGGAACACTTCTGTTATGTTGTAGGTACTGTGCCGAGTGCTGAGGATACACTGTTGATGATCACAGACATAGTCTGTGCTTTCAAGGATCGTTTAGAAGGAAAACACATGCATACATGATCTCCCCTTGTCCCCCTTTTAAGAAAACAGAGTATTAAAATCCCTGTTGACAATGAAACCTGTTACTTTTGTTTAATCCAGCATTTCTCGTGGATTTTTGCTCAAGGAACAACCTTCCTTGTCACTGTGTTTTTGCACTTCATGCAAACCACTGAACTGTTATAGAACACAACTTGGGAAACACCATTGAAGCAAGTAGTGTTTCTTCTCCCATGAGGCCTATATCTATTCCCTCAATGTGCTTCATTTGCATAAATCGTATTATGTAGGTGGCTGCCTGCTTTGCTCATGGTCAGGGCCAGCCCTCGATAGGGTACAACCCTGGAGTGAACAAAACAGGAGTCACTCCTGGGCAGAGAACACAAACTTTGTCAGAAAATAAATTACGGGAAACATTTTTATTAAAGAAGAAGAGTAGTTTTGAGGGTGTGATAGCTTCCGTTAAAGCTTATGCAGTTAATCATTCCTTGTTTGAGGTTTGGACTTTCTTCCCTTTGATGTAATTAGCCATTAGGCTTTCTGAAGTACATTTTTCATGTCAAGGAGACAATGGTTTCAAAGGAGAGATAGGGTGGGGCTGAAAGGAAGGCCAATTTAATGCACAGAGCAGCAAAAGACACTGGAAAATATCAACACTTTCTGCACGAGCCATTTGCTAACAGTGCATTGGAACACAATGTCCTTTTCACTTTAAATACAGCAGTGTTTTACACTCTGCTTTGCTGCATTGTAAGGGTTTTCTGGAGCTTTGTCCAGGACTGTGTGGGATGGAGAGGAGTGTGTGTATTTGGGAATGGTAGAGAAACTCTTCCAGTTCAACCAGAGAAGCTCTCTTATTATGGTATTTGTTTGTTATGCTTCAACGTAAGATGCCATTTGAAAAAAGAATGACTGCTAAAAATATTTTAAAACCTTTGAGATAGATGATTTGACTGCATGAGACAGGATTAGTTAGTCACCTGTTGCCCATTACTAGTAATATTGGCTTTGCTATAGCAGAACAAATTACCCAGTTATACAAAGAAAATTAAAAGTTTATCAAAACCCTATTTGTTCCATAAATGTTTATTGAAAGTACACTCTGTTCAAGTTTTTATGTAAATGTATGGGCATATTCGCATGTGTGGGAATGGGTGTATGTGCATGCATGTACATATGCTGCACATGTGTGTGTGCATATGTGTTAATTAGAGGCACTTCACAACTGACACCGGTATATGAAGTTTACCTTTAAAGAGCTTGGTCTAGCACAAGGAGTAAGTCATGTGTACAAAAAGTCAGAATCAAAACCAGTAATATGTGTCTGCTAGTAGATGAAGATTAATTCACAGTCAAATTTAAATAAAAATGTCACCACCCAAGAGGATGTACTTGCCTTCATTCTTTGCCTTAGAAAAGTATTTAAAAATATAAACTCCATACATTAATATTAAAAATACCAGTTTCTGTTACTCTAGACCCATTATTTTAAAACTATTTTTTGGTCATATTTGTGCGAGCCTTTTTATTTACAAAAAAACCTAAGACAAAGTTGTAGTTGTCTTTAATGCTTCAATTTCATTAACTTGGGCCTAAAACCAGTCTCAATTTACTCTCATGAACTTGGTATATGTGTCCTTGCAACTTGTGCTTAATATTTCTCCACACATATATTTGTATCCATGCAACTGGCCTTTCTGTTTTTCCGAATGTATGTGCGTAGTATCAAACTTTTTAACTTTATGCATTTTCCATTCAAAATTGTATTCTGATATATACAGATATTGAAATAAAAAGACATACCACTAGTTTATTACTTTTATTACTGTTTTAGTATCTCATGTTGAGACATCTCTGTTTCATTTATTCCTTTCCCTAGCGATGGCTACTTAAGGTATTTCCAGTTTTTCATAGTTAAAACAATGCTGCAATGACCACCTTTGCGTGTGTGTCGGGTAAGATTTCCTCTCAAGGTTAACAGAACAAAGAACTGCGGGGTGTTTACTTTTGCTGGGTTCTGTCTTTCACCAACTGGCTTATTTCACTTAGCACAACAGTCTCCAGTTCCAACCATGCTGTTGCAAAAGGTAAGACTTCCTTCTTTCTCTCTGCTGCATAGTATTCCATTGTGTAAATGTACCACAGTTTATTGATCCATTCATTTACTGATGGGCACTTAGGCTGTTTCCAGCACTTGGCTATTGTAAGTAGCGCTGCAGTAAACATAGAGGTATGTAAGTTCTTGAATTGGTGTTTGAGATTTAGAGCCTATTTGATTACTTTTTCTGTGAATTCATTGTGTCATTTCCTTACTTCCTATCAGGTTATATTTATTATTTCTCAGTAACTTATTTTGTAAATATTTTCTTTTGATAGGTTATTATTTTCTTTGAACGTGTTTATGTTTTAACATATATAATATTTGAATTTTCTAATGAATGCAATTTAATTTTTATAGCTGTTAAAATAGGGATCTAATTTAATTTTTTTCTACAAGGATCATTGACATTCTTTAGGTCTCTCAGTTTGACATTTTGGCTGAAGAAGGCAGCAGACTATGGTGATTAAGAATGCAGGTTCTTGCCCTGGCCAGGTAGCTCAGTTGGTTTAGAGCATTGTCCCACGCACCAAGACTGTGGTTCGATCCCTGATCAGGGCTTGTACAACAATCAACCAATGAGTGTGTAAATAAGTGGAACAACAAATTGATCTCTATTTCTCTCTCTCCCTCCTCCTCTCCCTCATTCCCTCTCTCTCTCTCTCTCAAATCAGTAAAATAAACAACACAGATTCTGGATCCAGGCTGTCTAGTTCAAATATCAGATCTGCCACTTAAAAACTTTGTTGCTTTAGTCATGTTATTTTCTGAGCCTGAGTTTTTTCATATGTAAAATGGGGGTGATAATATTATTTTTATAGGTATTTTTGTTAGGGCCAAATTAGTTAATATATGTAAAGCATTTTGAACAGTCCTAAGATATAGTAGTATTATATTTGTTTGTTATTATTATTAATTCTTTGTGAGAATAAATATTAGAACCTTGGTTTTTAAATGCCTGTGTCTAAGCTTACTTTTATCTCAGATCTGAAAAATGTATCTGTATATGGTAAGATGAAACTGTGGAACAATAGCATACATATTCAGAGAACTAAAATGATATACAGCTAATTCTTAATTATGCAGGGTAAGGCAAAAGTTGGTTTACAGTTGTTCTTATGAAAAATAATATGATTAATAAATAATAATACAAGAACAAACTGTGTTTTGCATACTCACAACTGTAAAATTACTTTTTCCCACCTTGTATTTATTTATGAGTCCCTCCAGGACAAAGAGTATCACAGTGCCTGACATAAGTAAGCTCTTATTTAGGGTCTGATGAATGAATGAATGTATGAATGAATGAATGATTTTCTTACATTTATGTTTAGCTATACACCTTACTACTTCCTGTCAGTGTTTTCTCAGAATGAAAACTGCCTTAGTATAGGCACAAACAAACTCAGAGGATCAATCAGCTGCAAAATTATTATGCAAAGCATTCCTGAGCCAAATATAAATGACTTTTGGATTATCTGATGCTATGTATTTTCTGCATCACTGCCCCCTCCATCAGTGTGAATATTCAACAAACAGGTATGCTAAGAAATCAAGTGCCTGTTTCACCATCAGGGAGTCCAAGAAAGTGAAAACATTCCAAATTGCTGTGGAATGACCTCCTCCTTGTTGATGCTATACTCCCTCCATTTGCGCCCTTGAGTTGATCACAGAATAAGCCACTCAGAGGTGTTTATATTGAATTTATTATGATGAAATTTACTGGTATCTGAGTTTGGGAGGGTGATTATTATTTAAATACCATGGTTCATATATCCTTACTGCCCACCCATCCACCCACCCGGGTATCCCTGTATCCTATAGATATTTAGGGAGATTCTGCTTATACACGTGTGCGTTGGGTGGTGCTGCAGAGAAAGCAGAAGATAATGTGATGTATCTGTCTGTTCGAAGAGCTTGTGGGAAATCTTGATGCCCAACCCTCAAAAAAATGCACAGATTCAGTGTAAGATTCTCTGTCTTTGGGTTAAAGATTTCACATTTACTTTGATACTTGGAGCAAATATTTAAACGTCCCTGACTATCAGTAAGGAAATGCATGCAAATTGTGTGAAAATAGTAAACACTGTCTAAAGTTTAGTTTGCATTCTTCTAACCTTGGATATGAAATAGAGAACTGGAGTGTTTCACCTTCAACACAAGCCATGATTCCGACAACGTGGCAATCTGAGAAAGGCACTTGTGAGCAGTAGCGAATGCTGGTAGGGCAACCCTAACGGTGACTTGCTGCATCCTCTGCAAAGGCATGTTCTTTTCGTCATGTACAGCTAACGTTTCCTAAGCGCTCACCATTGGATGGGCTCTCTCGTAGGTGCTTTTACATCTATTCATGGTTTTCATACTTTAGCAATAATGGGTGGAAGGTGCTATTGTCCCAAATTTACAGATGGGGAAACTGAACCAGAGAGAACCTAACCATATGACCTCAGGACACATGATAATAACTGGTAAAGTCAGATTCAAACTCTGAAGTCTAGCTTCAGGGCCATGTGCCAGCTGCCTCTCCTTGCTTGAGGTGATGGATTGAAGGCTGTTGGACCCACTGGCAGCTTAGGGGCCTAGATTTTGTCTCTTGGTTCCAGGTCTGTTTCTAGGAAGCCTAAGGGCCTGTGACATATAACAGACCTGAAAGCCAGTTTTATGCTTCCCCCAAACCAGAGAAAGATGCTGTGGTCCACCAGGAAAAGTTTCCTTGAGCTCTAAGTGCAAGGAGTATACCCCTCTGACTTTGAGTCTAAAATAGAGGTTTCTTGCATTTATACAAGAAATATTTATTGAGTACATACATTTACCAGAGGAGGTGCTGTCAGAATATAGTGGAAAGCAAGATGGGCATGATTTTGGCCCGGAATGGGGAGATTGCATAGTATATTATTGCTGTACTCCAATATATTTAATTTTGGAGAATCAAACGATTAATTGAAAATATTCAAAATCTGATATGTATCATCAGATTTATTACTGTTATTTATTACTAATTTGCATGTACCATAGATAAGTTCAGGTTCCTTGGAATAAAAAAATAAATTTGTTCTAAATTGACTGGATATAGCAAGGACTGTGTAGTGAGTGCACCAAACCTTCTAAGCCTATCTCTGGGCTACACTTTCCTGCTTCTTCCGCACTTCAGCTGTGACTATGTGACTGAGTCCTGGCCAGTGGGATGTGGGCAAAAGAGAGGCACACCACATGCAGGCCTGTCTCAAAACACCTCTCATGTGATCCTTTTCTCTCTCTCTTCCCCTCGATGCCAGCTGGATGCCAACACCCTGAGTGACTTTGAAAACTCTGTATGAAAGATGACTGTCAGCTGGGATCTTGAGGATGGCGTGGAGTCTGCCCTCACTACCACACTACCCACCTGAGCTTCGTGACAGCGACAGAGAAGATTCTGTTGTGTTAAACCACTGTGGTTTCAGAATTCACCTGTGGCTCTTACTTCCTTATAGGGGCCAGGCTTTGAATATTTATTTTGTTTGCACATTCTAATGACTTTTCATAAGTTCAAATGATCTTTCACTTCCTCAGGCCCCATCAGCTGCTTACTTACCATCGTTCTTTATGTTGTAGCTTCTAGCAAATCTAAGGCAGGGTCTTGTTCAAAGGAAGATGAGTCCTTATTGAAGAAAGGCCTAGGACACAAGCCAGATATACCTGAAAGGCACACAGAAGTATCTAACGAATATTTAAAGTGGGAAAGATTTGGAGAGAAATGTGGGCTGCAGTTTTTTTTAATTTTTATTTTTAAAAATTTATTTATTTATTTATTTATTCAGTTACGATTGTCTGCATTTTCTCCCCATCCAGCAGTTTTTAACAGGAGCAAATATCGTCCAATTTCTATACAGCGAGCACACAGCATTACATGGCACCAGAGAGCCACGGAATCTAGAACCTGCTCTCTGAGCCTGAAGAAGGCATCTCCAATCAAAGCAAATGCCTAGGAGATGTGTGCTAATCCTTCCCAAGGGTGTAGTGCTTTTATTATAATTGAATGCCACCATTTTTCAGTTTGCTGGGGCCCTGTGATGCAGCTATTTTCACTGTATTCCCTTTCTTGTGTCAGTTTCTGTTCCACAATGATAAAATATTTGAAATTCTGGTATTGAATTTCATCCCCTCATGAGACTTTCCCATTTACAGACATGGCTCTTTAGCAGCGCCAAATTTTCAGCTTCTAAAATTCAGATGCGGCGATGTAAAACCAGGGGCAATCTGGGCAGATGTCAGCGGGTGAGAGGTTGCCTCAGCCAGCCCTCATAAAGCACATGTCCACACCGCTCTGTGGCTTCTAATCCACCAATAAAGCACAGTTCCCGCCGCGATCGTCGCCGAGACTCCTGTCCAAAGGCAGATATTTTATTCAAATCATCTCAAACTGCTCTGTGGGAAATACTATTTTCATTATGTTTGCACTCCTGTTAGCATTCATTAAAACGTGCACTGCCTGTAAGAAAACTTCACGGCGAGCTTTTCCTGCTAAAGGACATGTTTGTGAATAGCTGTCAGGAGACGGAGGTCTGTGACACCAGTGGTTTGAAGTGTGCCGTGTCCTACGTCGCCACCCCCATTAGGAAGTTTGAGAGTGCAGGGGCTGGGGTGCTCTCCGTCACTCCAGCCATCTGACAGGGTCTTTGAAGTCTGTTCGTTCACTTTTTGTAGGTTTTTATATGTGCCACACCTGTCAGCTTGTCAAAAAAAGAGAATGAGATTTAAATGTGGTATCCGCGTGGGCTCCACGTTCAGTCCCGGATTCAGGTGGATCCGGAAAGCGGTGTTGGGCCTCCGAGCCTGGGAATGAGCTGCGCCTGTGTGCCTTCGCCGTGGGGACTGTGTCGGGGTGCAGAGACAGTTCGGAAAGGAAACGTTTCAGAGCTGCGCAGCTCTCAGCCACGGAATCTGAGAATGGGGAGGACCTTACGTCCCCCCTTTCCACGTGCAGGACTTCATTCCAGACTTTTGGCTTTTATAGTGTTTGTTTCTCATTTCATGCCTGGTGCCTTATCTGTTTAATACTTTTGAGGCCTTCCCTTCTGTTTCTTTGTTATTGCTACTGGATCAGTGTCTGTCGTCTGTCCAGGTTTTCTTCTTGTTTTAACAACTTATTACTTACTTTGCCTGTTGAGAACATGCTTTGTCCTTTTCCTCCCCTGTACATTTTTATTGCCTGTTTAGGCATTATTCTGTTTTACCCTGGATGCGATACTAGAAACTCAAAAGCAAAGCATGCATATAAGTTGAATGTAACTTTAATGTAGAATTACATTATGTTATCAAAGATGTTTGGTGTTAGTCTAATAAATACTATCTAGTTCAGAGGTTCAGCTAGAGTAGCTTCTTTCTGAATGAACGGACATTTATATAGAGACAGAGATTCATGGAGTATGGATAAAAATTTAAGTAAACTTTAACTTCTAGTCCCAGAGTCCTGCTTGCATTGGTAAGCATTGCATTGCATGGTACACACATACGGACGTCCATACACACATGCAAATACCTGTGCTTCATGGTAATAGCCAGGCAAGCAAGTGCCTAAAATCTGATCATGTCAAAAATGACTGCTGTCTAAAGATGAGTTTGACCTCTCAAGCCCTTAACTGGAAACCAGAATTATAAGGGTTAGCCATCGCCCCACACCTCCCAAAAATCTGTCCTTAAAAATCTACGCTAAGTGGCAATACATCTTTTGTTTTAAATAACCCTTTGAAAGCTAACACCCAACTGCTATGTTGCCAAATTGTACGGACCATGTTTGTATCTAAGGCTTACAGGCTGTAACTACTTTAGGGGACAGTCTGGTGGCCAAGAAAAGAAAACCTCGTTCTTGGGAGGCCCTTGCTAGGAAGAAGCCAGACTCCTAGGAGAAAAGAAGTGCCCACGATTCTCTATCAAGACTTGTTATTTTAATTTTTATTCTGTGGATCTTAAGTTGATTGAAAAGTAACTTGCCTCTTTGTCAGTGGTCGGTAAAAATGCTGATCTCTGTACTGAGCGAGTTGCTGAACTTTTATATCCTCAGCTATAAAAGGGATCACAGTTCCAACTTAACTGAGTTGTTGGGAGGATTATGGGATACGATCCCTGTAAAGGACAGAACAAAACCTGATTCACGATAGGGACTCCATTTTGGTCGCTCTTCTTGGCACCATCTTTTGTCAGTCACTTCCCCTGTAGTCTCCAACCTGTCCTTTCGATCACCTATTTGCATTTATATGCAGGAAATCTAGGGCCAGAGGTCATGCTGGAACACTTCCCACAGATCTTCTTTCCTCTTTACAGCTTTAAGATATTTCCTGTTTATCCAAGGTCTACCTATCAGTACCGTGGTCACTACGACCTCCACAGTTTTACCTGCGCTGTGAAACTTTGCTGTCCAACGTTGGGGTGGGAGACATTGGGATGCATGCAGGTGCAGCTGAGTCATTCCCTTTACTCTAATATTTGAAGCCTACCGTATCTTCTTACTTCCAAACTGACAGGTAGAGAACCTAGTAATCTAACCACATCATTCATTATAACCCAAGTAAGGACTAGTGACCTCTTTTGATTAGAGCCCTAGTGTTTTGACCTAATTTGAAGGAGGGTTCTAATAGAAAATTTCAGAATAGGAAAGTAAAAAAAAAAGACTGTAATATATGTAACAGAATTATATTTGGAAAATATCTGAGAGATTCTTTGGCTCAATTTCTCATTATATAGATGGAAGTGAAGCTGAGATAGATTAAGTAAATTTTCCAAGGACTCTCAATGAATTAAACAGAGACCTGAGACTAGAACTGGAGTATTTTGATTCCTAGTGTTTGTTTTTTTCCATCTGTATTTCATATTCTCTTAAAAACAGATGCTTTCTTGCAGGTTGGGACTGTAGGGTTCTTCAACTCCTAGAGGATGGGAACTTGATGCTTCTATCCTCAAATTTCCGTACCTTGGCCTTTATCCCCTATTTTTTTCTGTTTTATTCTGATATTCAAAGACCTAAAAGACCTGTAAGACCCATGTAAGCAGTGTTTTATTCACTGAGAAGTACTGTAGGAATGTTAGTTAATTAACAATAAAACTGTAGAAATACAGGGTTCATCAAATATATATTGAGCAAGTGTCAGACATTGTGCTAGTTGCTATGGAAACAATGAGGGACACACACACACATATATGTAGTTTCTGTCATAAAAAAGCTCACAATCTAACAGGGAAATAGATTCATAAACAAATAATTATAATTCAAATAAATATAACAACTTACAATGTAAACAGGACCCATTTCTAACAGTTTGAGTGAAATTGGGAAGGATATATAGACACAGTTTTTTGATTATTACTTCCTAATACTGAGATGAATTATATATTATACACATTATATATTAACCTTACATCTCAGTGTTTAAGGTACTGGATATTTAAGTGAGACATTCAGCTGGAAGAGGAGAGGATGTTCATGAATGTATGAAGGAACATTTTTGTATCATTTCTGTTGAGAGAGTTTGCATGTTTCCAGTTGGATGAGGGATATATACATCATAGTAGGTGGAAGCATGAATTTGCTATTTATTTATTTAGAAGTTAAGTAAGGTAAAAATATGTTTACTTAACTCCTAACTAAATAGGAACTTCTAAACAGAGAAAGGTTAGACTGTGGTGCCTTTGTGCTGTGAGAAGTAAGCTAAGCTGGAACTACAGTTTCCGGCATTCCCTTAACTCATGGCTCCTGCTTAGGGAAATATGATCCTTGGAAGGCAGAGCGAAGCAGCAGCCTTTACACTCACCCATTCATGAGGATGTTGGATGCCTCTGCAGCTAATAATGCACAACTGGGGTTGATCTGTGGGCTCACTTTGTGGGCTAGATGTCCCTATGGGACCCGAAAGGCCTCCCGCCCTGCTACTCAATCTCCTCCTTCAGTTTCACATAGAGCTGGGCCAGGTCGATGTGCAGCTCCAGGATGAACGGCGCCAAATTGTTTCGGTAGTACTTGAACAACAATTAAAAAAAGAAAATGTGGTATATACAAACTGTACATACATACAGTATATATAATGTATACATACAATGTATATACTGTATATACATACAGTATAATGGTATGCAATCTTTAAAAAAGGACATCTTGTTACATGTGACAACATGGATAAATCTGGGGGACATTATGTTAAATAAAATAAGCTAGTCATAAAAGGACAAATACTGCATGATTTTATTTATCCAAGATATCTCAGGTAGGCAAATTCATTGAAGCAGAAGATGGAATGGTAGTTGCCAGGAGAGGGGAATGGATTCAACAAGTATAAAGTTTCAGTAATACAACTTGAATAAGTTCTAGAATACAGCAATAGTGACTACATTTAATAATACTGTATTATACACTTAAAATTAAAGAGGGTAGATTTCATGTTAACTGTTCTTATCACAATTAAAAAAAAGTTATTTTTACTTAAATAGTTCTTAGAAAACCAATTCTGGACCCCTGTGACCCACTTAGTCATCCGATTTTTATCTACCCCTTTATGATTTGTATTTGAATCTTGACCAGTGGTACACATCAAACTGACTGGTATACGTTTTGTTTAATTCATACCCCCATTTTCAGTCCCCTACTTGAAAATTCAAATGGTATTTACGTATGTTAAATATTCTGGAATCTTTCCCAGCAACAAACATCACTACCAGTACGGGTTTCCCCTTCTTCTTTGGAATGTGTTTGGTTTAGAACAAATGATTTTAACTTATTTAGAACATGAGGACATCTTTTCATGTTATTTTTCACCCCTTTAGCTTATTGATGCTAATTGTATCCTTTCCAGTCTGAGTATACTCTCTTCCACAGAGAAGAAAGATGTAAATTCAGAGCTGAGAAGTTTACTTTTCTCTGTAAACCAAGAACCTCTTTAATCAGACCAGTCTTCCAGCATTGAGGAGTTACAATTTTGGTACAATATTTTCTCAATGTTTATCCAAAAATTCCATGAGTTTCACGAAAGATATAATTACTTCTACTGATTTTTTCTTTTCTTAATAGCAAATATATTCTTTAAAATTTAAATCCATCTATAGGATTTATGGCCTTTGCTGTTCTGATATCATAACACTTATATGTCCTGAGCAACACAGATAAAAAATAAAAATTAATAGTTTAAAGAAAATTTGCAATGTAATTATTTTGAATACAGAAATGTTTAGCATTACCCAAAAGCTGTTGGAAGTGAATAACTATAATAGAACTAGAAGTAAATATATCTTACTATCTTTTTAAAATGAATACCCCAAGAATGAGGTAGAATCTGGAAGTTTCTACGTTTCTCCTCTGTGTCTGCCTTTGTCTGCCCTGCGCACCGTGCGCAGGACGTGCTGCAGAGTTTCCGCAACCTGCGCGAGCCCAGTCACCTGAGATGCTTCTTCAACATTACAGATTTCCAGGGCCCTTCCTTGGAAATTCCGGTTCTTTAGGTTTAGGGTTGACTTAGAATTCTGTATTTTTAACAAACCCTCCAGGTGACTGTATTAACAAGTAAGCTTGGGAAACAGCAAAAAAAAAAAAAAAAGGGCCCATGCTTTATTTATTTATTTTTTCTTGTTTGCCACCTTTTCTTTTGAAATTGCCTTTATTGGGGTGACATTGGTTGATAAAATTTTATAGGTTTCAGGTATACAATTCTACAATACATCATCTGTTTATTGTAATGTGTGTTTACTACCCCAAGTCCAGTCTCCCTCTAAGAGGCCATGAGTTTAAAGTCAGACTGACCTGTGTAGGAATTCAGGGTCTAAGATTTAACCTCTTTGAATATCAGTTTCCTCATCATTAAAAGGGGATATGTTAACATCTCCCAATAAAGAACTTTGTGTGGATTCAATTATACAAAATGCAAAATGTGTAGCTATCTCTAGTGATATCCTTATTGAAAACTATGTTGGAATGTTTTTCCTAATCTTTTAGTCTTTACTCTCGCTGGAAGAGAATATATAAAAATTCTGACAGAGAACACATGCAAATATTCAAGTCTTCTTCCTCAGTGTAAATAACAGCAGAATCATTTACTCATTTGAAATGTATTTGAGGCATAAGGGCCTGCATGTACAGACTGGTAAAATGAATACTGGTATCTTTCAGATGTTCAAAGGCAACACTGCAATTGTTATAGTTAACATCTAATTAAAAGCAAGGTAAAATAATTTTTGGTAGATTTTTTTAACACATTTTTAAAAGTCTATAGGAAGTTCTGATGTTCATCAGTTCTTTAACACAGAGTGGTTCTTAAAATGTGGCTCCTGACCCAGCAGCATCACCATCACCTGGGAACTTTCTAGAAAAGAACATTCTCACCGCAGACTACTGTCTCAGGAACTTTTGAGGTGACATATCGCCATCTGTGTTTTGCCAAAGCTACTGGGTGAGTCTGATGCAAGCTCAGATTTAGGAACCACTGATATCACCCCAGTTTAGGATTGCCTCCCTCCTCCCAACCTGTTCTTCTGCCCTGCTCCTGATCCTGGTTCATGGAGACACTATCCTTCCAGATCCAAAGGTCAAAATGTTGGGGTCATCTTTAATTTCCCATTTTCTGTCTAGCTCATATTCAATATATCAGAAAATCCTGTTGCTTTACCTTCAATTACCAGAATAGCACCATTTAACTCTCCTTCCACTGTTAATGTCTTGGTCCAAGTCCCTGCTTTTTCTTGTGTGGGTTATTACATCTTCTAACCAATCAATCTTCCTGCTTCCACTCTTCCATTCCTTCAGACTGATATAAACACTGAAGCCAGAGTAATGTTTTAAAATAAGAGTCTGATTATGTCACTCGTACTGAATTGTCTATTGTCACATTAGCATTATTCTTGATTTTTAACCCTCTCCTGTATCCTGGGAGTGGGGAGCCTAGAAACTACATTTTCCAGAATTCCTGCCAGTAGAGCTCCAGATGAACTGCCAACAGTTGGAGAAAATAACTAGTGATTTGGAAGGTAGAATAAAAGAAGAAACTATAGTATTTTTCCTCTAGCATTGCAAAGATAGACGTGAGATTTTGTAAGGGTCTCAGGGATTTTTTCTTGAATCACTTGCTTCTATACTGGTATTTTCTCAACTGTTTTTTCAATTCTCATAACTTTCTGAATCTGAATGTTAGTAATGAACCTAAGCACTAGTTGGCAGCAGCCTTCTCTGATATTCGTTACTCTAGCCCTGCCAATGATTTTGTTGACACAGATTTCCCGGTATAAGCCCTGGCAGGGTAGCTCAGTTGGTTAGAGACTTGTCTCTGTGTGCAAAATTGCAGGTTCCATCCCTGGTCAGGGCACCTATGAGAATCAACCAATGAATGCTTAACTAAGCTGAACGACAAATCAGTGCTTCTCTCTCCTTTACTCTCTCCCTCTTCCTCTCTCTCTAAAATCAGTAAATTAAAGAAAAATTTTTGCTGTAAATCCCTTTCTGCTGAAATACAAAGTGGTTTCTGTTTTCTTACAGGCCACTGATTGTCTTTCTGATCAAAATTCTTTCTTTCTCATTCAGAATAAAGTTCTCTAGATGCCTACCAAGCCCTACACAATCTGGCCACCTTTGCTTCTCTAATCTCACTGCCTACTATGCTCTCTTGCCGCAAACTCTGATCCTGCCCCAGTGGTTTTCCTTCTGTTCCTCACACTAGCCAGACCCTCTTCTACCTCAGTGCCTGTGAAGTCTCTGCTCCTTCCGCCTCGACTGCCACTCTTCCAGACAGCTGCCCAGCTTACTCTTTTATCACCTTCAGGTCTTTGCTCAAATGCCATCTTTCCAAACAAGGCTTTTCCCTCGCCACTGTTGAACAAAATTTAACTGAGTCAATTTGAAGATCTAATTGGCTTTATTAAATGATCAATGAATCTGGCTCTATCTCATCTAGCAATCAGAGATACTGCAAGGGATTATACAAGATGGAAGGCTTTTATAAAGGAGGATGGGACAAAGAAGTCAATAGCAAGAGAAAAATTGAAGGAAAGAGTTTAGGTGATGATGGTTTCTCATTGGCAGAACTGTATGAGCTTCCATGGAGGGGCTTGATGCTGGGCAACAAGTAGGTGCATTTCCTGTTTGGTACCTCCCTTATTGTTGGGGTCTGTAACTGAATTAACAGTAATTCACATCATCTTCCTGTTTGGTGCAATTGATACCTTCCTTTTGGGTAATTGATTATTAGTGGTAGAGCCCAGTTGCAGAGTGTGAGAGCTCCCTCTACTGGCTTTCCTGACTCCAATTTTAGTTATGGTTTCCTTTAATTTGCATACCACCCAACTTAAAAGTGACTTTTACCCCTAATATGGGTTATGCAGTTAAACAGTGGAATTTAAAATATGAAAAAATATGAGAACAAGGACAAGAAACTCATCAAAGTCTCAATGCTTTTAAATGTTAAACCTAATATTTATCTCATCCAAAGGGCTGAGAAAAGAACCTTAAAAAGAGTGGGTGGTTAATAAACATTCATGTTGATGTTGCAGTGATAGGGTGGGGAGTGATTTCAGCTCTTGCCAAGGAATAACAATTAGGACTTACCTGTGATAGGGAAAACCACTGGAGATGAGCAACTACTAGTGAGAGATTTCACAGTTCATTATGTCCTCTGGGAGGTCAAACTACATCAGATTTTTTTTTTTCCTGAAGAGGCAGATCAGAATAAAAGAAATTTTAGTTTTCAAATGGATCTTCTAGTCTAAATACAGCTCTAAATTCTGCCTTAAAGGACATTCAGACAATCTACATATTTTCTAATAGCATGTTGTAATGATAAGCTTGTCTTAGGTAAAATTACTTAACTCCTTTACTCTTAGTTCCTGGTATGAAGTATTAAGGGATTTATTTACTCTTAGAAAATTATGGGTAAAAAGGAATTAGGATTTGTTAAAAAAAGTAATGAAATGGAATTAATATGGCAGGCATGCTCTTCCCTCTTTTTTAGGATGCGCTGGTTATTTTTCTGACTGCATGGTGGGAGGGGTGTGGCAAGAAGAACAATTTAATGTAGAAAAACTTTCAGGTTTTTAGTATTGAGAGAGTAAAAATAAATCAACTGGAGCCAGAGTAATATTGAAAAGATTTGGCAGAACTGACTAGAAAAATAAAATGGATCTAGTCATGTCTGTGACCTGGGCTATGTAACCACAAGTCTGCTCTGCCTTTAAAGAAAACAATGAATTCTTAAAGAACAAAAAATAAAATAACTCTCTTAAAGAAAAATGGGTAGAACATTTTAGAAATAAATGTAGTTGGAAATGGCAAAAGGAAGCACAAAGGATAAAATTGCCCTTTATCCAATTTAAGGAGTGAAAAACAACTAGAACAATTTAAGAAGTGTGCTAGGATTTTTTGCTAGAAGAAATTTGAAGAGACAAAATTGAAGGTTGAAGTTCTGGTCACAGTTCCGGAAATGGGCTTTATATATTAAATGTCTGGGCAGAGACAGAGAAAAAGCATGCAGAGCGGGCTTCTTTGTAAGCCCCAAATGGCAGTTTTGTTATTTTTCCCCCCTGAGGTTCCATAGTGACACCATAAGACACCTACAGACTTCTCTATCTCCAAGTTATAGATTATGAAAGCAACTGCTAACTTTGCCTTTCTCCCTCCAGTTTTGCCCCCGTTAACTTATTCCCACACAATTCAGTGTAATCTTTGTAAATGTAAATCTGATCGTGTCTCTCCCCTGCTTAAAAAATTAAATTCACTAACTCCCTATTGACCACAGCAGGAATACCCACCGTTTATTTTCCAACAACTGCCATAAACTATAGTAGATGTTAGAGAAAAGATGTGAAAAATTCTATGTTGACAGTAATCACTTTCCCTTACAATAGTTCTCAATGCTGATGTTCATTATGAACCTCCCAAAGGAAAAAGGACGTAATCTGCAAGATTCCTGAACTTATTTGACTATGCAACCAATTTCTTTTTCACGGAGTGTCTCACAGGACTAGTTTGGTAGGAAACACATCTTTGGGAATGCTTTATAGTGTAGTCCAAATTTATGAGCAATGCAAGGAATAATTGGAATGATCTGGAACCCACCTCCCTTAGTTTGCATTTCTCTGACACATCATGTTTTCTTTGTCCTCCATGCTGTCCGTACTGGAAATCCTGTCCATTTCCTCTTAGTCTCAACCTTTTCCAGTCCATTGGAAAAATGCCTCCTCATCCTTGTGCATCCCTCATACTTTGCATAGCCTTGACTTTGTATTTATGCTCTTCAATTTGCAGAATTATTTAACTTATTTCTATAAAATTTGTAAATAACTACATATGTAATTTACCTAGATCATTCCTCTGACTTAAGATCTGAGAGGAAGAAAGTGAAGAGAGCTAGAAACAGTCTATCGACTCAGTATATAGAAAAATAACTGACCCAATTGCTCTCTTCTCATTTTTGGAGGAGTAAAGAGATGAAAATGGGAGCGGGAAAAATTTTATAAAGTAAAAGATGGACCATAATTTTCAAGGTGGATAGGAAAAACACACTTTTAAAAACAATTAATTAGAGTAAACAAGTAAATTTTATACCATGTATATTCCATAAGATAAAAAATATAATCTTGAAAAGAATATGTTATATGCAAGAAGGCAAAATTTTTAAGAAAACTAAAATGCAATAACAGAGCTAGCACATTAACTAAAAATTATACATAAATCTACATTTCATGAACTCAGAATTATTTTGGAGAAAAATATAAGAAATTTTCTAGAGAATAGAAAAACTCAAATAAGTAGAAATAATAATGGGATTACAGTTATGGATGAAAAAGAATAGAAATTTAGTCTAAAGATAACTTATGTTCTTAAAGATGAGTCCCAATAAATGTAACAGAAGTAAAACCCATAAATGGAATAAAAGAAGCTAAAGAAATACCTCAGGGTATATGTAGAATGAAACCTCTGTGTACCTGACTAAATTAAGGAGAGGAGATTATTGCCTAATCATATCCTATAGAAAATTAAAAATCATAAAGTAAAAGAATGTTACGAGATTCCAAGCAATAAAAAGTTACTCACAGAAGTAGAAAATTCACGCTGGTCACGGTCTCCTCCCCACATTCAATGGTTGGACATAATCGCACAGTGTTTACATAATTTTGAGGAGAAAGTTTATGGCTCAAGAAATTTATATTTAGCTACATTTTTGTTAAGATGTAAAGGTAATAGAAAGACATAATCAAATTTATATCATAAGTCCTTTCTGAAAGGGTTACTCAAAATATATCCTATTAAATGAGATATGAATCAGAATAAGAGACTCAGGAACTAGAAAAATATGTAGGAGATACTTACAGACAGCACTGAAACCACATCCGTTCAGACTTAAGTAAAGTGTTTATAAAAATGGTAATATATATATAACACAAATATAAAAGCTTCAAAATATAAGGAATAACTGTCAAAAATATAATATCATAAGGCTTAAGTATATCCATATTTCATAGGTAAAACTGACAAAATAATTAGTTATTAGATTTAATAGTATGTATATAATTGCTTTAACATATACATATATGTTTAATTTTGTATACTAAATATGGGTAATAGTTCACCTTGTTTCCAAGGTGGCTTATGGAACATTTATAAAAATGATTATACAAAAAAGCCTCATTGTATAACCTAAAACAATTCAAATAGGTTACTTTCTTCAAAGCACACTGAAATAAAATTAAAATTTTTCTGAATTTGCAAACACATAAATAGCTGTTGACTAAATTAGAAATTAAAACTATAGTTCATATAAGATTTAGAAAATAATATCAATGAGATATAGTATTTAGCCTGAGATTTTTTCAGTCATACTCTGAAGAAAAAAATCAGATTTTTAAAAATGTTTTCATTACTAAATAGAAAAAAGTTACTCATTAAATGTTATGAATATTATAGCTTTTTTATATTTCTGAATTCTAGCTTCCTCCACCCCCCATACAAAAAGTTTATACCAATGTACATTATTATCAGCAAGTATGAGAATATCTGGTTTAAAGCAGTCACTGAAATGTAACTATTATTTTAGAGAGCTGCCAATTTGATATGTTTTTAAAAAATAATAGGGTTTGAATACACATGGGCTTAAGTAATTTTTATGCTGTTTATAAATATTTATATTTCCACTTTTGTGACTTGAGTTTTATGAGGAAGGATTGTAAAGTTTATCAGAACGGGCAAAATAATTTGAGAAAGGGTGACAATGAAGAGGACCAATGCCACTAAATGAATCAGTGCCAAACTGGCGTTAAGCGTGGATCAGTGGGAAAGATAGCAAGTCCCGAGACAGGCTGTGGCATGGACCGGGGTGGTGGTCAAATACACATCTGTTCTTCTAGGCACACAGAGATACTATGTTTTCCACCCTTTCCTGCAGTTAAATGTGTCCACATTTATGAGTTCTAGTCAATGGACTTTAGCACCTCTCCATGTAAACTTCCTGCAGAGGCAAGGGGTCCTTCATGCTCATTTCTCCGCCGCTATCTTGATACGAGCCAGCACAGATGCCTGGCAAGCGTGTGTTGAGGAAGTGGAGCCTAGGCACGGAAAGCCGTGATCCCCGAATCCCTGCTTGGCAGAGGGGCGCCTGGCAATCAGCAGAACTTGACATGAACAGGAAGTCCAGTTCTGTTTTGTTAACTGCAATGTTTTGTTACAGGAGGTAGCCTTACTCGAACAAATAAACAGACTTTCACATATACGTATATATATAAAATTGACTTCATTAGAGGAGGTGGTGGTTAGTAGTTTACGGATGCTGTCGACCTGTGTTTTGTGGTACGCCTGTCATACATTAGACAGTTCATTTGATGATGATGATGGTGATGGTGATGGTGATAATGATGGCAAACTAGCACTTCAGATATTTCAGATGAATTGCAAAAAGTTTAATAATTTAAAAAAATGGTGCAAAATTACATGGCTACAATGTTTTCAGAGATGAAGTTAGATCTTTAACTCAATCACTTCATGTTATGTTAAAGAGCAGGGAAAGCGCATGAAGTGTTGGTTAAGGACAGACACCTGGTGTCAGCCTGCTTGACATTCCTGCTCTGCCTCGTTCTAAGTGTGTGACAGCAGTCAAGGCAGAACGGAGAGGCTTTTAAAAAGTGATCCTGCACACAGCAACGGTGCGTACATCGGTTGCATTTGCTCCTGGTTGAATTGGAAAGTTCGCCTGTGTATCAAATGCCTTAAAATTTTCCATCACTTTATTGTACCAGTTTAGCTTCTAGAAATGTGCCTTAAAGAAATAATCACAAAAAATGTAAAATGCGTGTGTAATTATGCTCATAGTGGCATTATTTTTTTTAGCAGGGATCATCTTAAAGTAAATGTGTAACGGGATTGGTCAGGCACATTTCATGGTGGTGAAGGGCGTGGCTTTTAGTGTCACGTCCACCTCGCTTTGATTTCTTTGTACGTCAACCATTTATGAGCTGTGTGAATTTAGGTAAGTTACTTCACTCTAATTGTTTCCTAATTTATAAAATAGAGCTGATAACAGCATATATCTATTGCTAAGTAAGAAGTAATTGAGATAATTTATGTAGAGAACCTGATACCTAGTGAATGCTGTCTATTATTATCACTATTTAAGGTGTTAGAAAATTCATAAAGACGATCGCAGGTTACGTGTGAGAAAGACGTCTAAATGGGTGTATGCTGTATGTCAATAGGAGTTACCTGGGAATTAATTCTCTTTCCCTTCCTCACCACATCTGATCTTATAGCAATTTTTACTAATCTTTTACTAATGCATCCTGCTTTTAACCACTCATCTCCACTGCTACAACCTTAGTCTGAGCCATCATCATCTCTTGCCTGGAAAACTGTGGTGGCTCCTGACCAGCCTCTCTCTTGTCCTCTTGAGCCCATCAGCCATATGTGGCCAGGGTGAACTTTTAAAACCGTAAGTCAGACTACGTCATTTACCTGATTAAAACCCTCTAAAGGTTTCCCACAGCAACCAGAATATAATATGAACTCCCAGAAGGCTCTGTTTGATCTGGTCCACCCCTAAGTTTTCAGCTTTATCCTTCACCCTTATCTCTCTAATTCACCACATTTCAGAAACACTGGTTTTCTATCTGTCTTTCAAATATAATGTTTCTTTCACATGGAATATTCTTTCTTGAGAGCTAGGTCTAAACCTGCACCACCTGCCCCAGAGGCTTTCTTTTTTATAATTTTATTTTTCAAATACAATTTACCTCCAATATGATTTTGTATTAGTTTTAGGTGTAGAGCATAGTGGTTAGACAATTACTGATATATACTTTACAAAGTGGTCCCCCCAATGTTTCTAGTACCCACCTGGCACCATACATAGTTGCTACGGTATTATTGACTATATTCCCTGTGCTGTACTTTATATCCCCATGACTGTTTTGTAACTACCTATTTATATTTGTTAATCCCTTCACCTTCTACACCCAGCCCCCCAACCCTGCTCCCCTCTGGCAACCATCAGTCTGTTTTCTGTGTCTATGAGGCTGTCCCTATTTCATTCGCTCATTTGTTTTGCTCTTTAGATTCTCTGTATAAGTGAAATCATATGGTATTTGTCTTTTCTGACTTATTTCACTTAGCATACTACCCTCTAGGTCCATCCATACCGTCACAAATGGTAAGATTTCATTCCTTTTAATAGCTGAGTAATATTCCATTGTAATATGTACCACAGCTTTTTTATCCTCTCATCTATCACTGGGAACTTGGGGTGCTTTTTAATATTTAGTTTGTGTCCTGTTACTTTACTGAATTCATTGATCAGTTCTGGTAAGCTTTGGGGGGAATCTTCAGGGTTGTCTATGTACAGTATCATGGTGCCTGCAAATAATGACAGTTTTACTTCTTCCTTCCCAATTCCCCCAGAGGATTTCAACCACACTCACAGTAATAGTTTCCAGAAGCACTTCCTGCTTTTTAAAAAATCTTTATCTTCTCCACAATACTCATCTCCTTACTTAGCCTGCTTCCTTTGTTCTCGCCAGTCAAACATGAGTTTCCTTAGGAGAGTGGCTGTTTCTCCTGTTCAACGCTGTGTCCCAAGCACCCAGAACAGTTCTTGGTTCAGGGGCCCCACTCAGGAGACATTGGTTGACAGATTCTTGTCTTTGACTGTGTGGGTACATTTTGGAAGAGTTTACTCTATACATGGCATTATTGTAATTTCTTATACTATATAATAAAGTGGTAATGATGGTTATTTATGAATATGAAATTAGGGGTACTTTAAACCTCTTTATTTATAATTCCCATGTTATGTATTATCTTCAATGACCCTATTCTTTTTAGAATCAGAACAATATTTTAAAGAACACTATAAAACCTTGATCAGACAGAAATTTTGGTTATAATCTTTATGTATACTGAGGTGGCAATTGGTAATAATAACAATGAGATTTAATTTATACTTAGCTATGTTTAAGCAACTAATGATGATTAATAATTATGGTATCAAAGATGACAATAAATGTTAATTGGAATATAGGAGTGGTTGTGCCTCATTATGATAGGAATTTCAAGGAAAGTTTTTTTATTGTCTTACCTTTTGTTGTTCTTTGCTGATCTCTTAGAGGAAAAATACAATATTTCCTGAGTAGAGGTGACAGTATATTTACTGTGACATTCCTGGTGTGGCCCTTAAATGTACATGGGAATAGATATAGTGCTCCTGGCCAATCTGGGGATGAAAGAAGAGAATGAGAACTGAATTCAGAAAAAATACCCTGTAAGACTGAAGCTGAAAAAGAGATAATTATTTCACACAAAGAGCTTAGGACTTACTTTTGCTTATGAAAGATTCCACAGAATCCCAATAAACCTTCTAGTGTTCATTTAATAGATTTTTAAAACCCACTTCTAACTGTCTTATTTACCTATCCTTTCATTCATAAAGCCTTTCTTTGTCTCACACTGTGCCAAGCACTGCTCTGGGATCTCAGAAAGGGATGGTGGCAAAGACAGACACAATTAAATTTCAGAGCAAACGTACAAGTTGGAGCTTATGAAATAAAGTCCCGGGACATCGAGAGGGACCCGAATAGCCTCATGAAGTAGAAAGTGAAGTGAAATTTATATTTGACTCTGATAAAACTTATGTTTTTGAAGAGTCGAAACATGGAAGGGCACCTGGTGGTAATTCACCTATTTTCTTACTCTTTTAGTTGGTTTGTTTTTAATGTTTTATCCCTTTACTTCTTACTCACAAAGGATCAAGTTTGTGTGGATGTGGACTGTAAGATGGTTTTCCTGGGAGCAATTAATTGCCCTGGGCTGCTAAAGAACGGAGCAATTCCCAACACTGCAGCCTATGTCTCTCCCCCACTTTAAAATGTAGCTTTGCTGTTATTTCTTTGACCTGCCTCCACTCTGTTTCAGATTTGTGTACTCGTGTTTCATGTATCAGTGATGATTCCAATTACACGCTAGGTAACAAGAGTTTAATAAAATGTGGCAATAAATTGTGGAAAGACATCATGCATGTGAAAAAAATGTATTAAGAAATGTGTTCCAGGTGGAGCTCCCAGTATTAAATGACTAATCATTTCCACACACATATACAAAGTGAAGGTTTTATTTAGTGGGACTTGGCCTTTCAAAACTAGAATGCCAAGCAGTGCCTCCCTCCTGGTTTTCTAGCCTGTCTGAATAACGGGGCAGTTGTTTCTTTCTACAGGGAACTTTTTATAGGTGGTCTTTTGTAGGCCCTCAGCCAAAAGGAGGTAGGATGTCTGGTTCAAAGCTCACATTATTTTGATTTACATGGAAAATAGTGATGAAAAGAATGTGTAATAATTTATACTCAGTCTAGCCTAGTGGTCAGAGGACCGGAATTGAATCCAGGCTCTTTCTTTTAGTACATATGTGACGTTAGGCAAGTTTCTTACAGGCCACAGTTCCTTATTGGCAAAATGGAATAATCATATCTTCCTTCATGAGTTATTGTGGAAGATCAATGATTTAAAAAAATGAATGGAAAATATTTAGTCCTGTGTAGGTGCAGCGTAGGCACTTAACATATACATTATTATGCAGAGAGTGTCAAATTGAAAGATTTGAAAGGGTATAACAGCTCTAGAAAAAAGCAAGCAAGTCACACGAGGGCAGAGATGTTGCTGTCTTCACTTGTAAATTTTTTTATGTCTCTCATAAAGCACATGGAACATGACTTAACTTATTCAATTCTCACATCAACCCTTAAGGTAGATACTACTGCTTTTAAAATATTACAGGTAAATGACCATTTTCCACTGTAACTTCCTAAAGAAGGGGTGGTGATCTCATTTTCCCTATGGTGCAAGAGATTTGAGGAGCCCCAGCTGTCTTGTGTGAAAGGAAAAAGGAGAGTACTACAGGAATCCTAAGGGCGAAGGAAGCCATATCATGGATATTCCCTAATGGTTCCAGTACTACTTATTGTTATAATGATGATGTTGATAATAATAATAACCACATCAATATTATCATTATGAGTGTATTTCTAAGAATAAATGATATTGGAATATATAATTTTTAACTAATACAGGTATTATAGGCAACACATATCTTGTCTATCAATTTGGATATATAATTTTTGTTTCATAGTAGCTAAGTTATAGCTAGTGTAAAATCCTGTATGGGGAAAACATAATCAGGGAGAATGATTTGTGATTGTTTTGGCTCAGAGAGTCAGCTGCACTTTGGGAGTGCTAACGATTTTTTGTCTTGGGTTGTGCTAACTTACTAACATCAGTATTAAAGGTTTCAGGTTCTTACTTTTAAGTAGTGATGTCGGCTGAATATTTTTGAGTTAATGTCAATGCTATTTGGACTTAAGCTATAATGTACACATGAATCAAATATTTTATCATAAATACATTTTAAAATATGAAAAAATCAGACCTTAGTCAATGATCTAAAATAATTATACTTTATTGATTTTTTATTATATTACAAGTAAAATTTTACATTATAATAATTTAATTCAGATTTATTTTGAGTGTTTTAAAAATCTTTAAAAATAAATTATGGACATTTGCTTTGTCAAAAAATTCTACACTTATATGAGGATTCATGATAGAAGTCTTTTGAACAGAAAATCTTTTAGAATATCTGAAATATGTGAGATTTAATGAAATTTGACTTATGCATGTATTGTTTACAATAAGACATTTTATTTTTATTATTTTTAATATATTTTATTGATTATGCTATTACAGCTGTCCCTTTTTCCCTCCTGTATTCCCCTCCCCCCTGCACACCCTCTCCCACCTGCATTCCCTACCCCCCTCCCCCTTAGTTCATGTCCATGGGTCGTACATATAAGGTCTTTGGCTTTTACATTTCCTATACTATTCTTAACCTCCCCCTGTCTATTTTCTACCTACCATTTATGCTACTTATTTCCTGTACTTTTTTTCCCATTCCCCCCTTCCCCTCTCCACTGATAACCCTCCACGTGATCTCCATTTCTGTGATTCTGTTTCTGTTCTAGTTGTTTGCTTAGTTTGTTTTTGTTTTTGTTTTTTTAGGTTTGGTTGTTGATAGTTGTGAGTTTGTTGCCATTTTACTCTTCAGAGTTTTGATCTTCTTCTTTTTCTTAGATAAGTCCCTTTAACATTTTATATAATAAGGGCTTGGTGATGATGAACTCCTTTAACTTGACCTTATCTGGGAAGCACTTTATCTGCCCCCCCCCCCATTCTAAATGATAGCCTTGCTGGGTAGAGTAATCTTGGATGTAGGTTTTAGCCTTTCATAACTTTGAATACTTCTTTCCAGCCCCTTCTTGCCTGTAAGGTCCCTTTTGAGAAATCAGCTGATAGTCTTATGGGCACTCCTTTGTAGGTAACTGTGTCCTTTTCTCTTGCTGCTTTTAAGATTATCTCCTTATCTTTAATCTTGGGTAACTTAATTATGATGTGCCTTGGTGTGTGCTTACTTGGGTCCAACTTCTGTGGGACTCTCTGAGCTTTTTGGACTTCCTGGAAGTCTATTTCCTTTGCCAGATTAGGGAAGTTCTCCTTCATTATGTTTTCAAATTAGTTTTCAATTTCTTGGTCTTCCTCTTCTCCTCTGGCACCCCTATGATTTGGATGTTGGAACTTTTAAAGTTGTCCTAGAGGTCCCTAAGCCTCTCCTCATTTTTTTGAATTCTTGTTTCTTCATTCTGTTCTGGTTGAATGTTTACTTCTTCCTTCTGGTCCAAACCATTAACTTGAGTCCCGGTTTCCTTCCCTTCACTGTTGCTTCCCTGTATAATTTCCTTTATTTAACTTTTCATTGCTTTCACTTTTTCTTCTATTTTGCAAGCATACTCAACCAATTCTGTGAGCATCCTGATTACCAGTGTTTTGAACTCTGCATCTGATAGGTTGGCTTTCTCTTCATCTCTTAGTTGTATTTTTTCTAGAGCTTTAATCTGTCGTTTCATTGGGGCCATTTTTTTGGTCTTGGTGTGCCTGTTACATAGTAAGGGGAGGAGCCTTAGGTGTTCACCAGGGCAGGGCAACCACGTCTGTGCTGTATGTGGGGGAGGGTTCCGAGAGGGAACAGTGCCACTTACTGAGCTTTCAGCTGAGTTTTGGTCACTTCCCCCACTACCTACAATCAAATTGGGCCCTTCTGGTGCTGATCCCTGGGTAGGTGGGTTTGTGTACATTCTAGGACGTCTCTCCAACGAACTCTCCTGTGAGGCTGGGAGTTTCTCTCACCACCTCAACCTCCACAGGTGTTTTCAGTCAGAGGTTTTGAGACTTTATTTCACTGCGCTGGAACCCTGGGCTGTGCGGTCTGTCTTGCTCCCCAGTTGTTTTCCTAGTTTATCCACATGGGAATGTGGGACCGCCCGCACCGTCAGCAGCTGCCTTGCCCCAAGTCCGCTCTGACCCCACTGGCCATCACTGCCCCTCTTACGGGTCTGGGTAAGTGTTTCTTCTTTAACTCCTTGGTTGCTGGACTTCCATACAGTTTGGTTTTCTGTCAGTTCTGGTTGTTTTTTTGTTTTAAAATTTGTTGTTGTCCTTCTTTTGGTTGTGTGAGGAGACACAGTGTGTCTACCTATGCTTCCATCTTGGCCGGAGGTCAGGAGACAGTATTTTATACCAAAAGTCATAGAGACTTGCCCCTGAGTTTTCCCATGACTTCTACATTAGCTCCTTGTATTATTTGTGCGTTGGACTGCATTTTTCTTAGTTCTGTTTTTGTTAAAAATTCTAAGATCCTGAAAAGCCATCTTGTCTAACAAGTCCTCACTTTATCTGAGAGACGGTATAGATGACAGGCTATAGAGTCAAAAGAGCTAAGTTCCACTCCTTGTTCCAACATGTATTAGCTGTATGAACTTGGGCCAGTTATTTAACCTCTGAGCCTCAGTACCTCATCAGTAAAATGATTCATGTGCTTAACTGATAAGAGTGTTATGAAAATTTGCAAAAACATTAGGAAAGTGGCTGGCACATTCAGCACTTTATAAAATGTTATTATTTAATAAATTTTTATTCAATTAAAAATCCCAATCTCATCTTACCCAGACATGAAAATTATTGAAACATCTGTGATTAGAGAATCTTCAGTTAAGGAATTTAAGAGTTGTGAGAAAAAAAGAGGATTGGGGAACCAATCTTTGAAAATCATTATATAATAAGGAAAAAAATCCATTTGTATTCAGTGAAATAAGACAATAATAATGGGGTACTAAAAAGACAGCAATGATATGATAAATTGACTACCCACCATATTTTCCACATTTTAAAATTAGCAATAATGGTTTTTCTGAAATTCCATCTTCTAACTAGAAATATTTCAAGTGCTCCCTCTCTGACCTTTACAACAAAACTTCGTGATTTTGGTTTCTTGCTTTTTTGCTAAGGATAACCTCCCCCTGCCCCAACGTCTAGTCCTCAATCCAGATGTTGACAATAGTCTAAAAATTTTGTATGTTGAATTTCTAAGTTTCTCTTCATGGTGTGGATTTACAGTTTAATGTCTACATGTTCAAAGGTCTGTTGTTCCCATTCCATTAGCCAGGGTTAGTTCCACCACTGCCCAAGGCCCGGAGTCCTCCTTCCCCCAATTTCCAGAGCAGAATATTCCTCTCTGAGAATAGCATGGGTGCCAGGGTGGAGGTGGCATAGTAGAGCTAGCCACTTGTAGGGAAGCACAGGATATTTGTTTAAATGGGAGTGGATAACATGACCATCTTCCTTTTACAGATGAGTCAATTCAGATTACTTGAGTGACTTGTTTAATTAACAGTATAAAATTAGTAAGTGACAGACTAGGATTAAAACATTGGCAGGCTGCTGTTAAAGCTATGTTTTCTTCTATACAAAGAGGTGGGAGAAACTGTCAAGACCTGTGTGGTATTGTGTCTTGAGAACATGCACTTAGTACCTATGAAAGGAAAGGGAGAGCTGGGAGAGGACAAGTTGTTATCTGGCATAAACTATGTGCTAGGCATTGTTTATAAGTTTAAATAACGTATTTCTTTAACTATAGAGACATTACACGATCATCATGAAAAACCTTGGGAAATACAGGAAAACATAAAGAAAAAGACAATACAACAATTCACAACTCAGATAACCACAGTTGACATTTTAGTGTATGTCTTCTCAATCTTTTCTTTTTACTATTAACAGATCAATATCTGGAATGACACAACAGGGTTCATATAATACAAACAGTTTTGAATACTGCTTTTTCCGTTTAACATTATGTCTTATGCATTGTTCAATAACCACTTCAATTTTTTAGAAATGATAATTTGGCCAATATTACCCTTTTATTGAGAAAAGACTTGATTTAATTAAAGGTACATGAAAATGCCAAGTTACAGATTTTTATAGGAAAAAAATTACAGAAAGGGAGCAGGTACAATATAGCTTGGAATTTACCCAAAATACTATTCATATAATGCAACGCTCTTGTAGGAGGCTTCCTGGACACCCAGCAAGGAGCCTGATATGGGGAAAGGTTCAAACTGTGTGGACTCCTGATGTTCTACCTGTTTTCTGGGAGGGCTCTAGCAGACTCCAAATCAGAGGTCAGCCTTGGTTTTGTATTTGTTCTGGAATGACCTGGGGTTTCTTCTCTGTCCTCTATTGTCATCTGGTATACACAGTGCTTCCTGAGCTTCCTCTCTGGACCAGGGACTCTGCTGCACACAATAATGAGACTAGCATGGCCTCTGATTTTATACAGTTTATATTCTAGAAGAAAACCTGCAAACCACTATTTGCCTGCTTGACTGTTTAACTAAGTACAGTGGTGGAAAGAGCTACCTACAGAAGAAAAGCAGAGGATGCTGTGAGTCTTAGGGCAGGACTGGGGGAGGTTGGGTGGTTAGAAAAGGTTTTTCCTTGGAAGGAGGATGAGTAGGACCTACCCAGGAGAAGTGTAGGTAAGGAGACAATTGAGGTAGAAGGAGAAGATCATATGATTTTTTCCAGGGATATAGCAGCTTGTTTTGGGGGGGGGGGGGAATGGTGTTTAGAGCAGGACCAATAAGTAGGCATTGGTCCAGTCAAGATAGTATAAAGTATATAAAACAAAGTGGAGTTACTCTTGTCAACCAAGATGGCTGCCAGTCAGCCATGACATTTTGGTTCAAGAAGGAAACTACCTAAGTCACGCTAGACATATCTGTCAAGGAGGTACACCTAAGATACCTGCACACCTGATTAGAACAGCCATGTTGGCAGAGCAGGACCACCCATAGACAGGCTCCTGGGAAAATTCCCCACTTGCCATCAGGGTGCCAAGACATTTAGTAAGAGACCCAGAAGGGTGGGGTATACCACCTTCGAAGTATAACTGAGGCAGGCTCCAGACCACTGCTGAGACAACCAAGCTCCACACACCAGAGTGCTGCTCCACGCCATGCTGATCTCCCCTCGCATCAGCTGCTGGAGGCTCTGCCCTTCTGGACTGAGGACTTCATCTGTCCTGTTGCCCACGTGGCTCCAGAGATCCTTCCTTGCAAGAGGCTGACAACTCCCTCGCCCACTGTGCGGTCTCCCAGACCCTCAGACGGAGACTCTGGGACCTGGGTTCGTTATTCTCCATTGACTGCTGTGTGTATGTGTGTTATATTTCCCTTAGACTGTTAGAGTGTGGGTGGATATTAATGTACATTGAAATTCTACTTTGAGTGAACCTGCGTTCAATAAAAGCTGAGTAAATAGCGTAGTTACCTTGTGTGACTCTTGTCTGTTCTTTGGTGCCGGGCTGCTCAGCAGGCATCTAGCCGAGCAGCTGCCCGGCTAACTTATAGGAAAAACTGCATAGCGAACATACACTCACAGCACACGGAGACGCCAGAGTTTCCCCAAACCCTGGAACACAATGATGCAGCGATCTGAGGTGAGTCTAGGCAAATATGATAGTCTAGCCTATCCACCATCCTTTGATTAAATACCACAATAGAATATAACAAATGTCTACCAAACATTGAAACATCCAAGTCACACTGGCAAAGGAACAATTTGAATTGTGAGGGAAGGAAATACAAATAACTAAAATTGTCTGGGAAAAGAAATGCAAGAGAGGGATTGAAGTAGAAATGATTGTAAACTGAAGGTAAATTCGAAGGGCAGTTTTCCTTTATTTTAATGTCCATTGTTTATTCAGAGGATCATAAGAATAAACACATAAGTTTAATGCTTTTTACTTAAATTTTTTTGAATACCAATTTTTTATTCCAAGAGCAGCAGAAGCTAATGCTCACCCTTTCATTCCGAATGAATTGCCAACATTTTATTCACTAGTTTCACGAAAGAGCTGGAACCTTACAGAGACTTCTGAATTAAATTAGCTTTCAGAACCACTTAAAGTTCTTCCATTCTATTAATTCAGCAGACAATCAAGTTGTTCACTTGTTGACTTTTATCCACATGCACTCAATCAAATCAACTATCAAAGAAAGATACCTATTAGTTGTTAATTTCATATGTTAGATAGGAATCCTAGAACTCCTGTTTATATCTATTTGATAACCTTCTAATCTTTGCCACAGTCTCGCTAACAGCAGCATTAACTAGTCTGCCATCTATCTTGATTAACAACACTGGGACTTAGAAAGATGCACAACATCTGATAAGCCGAACAGCCCAAACTTCTAATAAGGAAATTGGGCTTCTGCCACCATAGTTACAAACACTTAAAGGTGTCCTTCAGTCACAGCTGTGCACATGTTTATTTTAAGCAAATGAGAAGAGGTGGTTTTACTATAGGCACTCTTATAAATAATTGGTAAGACTGAATGTTTTGCAACATTTTTACCCTCTTATTTTTTGTCCTCTAGGTTTGGGTTTTCAAAAACTGGTTTTGCCTTATATTGAATCACAAGTGTGCTGTTATCTTTGGATCAGATAAACTCAAGTGATATTTATTAATCTTTGTGCAACTAGCAATTCCTACCTGTATTACAGACATAGAAAACACAGTGCCAAATACCTTAAATTTTTACATTTGATACCACAGCAACTGGATTTCTCTAATAAGTAGAATTATACTGGCTTTTATGTGTGTGGTGTGGGGAGAGAGGTGGGGGGACATAGAGAAAGGGGGGGAAAAGAGAAAGAGAGAAATAACCTAATAACCTTTGTTCCACATGGTAACTTTCAAGTTATTTTTCATGTACTTCTCTAAAAGTCTATTTATATCATTTTTTATTCAGTTTCATTGCTGAAATGAAAACATCACCCATATTGACTTTAGCAATTGGCCTACAACCTTTGTCTCCATGCTGTTCTCAGAAGGTCCTTGGCAACTTCCATATCCACCTTGCTGGTGCTCCTACTGCCACCGCTTCAGGGTTTCACGTTTTTAAAACTTCCACTGATCCTACTCTCCGTCCCACTCCAGACATTTATAGGCACTGCTATGCCAGGGGACTTGGTGGAAACATGCCATCTCCAATACTGTACTCTGGTAAGTTCTTTTTGACCTTCTCTGGATCTTTATTGGTCCACCTGCTACCTCAGGTGGCTCGTGGGAAGTAGACATCAACAAGACATTGCAGCAGAAGAATATGGCATGAATAATTCCTGCTGTGATATATTCCTAGATATATCCAGGATAAACTGTGTAAAGTTGAAAGAGAATATTTGAATTCTTTTTAAAATATATTTTATTGATTATGCTATTAGTTGTCCCATTTCCCCCCCTTCACTCCCCTCCACCCTGCACACCCCCTCCCACCCACATTCCCCCCCTATAGTTCATGTCCATGGGTCATACTTATAAGTTCTTTGGCTTCTACATTTCCTATACTATTCTCACCCTCCCTCTGTCTATTTTCTACCTACCATTTATGCTACTTATTCTCAGTACCTTTCCCCCTCTCTCCCCCTCCCACTTCCCTGTCGATAACCCTCCATGTGATCTCCATTTCTGTGGTTCTGTTCATGTTCTAGTTGTCTGCTTAGTTTGCTTTTGTTTTTGTTTTAGGTGTAGTTGTTAATAACTGTGAGTTTGCTGTCATTTTACTGTTCATATTTTTATCTTCTTTTTCTTAGATAAACCCCTTTAACATTTCATATAATAAGGGCTTGGTGATGATGAACTCCTTTAATTTGACCTTATCTGAGAAGCCCTTTATCTGCCCTTCCATTCTAAATGAAAGCTTTGCTGGATAGAGCAATCTTGGGTGTAGGTCCTTGCCTTTCATGACTTGGAATACTTCTTTCCAGCCCCTTCTTGCCTGTAAGGTCTCTTTTGAGAAATCAGCTGACAATCTTATGGGAATTCCTTTGTAGGTAACGTGTCCTTTTCTCTTGCTGCTTGTAAGATTCTCTCCTTATCTTTAATCTTGGGTAATGTAATTATGATGAGCCTTGGTGTGTTCCTCCTTGGGCTCAGCTTCTTGGGGACTCTCTGAGCTTTTTGGACTTCCTGGAAGTCTATTTCCTTTGCCAGATTGGGGAAGTTCTCCTTCATTATTTGTTCCAATAAGTTTTCAATTTTTTGTTCTTCCTCTTCTCCTTCTGGTACCCCTGTAATTCGGATGTTGGAATGTTAAAAGATGTCCTGGAGGTCCCTAAGCCTCTCCTCATTTTTTTGAATTCTTGTTTCTTCATTCTTTTCTGGTTGGATATTTCTTCCTTCCTTCTGGTCCATACTGTTGATTTGAGTTCCAGTTTCCTTCCCATCACTGTTGGTTCCCTGTATATTTTCCTTTGTTTCACTTAGCATAGCCTTCATGTTTTCATCTAATTTGTGACCAAATTCAACCAGTTCTGTGAGCTTCCTGATTACTAGTGTTTTGAACTGTGCATCTGATAGGCTGGCTATCTCTTTGTTGCTTAGTTGTATTTTTTCTGGAGCTTTGACCTGTTCTTTTATTAGGGCCATTTTTTTTTGTCTTGGCACACCTGTTACGTAAAGGGGTGGAGCCTTAGGTATTCACCAGGGTGGGGTAACGCTGGTCGCTACGCTGTGATGCTGTATGTGGGGGAGGGGTCTGAGAGGGAGCAAAGGGAGCAATGGTGCTTGCTCTCCTCTTTGTCGATTTTCAGTCACTCCCTCCGCTACCCATAATCAAAGTGGGCCCTTCTGGTGCTGATTCCTGGGTGGGTGGGCTTGTGTACATTCTAGGCCCCTGTGGGTCTCTCCAACAAACTCTCCTGTGAGGCTGGGAGTTTCTCCCACTGCTGCCTCAACCTCCACAGGTGTTTTCAATCAGTGGTTTAAGGCTTTATTTCCCTGAGCTGGAACTCTGGGTTGCTGGGTCTGTCACCAGGTCAGCCAGCTGCTGCCTTGCTGGCCAGCTGCAGCCTTGCCCACCCTGGTCCTCCAGCCACTGCCTTGCTGTGAGTACTTTCTGCCCAGCTGCCCGTCTTTCCCCCTCCTACCAGTCTGCATGGTCTGGGTTAAGTGTCTTCTTTATCTTCTTGGTTGTCGGACTTCCATGCAGTTTGATTTTCTGTCAGTTCTGGTTGTTTTTTGTTTTTAAATTGTTGTTGTCCTTTTGGTTGTGTGAGGAGGTACAGTGTGTGTACCTATGCCTCCATCTTGGCCAGAAGTCAGAATATTTGTATTCTTATATTATTTATTAAGGTTCTGTGCTAGAACATTTTTGATATTAATGTGATAAACTCTGATTTGGATAAAATGTAAACTTATTACCTCCATATGATGGGCCATAAAACATCTAATTTTTTTCCTTACTCCCATATCTGTCCAAATGACTCCCTAATTTATTTTTGAAGCTAAGATCACTCTCCTGTGTTCCAACCCTGAATTTCTAATGACTTGTCGAGCACCTCTAAATGCACCTCCTGGAGAACCTGCAAGCTTAGCATATCCTGATTTGTACTCACCATCAATCCTCTTACACTAGCACCATTTTGGAACGTTATTATCCATTAACACCACCACCATTCTCTAAGTCATCCAGGTTCCCTATTTTGCTTCTCCACTTTTGATCATTACCAACTCCTGGCAATTCTATTCCCTGAAATTTCTTTTAAGTATATCTATTTATTTCCTTTTCCAAATCCACATCCCCAGTTCGATACCTCATTTTATCTCATTCTGCGAACACTTCTATCTAGTTTCCTGTGACTGTCACTCTCCTAATACATCCTACCCACAAAGCCACTCTAGTGCAGTTGTTCCTGCTCAGAACTGTTTTAGTGGTTTGCCCTCTCCGTGAAGTTCAGACACTTTAATCTGGGATTCTGGTCCTTCACAACCAGCCCAAACTTTTAATTTTTTGTCTCATGTATATTCTTCCACATAACTTTCTCCACCCATTGTCTTGAGTTTTACTTTTCATGCCTTTTCTCATGAGGTTTCTTTTGCTTCTAATTCCCTTCTTCTTCATAACTATTGGCTGCCAAAATGATTTTTAAAGGTTTATTCAAATCCTTCCTTCCTTCCTTCTCCCCTTCCTTCCTTCCTTCCTTCCTTCCTTCTCTCCTTCCTTCCTTCCTTCCTTCCTTCCTTCCTTCCTTCCTTCCTTCCTTCCTTCCTTCTCTCCTCCCTTCCTTCCATCTGGGAGCACCTATTGTGCTACAAAAGGACATGCAGCCCTTCCATGAGGTGTCTCACAGTCCAGCGTGATGACCAACACAGCAATAGGTAAAAGCAAATATGGGGGCAGAGAGGAGAATATAATCCAGTCCTGTTTGGGGAGGGAGGGTGAGGAATGAGTCATGGGATAATTTTTTTAGGATGTTGCAGTTATGCTGAATCTTAAAGTATGACAAAAATTATCTAGAGAAGTTTATTAGAGAAAGAAGGTCTTTCCAAATTTCAGACCTACTATGAGCACAGCTATATGAAGACAGAAGGTATTTGGTGAAACCACCAGGAGGTAGGTGTTGCTTGAGCTCAGAGCAGAAGATGAGATTAGAGAGGTAGGAATTTGAGGAGTAGTTGCTGCACCAGGTTTAAAAATTTAGAAGTTGTCCTATAGATGATGGGAGCAATGAGTGGATTTAAGCAGGAGAGAAATGGCCATATTTTTATTTTAGATAAATCAAGCAGAGAGCTATGTTAAAAATGGATTTGAGGAAGAAAAGTTCACAGCCAATGACAGTAGATGCAAGATGTTAACATGATCTATATGGGGGAGAGAAAATTAAAACGATGTTGAAGATTAGGAAGAGAGAGCCAGTAATGACTCCTAAACTTTCTACTTTGAGTAATTGGCTGGATAGTGGTGCTACCAAATGAAATAAAAAGAAAAATAATGCACGAGGAGCAGACTAGGTGGGAGAAGTGAGAGGGAAAGATTAAAGATAAACTTGCATAGCCCCATCACCTCATCAGGTGAACATGAACAAAGTTAGAAAATATGCAAGATGCGTGGCATTGTAGCTGAAGCCCAGGAGGCAGGTCTGCACTGGGCTTTCAAGTTGAGATAAATTAGCACCCAGGTGGTATTTTATACCTGGATTGCCTCCATAGCAATCTGTGTACTTTGGAAGGAAACCTTAAGAAATAGATGAATAGGAGCAGAGGAAGTAGACAAGGAAAAAGAATTGAAGAGAAAAAAATCAGAAACATATGTTTCCCTTGATTTCAGTGTTCTTTTTTTCTTTTAGTTTCCAAAGCATTTGACACTTATTGCGGGGAGGGGTAGGAGGTCCCTTCCATCTTCATTATTCTTTAAAATAGCCCAATCTGGCCAGAGTAAAGGAAACTTATTGGACCATGTTTACTAGTAGATGGATTTACAATTGCAAATTGATGTATTCTTGTTCCAAGATCACTTTCTTCTTCCCAAGGAGTTCAAGAGTTGTAATTGGTAAGCTGTACCAGGGCTGTCTTGAAAGTCTTGCTTGTCCCCCTTTTCTTACAAACTGTTAAATTCTCATCACTTCTGGTGAATAGTTGGGGAATTAAGAGTGGGGCATGGTAGCCTTGTATGGACTTTTGGCATCAGATACATGCTCTAAACCAGCTTTGCTAGAGAGCCATGCATTAGAGTATTGGGCCCTAGCCCAACTAATTCTAAAGTGATAATGTACCCGTTCATCTTTGTCCCTTGTATGTATTGCTTCTTCAGTCTTAAGAGACAGAAGAAATTTTCAGGTAAAGGTAGAATTCAGGTATTCCTATGTTTCCCCATCCACTTCACACCTTTGTGGTATTTGTCACTTTGTAATCTCATATTTTTATGTACTTATATTTTATATATATCTATATCATGTGTTTATGCTTTATATTTTGGTTATTTCTGCCTGTTTCCTATTCCCTCTATTGTACTTCTAAACTCTTTGAAATTTCACTTTGACAATGACTAAAGATTTTTATATTATTTTTTAATTGTATATTTTATTTATTTATTTATTTATTTATTTTATTGATTATGCTATTATGTTTGTCACATTTCCCCCCCTTCACTCCACTCCATCCTGCCCACCCTCTCCCTCCCACATTCCCCCCTATAGTTCATGTCCATGGGTCATACTTATAAGTTCTTTGGCTTCTACATTTCCTATACTATTCTCACCCTCCCCCTGTCTATTTTCTACCTACCATTTATGCTACTTATTCTCGGTACCTTTCCCCCTCTCTCCCCCTCCCACTTCCCTGTCGATAACCCTCCATGTGATCTCCATTTCTGTGGTTCTGTTCCTGTTCTAGTTGTCTGCTTAGTTTGCTTTTGTTTTTGTTTTAGGTGTAGTTGTTAATAACTGTGAGTTTGCTGTCATTTTTACTGTTCATATTTTTTATCTTCTTTTTCTTAGATAAACCCCTTTAACATTTCATATAATAAGGGCTTGGTGATGATGAACTCCTTTAATTTGACCTTATCTGAGAAGCCCTTTATCTGCCCTTCCATTCTAAATGACAGCTTTGCTGGATAGAGCAATCTTGGGTGTAGGTCCTTGCCTTTCATGACTTGGAATACTTCTTTCCAGCCCCTTCTTGCCTGTAAGGTCTCTTTTGAGAAATCAGGTGACAGTCTTATGGGAATTCCTTTGTAGGTAACTGTGTCCTTTTCTCTTGTTGCTTGTAAGATTCTCTCCTCATCTTTAATCTTGGGTAATGTAAGTATGATGTGCCTTGGTGTGTTCCTCCTTGGGCCCAGCTTCTTGGGGACTCTCTGAGCTTTTTGGACTTCCTGGAAGTCTATTTCCTTTGCCAGATTGGGGAAGTTTTCCTTCATTATTTGTTCCAATAAGTTTTCAATTTTTCGTTCTTCCTCTTCTCCTTCTGGTACCCCTGTAATTCAGATGTTGGAACATTTAAAGAAGTCCTGGAGGTCCCTAAGCCTTTCCTCATTTTTTTGAATTCTTGTTTCTTCATTCTTTTCTGATTGGATGTTTCTTCCTTCCTTCTGGTCCATACTGTTGATTTGAGTTCCAGTTTCCTTCCCATCACTGTTGGTTCCCTGTATATTTTCCTTTGTTTCACTTAGCATAGCCTTCATGTTTTCATCTAATTTGTGACCAAATTCAACCAGTTCTGTGAGCTTCCTGATTACTAGTGTTTTGAACTGTGCATCTGATAGGCTGGCTATCTCTTTGTTGCTTAGTTGTATTTTTTCTGGAGCTTTGACCTGTTCTTTTATTAGGGCCATTTTTTTTTTGTCTTGGTGCACCTGTTATGTAAAGGGGCGGAGCCTTAGGTGTTTACCAGGGCGGGGTAACGCTGGTTGCTGCGTTGTGACACCGTATATGGGGGAGAGGCCAAGAGGGAGCAATGGCACCTGCTCTTCTCTTCGCAAGCCTTCAGTCACTCCTTCCGCTACCTTCAATCAAATTGAGCCCTTCTGGTGCTGCTTCCCCAGGTGGGTGGGTTTGTGTACATTCTAGGCCCCTGTGGGTCTCTCCAATGAACTCTCCTGTGAGGCTGGGAGTTTCTCCCACCTCAGTCCCCACAGGTGTTTTCAATCAGTGGTTTGAGGCTTTATTTCCCCATGCTGGAGCCCTGGGTTGCGTGGTCTGTCACCTGGTCCACCAGCTGCTGCCTTGCTGGCCAGCTGCAGCTTTGCTCACCCTGCTCCACAATCCGCCACTTTGGTGGGTCTGCCAGCTGCTGTCTTGCTGCGAGTCCTCCCCCACTGGCTGCCAGTCTCCGCCCCTCCTACCGGTCTGGGTGAGTGTGTGTTCTTTATCTCCTTGGTTGTTGGACTTCCATACGGCTCAATTTTCTGTCAGTTCTGTTTTTGGGTTTTTTTTAATTGTTTTGTCCTTCTTTTGGTTGTGTGAGGAGGCACAGTGTGTTTACCTATGCCTCCATCTTGGCTGGAAGTCCAAGATATTTTTATTTTTAAGAAAATATCAGATTCTTAGATAGTTTGAAAGATTATGACAACCGGCATTACTGGAAGTAGAAGGTAACAAAATGAAGTATTGGAAACATGGGTTGACATTTTGTATGCCAACTACAATTGTGATTTGAGTAAGGATCATAGACAAAACTAAGTTTTGTGATAGATAGTATTACATATACTTTTTCCTAATAAGTCAGATCTTCATTTAATGCTTTATAATCATGCTATATAATATCTTTTCCTTCCCAACAATGTGTATGTGAGTTTTCTTTTTCTACAGTCATTTCAGTATATGCTAACAATATAACAGTGTTGGGGGAATCTATATTTCAGTGTAAAGAGGGAGAGGTCTTGCTTCTGATACTGATTTGGTGAATTGTGATGAGAAGGCTCAAGTACTTATGGGAAATGGACAATGTACTTCTTACTTTTAAAATGTGTATTAAGGGTCTGCAATGAGGAAATGCCTCTTTACTTTGGCTCTTTTTAGATGTCACTTTTTAAATACCCACATCCCCACAGTTTACTCCGAGCACCCTAGTCTCTTGGCTGATTGGTGCTTGAGTGATGTCTTGGTGTCTTCATTTTCTTATTTGCTCAGGTGGCTCTTCCCAGTGGATAGGGAGTCACTTTGACCTGCTCGTGTATGTGTGTTTTATGCCATCAATTCTATTTTTGAACATACATGTGATCTGTTTGTGTGTGTGCTTTATGCAATCAACCAACATTCTTAAACATGAATAGGTACAAATGATTTAAGTTTGCTTAAAAATGAATCACTGGTGTTATGAATTTAAAACTGAGTATTAAACCTCTTAACTCTGGAATGAACATAACCGCTCACCTGATTTCAATTCTTGTGGACATATGCCTAGAAGTGGGATTGTGGATCATATGGTAGTTCTATTTTTAATTTTTTGAGGAACCTCCATACTATATTCCATAAAGGCTGCACATTTGCATTCCTACCAACACTTGCCTTTTAAAATATAGTAGCCGTCCTGTAGCACTGGTCACAATAGCTAAGATATGTAAACAACCTAAATGTTCATTGGCAGATGAATGGATAAAGAAATATGTACATACAATGAAACAACATCCAGCCTTAAAAAGAAGGAAATTGCACAATATGTGACCACATGGATGAACCTTGAGAATATTATATTAAGTGAGATAAAACAGTCTCAGAAAGACAAATACTGCATGATTCCACTTACACGAGGTAAAATACTCAAATTCCTAGAATCAGAGAACAAAGTGTTGGCTGCCGGAGGTAGGCGGATGGGAAAACAGAGAGTTACTAGTCCACTGGCATAGAGTTTAAGTTGAACAAAATGAAAAAGCTCTAGACATGTGCTTTACAACACTGTACTTAAAGTCAACAATAATGTATTGTGCACTTACTGCTTAAGATCCTAGGTCTCATGCTAAGTGTTCTTACCACAGAAAAGTACAATAATCCAAACTTTAGAATAAAGTTTAAATTTATCTTAATAAAATATTCCCTTAAGGTCTTATAATTCTGCAGCTGTCCCTGGTTTTGTTGCAAAATGCCCAGGAAATGGAGCCCTTGCAAGAGCTTGGGCCATTTTATGAGGCATGGGTGATAACCTTAGCAAGTTTACGAGAGAAGGAGAGCTTTATCAATGAAGTTGGACGAAATGCATTATATCATATCGTGACCATCAGAGTTCTATTTTTCTGGAGTCACTCAGGTGTGGCCGCAGAGCTGGGCTTGGATATTGCTGTCTTGTTTTCAGCTCAAATTCTAGCAAACAAATAATTATTCTATTTTTGATGTTGATGATTGCAGTCTGGGGTCCTGATCTAAAAACTGAATCTAGAAATGACCTGGAAGTTTCCACTTTTTCGATGACTGCCTTTTATCAAACCTCATTTTTCCAGATTTCTTGGCAAATTATTTTTTCTTTAGTTGAAACCCATCATTTTAGTCTCTTTATAGTCTCTGTATTAAACTGTTGTTTACTTCCCTTCTTTGCTCGGTGCAAATACTAACACCTGCAGTCTTCAGCTTTGACGAGGGCAGATGGGCAACCTTTCTTTTCTGTCAGGTACTTCCTGGAAAATACTAAGTGGATCTTTCTTTTCCTCTTTGCTTTAGTTATTTAGTTTGGCAAGTACTTTGTAATCTCTTCTCCTCCTGTCTTCAGAAGACAGGAAAATTAAATGCAATTACAGAAACTTTGTTTTATACCTTTAGTAATTTCCTTCCCAATTCTATGTCTTCTAATTTATAGTGAATGTTCAACTGAGTCACATAAACCTGGCCATTTGATTCCATTAGGGAGGCTGGGTGTATGGAGTGTCTCCCATAATTAGATTAATATTATCTATATATGTGCTATTTCCCCTAGGACCTCTGCCACTCTTTTTGTTTAAAAATTTATTTGTTCTTTGTTTTGCAGTATTTTTTAGTGCTTAAATGAAAAAAATAAAATCAGATTTCTTTTTGCCTCTACATATGGCATTTTGATAAATTAAAATCATAGCAATGTTACTATTAGAAGTCTCATTTTTTACATCTATCCCATTCAATAATAATGAGCACATCTTAGTTATAATAACTGCATTAAGTGTTTAACATTACAGAGCATGGGGAGAACATTTCCAAGCTGACTCTCTTGATCTGACAGCCACAAAAGGATCCTCTTGAACACTGTAAGGAGGAAATACTTTCATTGCTAAGAGGACATGTGAGGGAAAGAAAATGAACATTTATTGGTCATGTAATATGTAACAGACACTATGATAGATATTTTTTTGTTATTTTTGTATAATTTCATGACAGAAATTAGCATACCCATCTTATAAAACATAGCTTAGAGGTAAAGTACGTTGGCCAAATCTCAAGGAGGTGGACAGGCTGGGGTTCCACCCTACGTTTACCTGGCTGTGGAGCTCATGCACTTTCCTCAATGTCCTCTGCTGCCTTCCAGCGTCATGACAGTGTGGAAGGCGTTGGGCCAGGGAGACAGTACCTGGGTCTGAACCCATCTTACTACTGGGACTCCATGCAGAACTTTGGCTTCTCGACTACATTTTTCAGGTCAGAATAAAATAGCTCCCAAGTGGGCTTTTAGAATTAAATAAGATTGTATATGTATAAATTCTTTGTAGGAAACAGTTATGACAAACATGTATTCACTTTTATGGTAGGCAATCTACAAAATACTTTAAATGTGTTTATCAATGTAATCATTATTAAAACCCTTATTTTTATCCTCATTTTACAAGGAAACTGAGGCACAAATAGGCTAAGAAACTTGCCCAAGGTCATACAGTTAGTTAAGATGCAGAACCAGGATTTGAACCCAGGAAATTGGAATTTGGAATGTAGGATATTAATCACCACTCTATACAGAGTAGGTTTACAGTTGCGAGTATGTGAAACACATAATTTATTCTTGCATTATTTATTTATTAATTATTGTATTATGTATTTGTTTACCTGGACAACTGTAAACCTACTTTCACCCACCCTGGTATTGTGCTATAAAATGTAGGGATTAGTATGATAATTTCACACTGCAACATAATATCAAAATGATACAAGAACTTTGTTCAACAAGATCAGTGTCATCTAACAGTTTTAGAAAAGTTGAGCTGGAACTACTCATCATCCTAGCATCAGAAATGTGCCATAGGAATTATTCTAAAGGTCAGTCTAGTCTACTACTGTATCAGGATGGAATCATGGATCCACTTTGACCCACTAACAATGCTTAGACTATCTATAGTAACCCCCTCTTCCCAGAAGACACTGTGTCTCAGTGACATGCCCACGGAAGAAGGGCTTTAAGGATTCTAGCAGGGCAACATTCTCTTAGAGATACAAGCATTTTATATATAAATATAAATATATATATATTCATAATATATATATATGTATACACTCATAATATAAGCATAAAAAGAGCAAACTCTTCTTGAAGATCTATGTTAACAAGGCCCAAAATTCAGGGTTTACTTTTGTGGCTTGCAAGCCTCCACTCCTCACTCTCACCTCACAGCTCTGACAAGTACTCCACATGCACTCTTTTCTTCTGGGCCTGAATGTGGCTTTAGAATACTTCTGAACACTACTCTGAGACATCACTATGATTTCTACTCTAGTCTTTGTTAGTTCCTTTCTCCTCCTCGCTTGAGGTCTTTTTTTCAAAGTGTCTTAAGGTGAAAGTTTATGTTATTAATTTGAGATCTTTCTTTTAAATACAGACCTTTATGGGTATAAATATTTCTCTAAGTGCTGTTTTAGCTGCATCCCATGAAGTTTGGGATGTCTTGTCTTCATTTTCACTCACCTCAAAGTATTTTCTAATTTTCATTTTGATTTCTTCTTTAATTCATTAGTTATGCAAGAGTGTGTTGTTTAATTGCCACATATTTGTGTTTTGCAATTTTCTTTCTGCTTTTTTATTTCTAATTTTATTCCACAATAGTCAGAGAACATATTTTGTGTTATTTCTCTCCTTTTAAATTGATTGAGGTTTGTTTTATGGACTAGCATGTGGCTTATGCTGGAGAATGTTCTATGTGCATCTGAGAAGAACCTGTATTCTGCTGTTGTGGGTGGAGTGTTCTAGAGATGTGTCTTAGGTGGGTTCATAGTGTTGTTCAAGGCTTCTATTTCTTTGCCCATCTTCCGCTTAGTTGTCTTATTCATTATTAAAGGTGGGGTATTAAAGTCTCCAACTATTGTTGTTGAATTGTCTATTTCTCTTGACATTTTTGTCAGTTTTGGCTTTTTGAATTTGGTGCTTTGTTGTTCAACATCAATTTATTGAATGCTTATTATATTCCAGTCACTGTGCAAGACAGTGGGAACACAGTGGCAATCAAAATGAATAGTATATTATCCTTAAGGCTTACAGTGGGATATATAGGCACTGAATAAGTCAACTTACAAATGGAAATATAATTTATAAATTGTAATAAATGCTAGCTTCCCCAGCTAGTTTGTAACTCATTTGTGACATTTATCAAAACTTGAAATTATTGTATTAATTTACTTGTTTATGTTTCTGTCTCTCCTGAGAGTTTGCAAACTATATATATTGACCATAAAAGCACTTTCAGTCCCTGGCTCAGGTGTTTTGAACTGTGCTCAGTAAGTTTTTATTGAAATAAAGAATGAAAGAAAGAAAAGAACAGTATACCTAGGGAGAGAAAACAAGAGGTGCTTGATTTAGTTTTCCAAGATTAAGGAAAGGCCTCTTTGCTGAGTTATTGAAGCTTCGATCTGAAGGATAAATAGGACTTGGGGAAGGAGGGTTGGGTGAGGACATTGGGAGTGGGAATTAAAACCTCAGAGAATTGAGTATGCAAAGGCCATGAGGCAGAAAAGAACTAGCCACATTCAGAACCAGCAATGAACAAGGGACAGTGCCAGGTGAAGTTGGCAGGGGCCAGTTAAACAGGCATAAGTATGTGGATGAAAAAGGCTAGATTGTCGAAACAAAGAGATCCCAAAGTTCAATGGCTGTAACTAGGTGAAAGTATATTTCTCTCTCCCAGAGCAGTCTGAGAAAGCTAAAGGATTTCTCCTTGAGAAGTTTATCCACAGACTTAGGTTAATAGAGCTGTTCTGCCATGCTTGACGCTTCTCTTTCAAGATTGCTCCAGTTGTTGCTGTTTTTTAGTTGACAGGAAGGTAAGAGAACTTAAGGGGCATGGGTGTTCCATGTTTTAAGGCCGATGTATGGAAATGGCAGACATCACTACCATTTGCATTGCAAGTATCACTGCAAAGTAACCGTATGTTTATACTTAGGTCATGCAAATTTCGGTTGTTGTCCAGACATCATGTGCCCAGATGCAACCAGAGAAGAAGGAGAGAATGGATTTTAGTGGACAAGTAGAAGTTTCTGCCTTACAAAGGATGTAGAGTTGATGTTGAGAGCAAAGAGTAGTTACTGCAGGTTTTTAAGCATAAAGATATGATCAGATTACCATTTTAAAATGGCTTATATGAGAAAAATTGATTATAACAAATAAAGAATGGAGGGAGGGAGACTGGATTGACAATTACTACAATAGTGCAGATGAGAAATGGGAGTTTGAACTACAGAGGTGTAATAGAAATGTAGAGAAGCAGATAGTAGGTTTATAATCACCTAAACATGAGAAAGTTTTTGAAGTGTGGATGAGGGTTACATGGAGAAAGACATATAAAGAGAGTTTTTCATGAAAGTTTCTGGCTTGAGGGATTGAGTAGATGGAGGTGCCATTGACTAAGATGGGATACTTGAGAAAGGAGTTGTCTTCTGAGAAGATCAAGAATTCCGTTTTGTACGTCTTGTGTTTGAGATGTTTGTTTTCCTATCATTTCCACTGGCTGTGGAAAAGTGGTGAGTAGAACTACCTTAATAGTTATACCTGGGCCGACTGAGATGATGCCTCAGACATAGTCTAATGGATTGTGAATGGAACATTATGTACTTAGAAGCATCCTTTGCTTCAACCTCAATAAAATACATAATTTTTTTCAAACATGTTGTACTGATTCATGCTTCCTCAAGCAGTAGTCCTCCAAATGCTCTTTTCTCCTGCTTTATCATTTAGCTCCTTTCTTGTATTAGTCTTCTCAAGCAGTCATAAAAATTACCATTAAGTAACAGAAATACATAGTCACAGTTCTAGAAGCTGGAAAGTCCAAGATCAAGCAACATACCAACAAGGTAGGGTTCATTCTGATGTCTCTTCTTTTAGCTTGGAAGTGGCTACCTGTGTACTCACAGGGTCACTTCTTTGTGTGCACATGGAGACAGTGGGGAAGGGAGGGGGAGAGAGAGAGTGAGGGGGGAGAGGGAGAGGGAGAGAAATAGAGAGATCTTTTTCTTTTCTTTTTTAATAAGACACAAATTTCCACATGATGACCCTACTCTTAAGAGCTCATTTAAGCCTAAAGATCTTCCAAAGCTCCTATCTCCGAATACTACCACATTCGGGGCTGGGGCTTCAACAGATACATTTTGAGGGAACATAATTCAGTGCCTTCAACCCACAGCAGTTCTCCCTGTTTTTCCAAGCTCCAAGCATCTCAGAGAGCCTGCCTTGCCCACTCAGCTTCAGACACCCTCTTTGTCCCCACAGTGCACTGTGAATGTTTTCATCCCAGAGCTGATCATGTGAACTACAAATGGGTATTTAGTCTCTCTCCCAGTGAACTCGGCATCCTGAAGGTGGTACCTAGCTTTATTCATCTCTATATCCCAAGGACCTAGCATAGTGCCTGGAATAGAACAGGCGTTCAATAAATATTTGTTAAGCAAATAAATTCTTCGTGAGAAACCCACTTTGTGTTATAGAAATGCCTCCTTTTTATTTTAAAATAGCAACCATATATCTAGAAATGAGCTATCTAAAATGTTAAAATATATATACACTTATGGTGCATTAACATATTCAGAGGAAAGAGTATGTTTTAACTGGATTTCAGCTTCCTGATGACAGGGCTGGTCTGGGGGAACAAGGTTCTACAGCGCAGAGCCCACAGTACGGTAAGGAGCACAGAGCGGCCTGTGGCTCCAGAGGCCGTCCTGCACGTGCAGATGCTGACGTGTGTGACTAATGCAAGTGCCCTCTCTTTTGAGTGAAAGGAAAATGATCTCACCTGAATAGTTTTCAATGCAAATAGAAGCAAAAATAAAGATTTATGTAGAAATTGAAGATGGCTGAAACAGAGTGAATGTGTAAAAGAGGTCAGATGAGAATAAAAAACCCATTCTGAAAGTTCGTCTCTGTAAAACCTTATACTATTTCTGTTTTTGTTGTTTTGCTTTACTGTAGTATTTATTGTTTACTATACTCCAGGCACTTAAGCGTCTCACATGATTTATCTCAGTTAATCACACAATAGCCCGGGGAGGTAAACTGGTTGATTTTAGTTTATGCTCTGAGTTGTGAAAGGCTTTCAACCACTCTAATCTGGATTTTGGGGTGGATTCTTAGATATATTTATTAACATGTTAAGCTGTAGTAAGCTTGAATTCCTAATTATAAATTTGACTGTTATTCCATGTGTACTTTTCCTGCAAACAAATGAACATTTGTGCTTTTACCATTTTGGACTGATAGACTCTTCCATTAAAGTTAAACATTATTCATGGACTCTTAATCATTTGAATCTAGTCATTCTTTCTCTTTCCTCTTGTGTTTGTTGTTAAATGAGGACTTGCAATGAATCCTGGGTAAGCAGTAAAGACTGGCCAAAGCTTAAAGTTCTCTGAGGAAATACCAGACCCAAGAACTACATTCAAGGAAACAGGTTTGAGCCCAGTGCCAGCTTCAAGAGCTGGTTCAGTGTGGTGACTATACCAGGCTTAGGGGACTGTGACTTCTTTGGCCTTAGCTATGAGGACTCAGAGGATGCCAACTGTACCATGACTGTCTTCTAAATGGTAACAAGAAGCAGCTGCAAGTCTCGTGCCCCCTTCTCCTGACTCTTTCTCTGGTTTTTACCAAGAATCGTTCTTGATCCTTTGGGGAAAACTTCTCTCTCAGTGGGCCTTGCAGAAATACTCCATAAATATTATTGTATTAGAATATTCTAAAACACAAACTTTTAGCTCCTGAAATCACTCAACATTGTAAAAGGTCATTCGATTTAGAAGAATAAAAATAGTCTTATGTGTTTGAAATCAGTGGTTCCTACAATATAAAATAGTATAGGTTGTATAGGTTCAAATTTAGATACATGTGCTTTGCATGGTAAAGGATGGATTTACACTGGGACTTTTTCTTTTTACTCACTCTAAGTATTTATAAACTACTTCATTTACAGATCACACTTAGAGATATTGTAATAAATTAGGATGTTGTATTTTACTCAGTTTACATTTCGTCTTAGAATGCTTGCATTCTGTAAAATGTTTTTCAAGACTCCCTAAAAAGACAAAATAGACACCCTTTAAGCAGTTTACACGATACAGATCTTTATCTCCTACAAAAGAAAGAAGACAAGAAAGCTGTAAATAATAAGTTCTGAACAGCAATGGCATAAACTGTCTAATCAATGTCTTCCAGAACTGGCAAGTGACACCTCTTTGTTTTTTTGCAAATAAAACCCTTCTTACCATCACAATATAAACCATTATCTCGGCAAGCAAGGTATATTTAGAAATGTACAAAATGTACATTTCCTGCCAGCCTCTAGATCAGTAGGTGAAGATCTAAAGTCATGCAAATAGTACAGTAAATGCAGGCAACCAATTTCTAATTATTCCATATCAGCAGATTTGTGAGGAATATAATTTATTAAAAAAGAACAGTTTATGATCAGCAGACCTTGGTTATGACTGTTTAGGAATTCAGTGCATTTTGATCTAATCACAAAATCAAAATATTCATGAAACACAATGATATCTCCCCAAAGCAGCCGGGCAGCCATTAATTTTGAAATTCGGGTAATTTATTAACACTTATCTGAAGCTGTAAAAGCTTACCTCTGTGTTTGTAATACGGGGAAAAGTGAAAGCAGTTTTAAAACTGATTCCTAATGATTTATAATGGTTTGCTGTAATTTGAGCCAGAAATTCAATTAAAATGTATGTCTAGTTTTGTTTCAAGATCTTTAGTTAAAAATTCTATTAAAATTCTATTTCCTTCTTGCATTAAATGTATCTGTTATCTGCATATACAAGAAATATAAGAAAATTCTATCATTTATTCCCCAGTCCCCATAAATGCTTTAAAAAAGCATTCATTTTTATTTCATAATTCTGCTAAGGTAGCATTTAGAATTTATATATAGTAGAGGAAGAATTACTGTGCATGCCATTTTCTCGGCAAGAGAAGAAATCTAACACTGAATATATTAGGAACAAGTCAAGAGATATTTGCCACTTTATCAAACTAGGGGAAAACAAATAAAATGAAACAGACATTTTTGGCTCCAAATTATTCACCTAATAGTTTGTCTCTGAGGCATTTAAAAAAATGTAACTTTCCAGAGAAAGGGGTGGGAGTCACGGATGAGGGAGGCTGTTCAACCTCTTTTAAACAGATGCAAACAGAGGAATTGTTTGAGAACTTTGAAAGAATTGTCCTAAGGCATGAGATTCTTCAGATTTTCTTTTTAAACACATGAGCTTGGTGGGTTAGCTGAAGGAGAACCTGATTGGTCCTTGCTTTTTGTTTTCTGCTGTTTTCTTGAATTACATGGAATCTTGTAATAATTACCAAATACATATATTAAAAGAGCTGGTTTGTGTCTCAATTTTTTGGTAGCATGAGTCTATGAGCAGACAGTAATGAAGCTCTAATTTATTGAGCATTTGCTATGCATAGATGGATGGATTGCATGGATTTTTGAATAGTTCAATCTCCTCACTAGTATATATTATATACAAATATTAATATTTAATAGTATATACATATGTTTTATATTCAAGTATTATTATTCATATTTTACTCAATTGGTGGCAGAGGCACAAAGGTTCATAGAGCTGAAAAGTAGAAGGGCAGGGATTTGAATTTAGAAGGGTTATGACCAATTTCCTTTTCAGTTTGGTCATATGGTATGGTGGAGGGGTGGAGAGTGGGAACTTCACTTCATAAAGCCCTGAGCTGGGCTGCAGTGAGCAACTCTGAGTTTGTGGGCTGTTTCTGCAAAAGGAGACAATTTCATGAACAAAAGCTAGTAGGCAATGGGAAGAACCAGAGTGGCATTTTTTTCGTGTGTGTCTTACACCTGGATAATTACAAGGTTGGGCCTTATTTGTCTTTCCCATCATGACCAACTGGGGACCCGAGCGCAAAAGGTGCAGGGCTTGAGAGATGTAAGCTGAGTGTTAAAATGCCCTCATGCAAACAAGGTCAGCAGTAGTAAACTTAATCACCAAGCCAACCGAATGGAGAGAAAAAGAGAAAGAAAGAGAACAAACAGATAAGCAAGCAAGCTTAGTTGTAAGGTCTTACATCCTATGAGTCTGAGATAGAGGGAAGCCTGAGAATGAGGTTGTAGAAAACCCAAGGAAGGGAGACAGGCCTGGAGCAATTCGCAAGTGGAGGAGGCTCTAATGCTGCTCTGAAGGCCCTTGTGGGGATGGACTGAGACATACCCTATAAACCATGTGCCTTTATTTGACTACTCCCCTGGACAGAATCACACTACTGAGATTTCCCTGTGTTTACCTGTTGAAAGTTGCTAATGGCCAGTGGAGTTCTGTTTTGTACTCCCAAGTGGGCCAGGGTCCGACAGCAGGAGACCAGCTCTTCCTACACACACTAGGGTTCCTGATAGGGGGTCATCAGAGTCAGGAAAGAGTTTTATTGTTCTAGGTGTGTTGGTAAGAGGTGGAAGTCAGGGTGGGTGACAGAACTGCTGTGAAAGTGAGCGTTAAAAGCAGATTCAGGGAGGAAAAAAGGCAGGATGAGTGTATTGCAGATACATAGTACATCGAGGGATTTCCCTAGGCATTACTATGCTCCATGCATGCGTCTGACCACAATGGCTAGCCAGGTGGACATGGATGCAGTGAAAGGTCTTAAAAAACATCACTTAAACTGGGACTGCCAGCTGGGGTTTGTGGTCATGGGAAACAGGTAGATTAGAGGCAAAAAAAAAAAAAAAGGATTTGAAAGATCAGGAGTCAAAATGTACCACAGCTACAAGAATGTTCTCACAGTTGAAGGAAGAACTAGTCAGAGATGCAGCATAAAGTGAGGAATTTGTTCTATGCTAATATTTTTCCAACTCAGGCTTTTTACATACAGAGTTCTGATGTTGGAAGTTTAAGTCATTCACTTATAAATTAATGTATTCTCCCACTAAGTTTCTGAACTCTTTTGGAAACTATGGTGAGGACGGTGGGAGAGAATAGATGGAAGGAGGCAAGGAGGACAAAAATATATAAAGTGTAATTCTAATCTTCAGGTAGTTTATAAGAATCTCTGCTACCAAACGGTAAACTCTGGAAGGGTAGAGCTTGTACTTTGTTTCTGTGGCTGACAATGAACACATATGAAGGTGATTTGTTGAATGTATAAACAATGACTTCTACCAATCAGAAGAACATTTTTGGGGGCCTTCCAAAGTTGCTATGGCTACGATTCCATACCCTTCTTTCTGTAATTGTCCTTGTCCTTGAAAATCTACCTCTCCCTGTTTCAGTCAGCCAACTCAGCTTTGTCTTCCATCCTGTACTCTTGGGCCTAGGTTCAGCGACTCAAGATTAGAAGCTGGGCTAGTTAATTCTAACATTTGATGCAATGGAAATGGGAAGGAGGACTTAACCCAATCAACACCCAGGATTTTCAGACATTTCTCAAGGTCTCTCACTTTTCTATTTCTAATCTTCCTTTACTTTAATCCTATCTCTGATCTCTCCTAAAATTATTTCTCCTTGTGTTCTTTTTGGAGTTGGTATTTATACTTGGTATGTCTCGGTTAAATCACAGCTCTTCCTGACTCTGGAGGTCTGCCAATCCCAAGGCTGTTGTCTTGTGTGGAAGCCCTTGTCCAGCAAAATCCCACTCTGAATTTTAATCTTGCCCACTACACTGGCTCTTATGCGGACCACCTACTTCACCCTACAAAGAACTGCCTATTCAGAGTCACTGGGAAGCCCCAGAAGAACTTCCAAACTGTGAAGAGAAAGTGTGCTACTGTGAGAACATTTGAAGCCTACAGTTTTTCTTTCTTTCTTTCATTTTTTTCTGTTGTTAAATAGTCGTTAAATACACATAGTATAAAATTTACCATGCTGATTATTTGAAGGGTATAGTTCATTGATATGAAGTACATTCTGTTTTTACGCTACCATCACCACCACCTGTCTGCAGAACTCTTTTTGTCTTGCAAAACTGGAACTCTACACCCATTAAACAACACTCCCTATTTCCCAACCCCCTGAGTCCTTGGCAGCCACCAATCTACTTTCTGTCTCTATGAATCAGACTGCTTGCAGTATCATTATATTATATCTATATAAAAGGCATAATACCGTATCTGTGTCCCTGTGACTGGCTTATTTTACTTAGTATAATGTCTTCAAATTATTCATGCTGTTGCATATGCCAGAACTTCCTCCCTTTTTAAAGGCCGATCTATCTATCTATCTGATCATTCATTCATTGATGGATACTTGGATCATTTCCATGTTTTAGCTTTGTGAATAATACTGCTTTGAACCTGGTTTTATATATATATCTTCAAGACTCCACTTTCAATTCTGGGTATAGACCAAATTTCTGGATCATATAGTAGTTCTGTTTTTAATTTTTTGAGGAATCACTATATTGTTTTCCACAGCCATTGTACCATTTTACATTCCCACCAATAGTGTCCAAGGGCTTTAATTTTTCTACATCCTTGCCAAGACTTATATTTTTTTAATAGTAACCATCCTAAAGGGCATGAAGTGATAGCTCATTGTGAACTTTATTTGCATTTCCCTGAGATTAGTGATGTTGAGCATTTTATCTTGGGCTTATTGGCCATATTTGTATATTTTCTTTGAAGAAATGTCTGCTCAAATCCTTTGCCTATTTTTTGTTTTGTTTTTTCTTTTTTAAATTTTATTTTTCAGTTACAGTTTACATTCAATATTATTTTGTTCAGATATATGGCATAGTGGTTAGATAATCATATACTTTACACAGTACCCACTTGCCACTGTACACAGTTATTACGATATTATTGGCGATACTCTCTGTGCTGTACTGTACGCTTTGTGACTACCAATTTATAATTCTCAATCCCTCCTCCTTTTTTACCCTACCTCCCAACTACTGTCCCCTCTGGAAACCCATCAGTCTGTTCTATGTGTCTATGAGTCTGTCTCTATTTTGTTTGATCATTTATTTTACTCTTTAGATTACCTATATATAAGTGAAATCATATGTTTTTCTATGTCTCATTTCACTTAGCATTACACTCCCTGGGTCCATCCATGTTGCAAAGTGTAAGACTTCCATATTTTTTATGGGTGAGTAATATTCCATTGTGTGTATGTACCACAGCTTTTTCATCCGCTTGTCTATTGATGGACACTGGGTTGCTCCCATATCTTGGCTATTGTACACAATGCTGCAATGAACATAGAGGGGCATTATTCTGTCAAATTAGTGTTTTAGGTCTCTCATAGGTGCCTATATTTTAAAAATTTGCCTCAAATATTTTTCACTTGTTCTTAAGCTTTCCAGGACTTAATTTTCCTTCAATGAACAGTTAATTTTCACCTTTTCTATGAAGCTCTCTCTGACTTCCCTAGGTAGAATTAGCTGCTTTCTTTCTTTTTTGTTTTTCATCCACATATTATAAACCTCTTAAAACATTTATTACAGTACCTTGTAATCATCAACAGATGTGTTTCCTCCCAACTACACATGAGGCAGCAACCATATTTCATTAATCTCTACACACATTTAATTACTAAACCTTGCATATAGTAGGTGCTTAGTGAATTTCTGTTTCATGAATAACTATTAATTATTTAAATTTAGAATAAAGCTTTTATAGACAACTGAATATTTGGATTAAGAGTCTATTAAATACATGGTTTCTTTTATAGCCATCTGCATTGTTGTTCTTTACTACAAAACCAAGTGGTGATTCTGAACTTCGAACATTAAAATCATCTCAATTTCTGGGTGTAATGTCAGAGATGCCAGGTGAGGCCTGGGCAGTGTGTTCTTTAACTATTCCTCATGTGATTCTAATGTGTGACCCAGGCAGAGAACCATAAAGAATCACTGACCACTGGGACGACTCCAGCTTTACAGTGCTGAGTCACCTTCTAGGGAACAGCTAACACAGTCAGGAAAATTAGTCTGTAGATGTACTCGCTCCCTAAATGTTCTTGCCATTATTGAAATAATCCAATACCTTCCCTCTACACCTTTCACCTCTTATAATTGATCATATTACAACCTGGTTAGCAGTCCAGCAGCCATGAGGGCATTCCTAACTTCAGTTTGTGAGACAAACGCAGGCATTATTAATGCAGACATTTGGAATCCATGCAATCAGGTAAGAAGCACAACGTATCTCTAAGTCTGAGCTATTTCCACGTGGAATGTTATCAATGTTGGTGGGGAAATGTTGGTAACCTCTTTGCACTCATAAATGCAGATTTCATAATTACTTATGACTTTGCTCCTTTTATTGTCTCCGGCTCTGTCTAGTCTTGGCATTCTTTCAATGTGCGCTTCTGTACAAATGAGAAGAGCAGGAGTTAAGACGAGGAACTTATGTGTCTGGCCACAGATATTCAGAGCAATTCAGCATGTCAAGCGGAGGTCAAGTGAATAGGGAATGTCATTACTAAATGGTAACAATTTCTGAGAGCTTTAAAGAAATTCAAGTCCTTTTAAAATCTACATTTATTTTATCTTTTTTTCAGGGTGATAGGTTGTACTTCTAGTTCTTGTCAGAGATTTGTACATTAAAATGACTTCAAATTTAACTATTGTAGAAATCAACTTTCCAAATAGTATTTCAAGCAGCCCCAGTAGATTTATCAGACGGTTTTATTTGAGTTCTTTTTAAGTTTCATGAGATATCCTTGTTTATTAGTAAAGCCGATGTGACAGGTGCTTTTATATTCCTTTGATATAACAAAGACACAGGGGCTTAGGTCATGTTTTCAAATTCCAGGACCTAAATTATAGTATCAATTTAATCTTCTCACAGTTCATTACATTTAAAATGCTATAATGTTCAGAAATTTAGGACATGCCCATACTAGCTTAGAAGCTAACCTAATGAACTGCGTACCTGTGCATCTGTGTGGTGCGTTATGATAATTCACTGATAAATAAAAGGATTTGGCTATAAAACATATTATGTATATTTCAAGCCAATGATAAAGCAGTTATGGTACAGAGGTTGCAAAAATGGATCAATGGCATAGTTAGGTTATTGAGGCAGCATTTTAGTGATTGTCACCCCCACAATGCCTCTAAGAAACTAAGTCACAAGTGAACTAGAGAAAAGCAGGTGCCTTAACATCTTAATTAATTGTCACTGGAATGGAAGTGAGAGGGAATATATAGCTAAATAGATGGTGGATTGCTATAGCAGGAACTATTGGTGCCCATGCATATCCTTTGAGCCTTTACATTTCTTAGACTCATGCTGTTGTCATTATCTCCAATTTCTTGCCTATGAAGTCTGAAGCAATGGAGTCTGCCTGTCCCTCTTGCAGAACAGGCCCTCAACCAGTGACAGATAGGAGTTGATGGACAAATACCCTGGCTCCCTCTTCCTTAAGTGGGAGAACTCTGAAGTTCTAGTCCATCTCCCAGATTTCCTTAGTTGGATTATCTCTAAGTGTCCAAAGGGGCAGCTTGCTTGACAGTACACACTTTATTGTCTTACTGTTTTATTGGCCTCCTTCCCTCTCTGTGTCACTCTCCTCCCCAAACATGTTCTTGTCTTAGGGTCCTCTTCTGGGGGAACTCAAATTATGAATACACTTTTTAATTTTGTTTTAGAATGGGTATTTATGCAAATTCACCTAAAGCATATTTGCAAAGCAATAACCTAGGAACTCTGTGGCCCTGAGCAACTCACAACATCTTCTTGAGCCTCAGTTTCCTTATTTAGAAACCTAACAGATGGAATGAATGATCACACTCTAAGATTCTCTTACTTGAAGACCTAAATTAGGCTGTCTTTCTCCCTCATCCTAGCATTACTTCTGCAATTTACTGCTGGGTGTTAATGCTCCATACTGGCAAAGACCATTCTCTTTTGATACTAACAGAGAGAGCTTCTGAAAAGGATTTCTGCCGGATGTATTCTTTGGTGCCCTGTTCACACTTGTCATTGGCTCAGACTCTGGGTACCGTTCCTCCTACTGCTTCCCCCTCCTCTGAGGTTGATAGCCACAGCCTCAGCTATAGAGCATGAGGGTTTCAGGCCCCCTTCTCTGTGAAACCCCTCAGTTTCTCCTCCTTTCCTCCCAGGTTTGCCCTGCCTTGATGCAGTCTGAGCCTGCCCTTTTGTGGGCTCCCACATTTGCTCCCCACATGAGGTATAAGCACTTGTTATGTGACCTGATTTCATGTGTACAGTTTAATAAAAAGGGATTTCATAGCACACGCAGTAGATCTGGACAGCATGACAGGCTGATTCCACAGATGATGTTGATGCCTTTTCAGGGGGTTTGAAATAATTGTGAGAACCACCAGCATGGCTTGCCTTTGGGGAGATGGAAGTAAAGACAAAAAGAAATGTGTAGTAAGTAGGGGAAGGCATGCACTACAATATTTATTTTTTCAGAATGCAAACACCGCTGTTACTTTCTGTGCCTTGGCCGGTCTGGAGAGGGCTGTCTTGGGTTTCCTGAGCACCTGCAGCTCTTCAGTCTGTTCTCCTGGCAGAGAGAAATGCATTTAGATTCTGGGTATTTGTATTCTTTTGCTTGCAGCTATTCTTAGATTTGGAATGGACACGTGAATAGATAGAGTACTATGGAGAGAGCCTTATGGGGTCAACATGGCATCACTGCTGCTCAGAGGGGCTTCCTGCAATAGGGCTGTCACTCATCACGTTTTTGAGGTGGGTTATCTCAGTTTACCAGAGCTTTGACATCCAGAGCCTCAGGATCACGGTGATTTCAACAGGCATCTTGCCATCCGCATGAATGAGAACATGTATACGATGTATGTGGACTCCATTAGACCCGAGACTAGGCTCTAAATCACCAAAATAGGATCCTGGAACACAGAACCTCACGGAGGAGCCAGATTTCCAGCAATCAAGTAGAGGCCCCCTCCCCGACTACTGGAGTGAACTGAGATGACAGTAATATTTGAATCCAACAGAGCTTCTGATGTGGGGGTGGTAGCCTTATGCATAGCTACTGCTGTCTGCCAGGATTTTAGGGTTTTCCAAGTTGCTTTGTTCCCACTGGTTCTGAGTGAGCTAAACTTCACTGTGTAATTATTTTGAACTATAGAAGTTTCCCAGGTTAGCAGGTCATTTTTAAGCTCCCAAATCTTCCAAGTTCAAACCCGATCAAGGGAGGACTGGGGTAGTTAAGGAGGAGGTTCAGAACACACACAGATGATTTATGCTCTCTCCTGCCTAGACAGGAGCACAGCCTCAGGGCAGGGCGTGACCAGAGCCAGCCTGTCTGCTGGTTGTTCCCTACAAACATCCAGGCTCGGTTTTGAGGCAGCTCCAGACAGTGACTTCAGAAAGGTATTTGTCATGGGGCTTGTGTTAATACAGTATTTTTCCTTCGCCACATTTGAAACCCCTTGATGGCGGTCTCTTCAGTTTTCTTATTGTTGATGTCTTTACACAACCTTAGTGTGTCAGGGACAATAGCTCTGTTTTTTAAGATTTTACTTATATATTTTTAGAGAGAGGGGAAGGGAGGGAGAGAGAGAAGGAGAGAAACATCAATGTATGGTTGCCTCTTGCATGTCCCCCACAGGGGACCTGGCCCACAACCCAGGCATGTACCCTGACTGGGAATTGAACTGGCAACCCTTTGGTTCACAGGTCAGGACTCAATCCACTGAGCCACACTAGCTAGGGCAGGGACCATAATTCTTGATAAAATATGCCGTCCATGTTCTCTGGCCCCAGCAAGTTAGGAAGCCATCTGCATAGTCTGGCCAATGAAATAATTGTCAGTGCTAAGCTGAGGCGGGGAAAACCCATGAACCATCCTGCGGTGACTCTCGCTTCTTTTGGAGGATAACAAGATTCCAGATGGCGGTGCCTCTGTCCGTCCATGTTCATGAGGAACTCTGTGAAGGGCAGCCCTATTTGAACTTGAAATGAGCATGCAGTGTCTGTGAGAACACCACTTTTATAGTGTTAAGTCAGTGGGACTTTAGGATTATTTGTTAAAACAGCACAATTAGTCTATGGTGACTAATACAGAAATTCATATCCGAGAGAGGGTGGTGCAGAACAAAAATACAAAAATATGTATCTGTTCATAGGAAATGAATAACCTGATAATTGGAAATTGGAAAGGTGGCAATTGTTGAATGTGCAGCTCCCTAAAATAACCCCTGGATTAGACAAAGCTGAGTTTATTGCTTACCACAGTAAGGAAGAACACCACCTTGACCCACCTCCTCAGAAAGGGTCATGATATAACAGGGCAAGATTAGTGGACACAATGAAGTGGAAAGGTTGGTGGATGGCTCCTTTGTGATAGCCAGTGTATGGAAAAACAGCCTTCACTAATTTGGTTTCTAGCTAAATTTTGTGTTTGACACAGTAAAATTGAATTTGAAGATGTTATTTAACAGCCCTGCCCATTGGAAAAACAGTTTTAAAATAATAGATTTCAGAGTGCAGTGGTTCCAGAGTGCAGCTATCCTTCCATATACTACCTACGTAAAATATCTTTCTTAAGCTGACTTCAAGTGAGATCATTTAGCAGCTAGAAAATGATCTCTTGATTTTATCAGTTGCCAAACCACAGGGAACTACTACAGGCTCTTATTTAATTATTATTTTAGCCCCGTAACTCAGCAGAAATGCAGGGTGTGCCTGTATTCATAGTGTTTCTTTTCCCTTGCTCCTCATCTCCACCCAGAGTTCTTCTAGGCACTGGTTTAATAGTTTAATAATACGTCCTCCTTGAGTCCTTTACAGATCCCTCAATCAGAGCGAATCCAACCTCTCTTTGTGCTCTCAGAGCACCGTATTTATCTTTCTACCAAACGTGGGTTGACTTTGTGTTCATAGTTACATGTGTTTTTGTCTTCCTATGTCTTCTTCAGTCCCCCTGCATGGACTAATGCTTCCTCAGTTTCGGATGATGCGGGCCTTAGGCTGAAAAAAATTAATTGTGTGAAATCAGTTATTTCCAACAAATTTGAGTGAATAAATTTCTTTTGCACACTTGTTCAACGTGTGGTAGTCAGGATGGGATAGGTAACAGTGCTGTAACAGCAACCTCCCACAATATCCATGGTTTGACACATCCAAGTTAATATCTCAATCACACTACATATATGGTACAGATTGGTATGGGTTTCTGCACCACCAGTGTCTCAGAGACTCAGAATGACAGAGAAGTTGTCATCTGGGACATTCCTGGTAGTTATAGAAAGAGTATGGAGAATCATATAGGAGCTTTGCACTGTCTCAGCCCAAACAGCTCATGGAGGGATAGCTGTTAAAGTGTAGAAGAGACACTGGATTCTAAAGTCTATATTTTAAAGTTGCTATTCAACATGCATAGTTTATTAGGAACACTTTCATATTCAATTCTATTGTGCTAAAACCAAAACTCAGCTAGAAACCAAAGTAGCAAAGACTTACTCATATGCTCGCAAGAGAAACATCCTGTGCTCCTACAGATGTTCAAAGAAGGTGTGAGAGGAGAATAAACTTCATAGAGTAAGCAGGGGACAGTGTATTAGGGTGAGACTTTTGGAAGGGGTGTGGGGAAATTTTGTGGTTGCCCTTGTTTGGTTGCAAGTGATAAAAGAGATTTCCAAAGAAGAAGAGACTGTTCAACCTGTCTGTGGCTGGCCATTTCTTAGAAATGGTGGGGGTATGTGGAATGTTCTTTATTGTTAAACTGATAGAATATTTGGGTCACGGTCCTCAGGTTGAGTGGTGGTGACAATTTCTCAACAAAATTACTAGTGTTACTACTAGTAACTTTGGAAGCAGAGCTGAGTTGCTGCATTCTCATCTGCTGTGATGAATTATGAGGGCTTGGACCAGTCACCGAATCTCTCGACTGCTCTTTATGCATACAGCGAAGACAGTGAATTCAATGATGTCTAAGTTTTCTTCAGGCGGTTACAAGTCTAGGATTCCATGATGACGTTGGCCACAGACTAACGTAATTACCTTATGTATATCAATTGTTCATTGAGATGAATAGCAATTTGGCTCTTAGGATGGTTACAGGGATAAATCCTGTTATATCAGGAGCCTGATAAATGAATATACCCACTGAGTTATGGAACTCTCTCTAATAGCCAGCCATTCTCTGTTTTTCAAAGGTGACAGCTTTGAGGGGGGTCCTCCTTCCTAGCATATGTGTCTGTGGCTCAAGAGACTGGTGGGGGTGTGCCCTTCTCTTCTTACCTCCCCAGAGTAAAGGTTCTTCTCAAATTGTGGATACAGCCTTGTCTCCCAGAACCTCAGGCCATTCACGACCCTGCCACTTATATGTGCAGTCAGCTGGAAACCGTTATTCAAAGGAGCTGCTCCAGGCTTAGCGGCTGCCAGGCTGATGCCACTTGCCCAGCTGCCCACAGCCATGCCACAAAATTGGAATCTTTGCCCTGAAACAACCTGGACCCTTCCCTGCATATGGTTTCTCCACTTCAGCTCACCCAAGTCTGCGGCAGAGTTCACCTTAGGGCAGAAAGTACTGTCATAATTTTAGAAGTTGTAAAGTGGTCCTCTTTTCATGTAAATTATAAATAATGGAGGCTCTGCAATAACTTGAGGATGTATTTGTCAATGGCCAGTATTTTGCTAATACCTGTCTCTAAATCACTAGGTAGGGATCGCTCTACACTTCCATGGGGAAGGGCAATCATTTGTCAGTTCAAGTAAGACACTTGAAGTGGACAGAGGAGAATTCCTGATATTAACTCAGCTCTTACAATGTGTTAGGCACTGTGCCATGTTCATTACATGTATGATGGCATTTAAACATCAAAATCATTGGCACTGAGAGTTTGATACTATATATATACCTCCATTTTACAGATGAGAAGAACAAGACAGATTAAAGTAGCTTGCATGATGTTATGCATAGAATAATGCCACACTCTAGGAACGTCATTATAGAGTAGGCAGGTTTTCTATTTTAAATTTCTTTTGCTAAGGCTGTAAATTTTCATTTTGAAAAATTAATGGGTTTTAATTATCTTAATTTTATTTCACTTTTAAATTACTATTCCAAAGATGCCTCAATACAACAGGGCCTTGATTTTTTGTGAGTGATTCACCCAGAGTTGTTGTTGGTTGGTATAGTGGCCTATGAGTATCTACCATGGTAAGTTTCAAGTTGCATTATGCCCCCTAAAAATTAAAAAAAAATATGTTCTTCATTTTATTGTTGGTGGAGGTCATGGTTGATGCCATATTTCCTGGTAAAAAATAATCATACTCTGAACTCTGCTCCTGTGATCTGGCAAAAGTTGTTGCTTTAAGAAAATCCTTTCAGTGAGTAAAAGGAGCTTACTCCTTCCTGCAGAACCTGAGAAAAGCAGTGGAGGAAGCCATCACACACCTCTCTTTCCCACTTTGATTGTCCATCTGTAAAATGGGGATTCAGAGCAACCTTCAATAGAATGCTTGCTGAGCATTCCTGAATGCTCTGTGTAGATGGCAAATATGAGTCCTTTTGCACATGACCCTTTTGCGGAGAGTAAGGTTGGGAAAAAATTTCCCTGAGTCTTTGCAGGCATGGGCTCAGATGAACATTTATGAAGTGCTTATAATTATGTAGTATATAACTTAGTGGGCACATACATTTGGTTTGAATCATAATGAACTAGGGTTTAAAAAAATTTCTTTCTCTGTTTTTCTGGCTTAATGTTTTGAACAGCAGCAATGCAATCTGTTGTTTGTTTGGGAAAGATGGCAGAAGGGTGCATATTGCATGTGTGTGTGTGTGTGTGTATTATGTGGAGTGGGCTACTCATATATCTTCACATTTCAGCAAAAGAGAAATTCTGCCACAGAGTTACCTGAGTTGGTCATCATCATTTAGGAAGAGGGTAAGGTTTGAAATAAATCAGTCCCAGCTACACTCCTGTGGTGGGTACACAGCAGAGAAAACCCCCTCTCCCTCCTTCCCTCCCCAGGGTGGGCACTTGCACATATGCACACACACATCTGTGTGCACACACTGCAGAAGGCAATTTTCATCTCACAGGCTTCCCACAGTAGACGTTCTCTGTCCTTGGCTTCAGCAGCCCTATCTTTTCCTCCCCATCACTCCTGCCCCCTCCCGTCTTGGAGGCTGGGTTCTGCTGGAAAGTGGAGGAAGCCTCTGAGCTGGTGGAAGAATCACCATGGCAACATGGCACTGAGTCCTGCCCCCAAAGGTCTCAGCCATGTTTGGCTTTTAATCTTAGCCCAAATGAAGCATATGGGGGTCTTTCTCGTGGCCTGATCAGTTGTGACTCTAAGCTACCTTTCTCCCCTCTCCAGGCCAACCCATGCCCCTGGCCTTCTTACACTTTTGTGAATTGAATTTCCCTTTTTCTCTCTACCAGGTTGGAAGTGCCCAATGCCAATTTATTTACATGTTTCAGATAACAAGCCAGCCTTACCCAAAGGTATGGTTGGCAGCCACCTACCTTTGTGATTCAGGGCTCCTGGGAAGGGCTCCTCCTGAATAAATGTGCTGCTCAGAAGAGAAAGGGATGCTTGGAGGAAAAGAGCAGCATTTTTAGGGTGGTGAAGGAAGTGCTGGTCTTTGAGTTAGGAGACTGGGGTTCAAATCTATTTCCTATAAATAGCATAGAAATAGACTTGGAGGGTTTTTTGTTTGCTTTTGTTTTGTTTTTGCAAATGATTGAACTATAGGTAGGCTCAGCAATATGGACGAATCCTAGTACTGAGATACTGAGTGTAAAAGATAATCTCCAGATTACCTATTACACGATAAAGCTCAAAAACTACTAAAACTAAACAACATTGTTTAAGCATGCTCATATTGTGATAAAAAGTGTATGCATATGTAAAAGAAAGATAAATATTCTGTCTACTTTGAGTCATAAGGAAAAGGTAGGATGGGGCAGCAGATATAAGTTACTGTCAATGTCAAGTCTTTGGGTTGGGTAGTGAGTTTATGGATATTATGGATATTATTTTATATGGATATAAAATAATGAATATTATTTTATTTACATGTCTTTATTAATTAAAGGAAGGAGGACCATACCTGGACCAGTAATGATGGTCCTTCCTGAAGCATCGATTATGGTTGGTCCAATTCTGCATATTTGAAAACCACATAAAATCAAAACCAAATACTCCTTAACTATAGCTGTTGAGGCAAATTACCCCTGCTCTCTGAATCTTAGTTCCCTTATTTGCAAAATGATGGGTTGGAGCTGAACTGTCTCATAGGTCTGTTTTGGGCAGAAGAGAAATGTGGCTGAGAGAGCAGACTGTGGAGCCAGCTGTGTCACCTGAGGCAAGGCAAGACACCATTGTGGAGCTGTAGCACCTGTGACTTTGTTACCAGCACCACAGATGTATTCATATCACATGATGAGTTTGCAGACATCTCAAAACATCATTTCCGGTCACAATTCCTTCAAAATTATAGTAGTCAGTAGACCTGTTTTCACATCTTTGTTTTAGTCCATTCAGGCTGCTATAAAAAAAGTACAACATGGATTTATTTTTCACGGTTGTGGAGGCAGGAAGTCTGAGATGGAGTGCCAGCATGGTTGGGTTCTGGTGAGGGCCGTCTTCTGGCTTGTAGGCTGCTGACTTCCTGTGTCCTCACGTGATGGACAGCAGAGAGGAGGCAAACTTTCTCATGATCCGTACAAGGGAACTAATCCCAATCTTGAGGGCCCTTCCCTCATGACCTCATCTGATCCTAATTACCTCTCAAAGACCCCACTCCCCAATACCATCACATTGTGGGGTAGGATTTCAACATTTGAATTTGGGGGGGGTATGCAAACATTCAGTCCATAACAATCTTACCATTGACTATATTATTGAAGAAGCACATATATTACCATATCTCTTGTTTATTATTTTGACAGCTGTATTTTATTTTGTTATTATTATTTTTATTGTTGTTCAATTACAGTTGTCTGCATTTTCTCCCCACCCTTCCACCCCACCCCCCCAGCCCACCTCCCTCCCCCACCTTCACCCTCCCCCTTGGTTTTGTCCATGTGTCCTTTATAGCAGTTCCTGAAAACCCCTCTCCCCACTGTCCCCTCCCCACTGTATTTTAATATATTTGGTTTTCTTATTGATTTTGTTTTCCTGAAGAGTTTCGTAGGTTTCACCAGAGAGCCAAAGGACTTCATAGTTCAAAAAGGTTATGCAACCTTTATGGAAAACTCAACATTCTCTAAACTTACAAACACAGACACACACACACAGAGTCATATAATCCTGTGAAGTGATTAGCTTGGGTGGCCTGAGAAAGTTTGAAAAAATATATATATCCCTTAATTCCTCATAAGCTATATTCTGGGTGTTTGTCTTTCTGTTTGATAGGCGATCTGCATTTATTCCCTTCAAGATGAATAGCAAGATGGTACTTCTGATACATTAAAGAGATGGAAAAGAAGTGTGCTCCCAACCTTTTCAGGTTAAACTTCACAAAAGAAAACAATTCTTTTTAAAGTGATTTAAACATATTAAAAATATTTCATTCAAGTTCTAAATCATTTTTGAAAACTCTTGAGGAAACCTCAGAACCCGAGGTTTTTTGGGTTATTTCGTTCAATCTGAAAAATGAGTGTCAGACAAAGGGCAATGCGACATTACAGCCTTGCCTACATCATACGCTTAGGAAGTGGACGCACATGGCCTTGTGTGTGTTGAAATCCATCCAAGGGAGGATTCCATGTGCTTTTTTACTCAGGCATTGACTTTTCTCCAGAGAATTTGGATTCCAGCTAGTTCTCAGAAAATATTTTGTTTCCATATGAGGTTTTGGTATGAATGTAGAGCGGAGGTGCTAGACACCAATTTAAGTCACATATCCAGCAGTCTGGAAGGGCTTAATCAAGGTCCTGTTTGCATAAGGGACCAAGGCATTTTATGAAAAGAATTCATTTCAAGAGAGAAGGATATGGAAACAGTACGCAAAGTGGGTCCCAGGACAATGAGCTCTGTCTGAAGAGTGCCAATTGTTAGCAGGGAAAGAAATATACATTTCAGGTTGTTTTTTGTCAGTCTGGGACTTGAGTAGATTTCAGAGGAGGTAAATTTAACAGAGTTGGAGCACGAAAGAAACTCTGTAAATCCCTTGAAGCTACTTGCTGATTCCTGTTGTGGAATCTAACAAGTGAGGCAACTCTTGGATGTCTCAGCCTCATCCCTCACTTCCTCACCGGGGAGCAGCAAAGCTGCGGCTCCCTGCCGTAAGACCTGGTTGGCAGGATGGCCCAGGACAACAGGTGACTTGTATTTGACGTGTAGGGGAAGAAAAGCCCTGTTTCCTGGAAAAGTCAGGTGTGGATATCGTAGAAGCCATCATGACCCCAATGGGGATGCAAAAAGGTCCCTCTACAATGGTTTCATGTCACAATCAACTTGAAAATTGTTATTTTAGGGGCTGCCACTAATCGTTTTCTGAAGTCTTCAGTATTGGTCTGTTAGGTTTGAGTAACATCACAACTTTGAAAATTTGCTTTTAGTGCAGGAAATGATATTAATTTCTCAAAATACATTGTTATTTTAGATTTGAAAGTAATTTGATTGAATGATTCATGCTTCATTGGCTGGCAACCATACATTAAGGAATCGTAAAGAAGAGAGAGACATTGCATTTCTGGATGGAATGCATGTAACGAAGAACCAATTTTTGTGACTGCATCTCATCACTTTTTTTAATTTTAAAATTGAAATTATGGTTTTATAGTTCTTCTGAGATATTTTAGAGGTTGATTATTCAGACACTTTATAATAAACATGTATCTCTTATAGCATGCCCCTGATTATAAAACACAATTGTATGTCTTACAATGAAGTTTTTAAAAATAAAACACATTTCTTGAAGGTGAATATTTTTTCTGATAGAAGTTTGTTATAGTATTAAAAATAGATTCCTTCAGAGGGTGATTCACCAGTGGAAAGATTTCAAGTATTTTGAGATAAAAGCAATTAAAATATTGCCAATTTTGGAGTTATTGGGCCTCATAGTACATCACTGGATTATAATATATTGGCCTGAGAATATATAAACTAGAAATTTCTAGTTTTAAACTAGAAATTTGCTTTTTTCTTAATATTATCTTTTTGTTAAGGTGTTTTCTTAACTCGTACATATCCTTTCCCCTGATTGCTATGTGTCACTCTCTCCTTATTTTCTACTGGTTCAGGCAGACCAGTACATTTTTTCCCCTTCTTTTTGGTGGTTCCTTGACTTCACATGCAAAAGCAGCAAAACTTTGTTACTCCCTTTTCTGGTTCACAAGCTAAAACCAAGCCTGGGTCACTCCTATTGTCCCTAAGTATAGCAGGCTGCAACTCTGCACTTTGCCAGTAGGTCTCATCATATGACACATGACTCACAAATCCCAAAGTTCAAGGTTTCAGGAAGATGTTAGTTCCTACTGATTTGATAATAAACTTGAAAGCCTACCTCCCAATTTACTTAGAACAAGGCACAAGTGTATTGTCAGCATTTCTCATTTATAATAGCTGCATTGCTGAAAGGTAAAATGTTGGCATTTTGTTCTAACAAGTGGTATCAAATACAAACACGTAATTAACTTATCTTAGCACGCCTCTCGAAGTGAGGCAGCTTCTGCCAATCCACACAGCTTCCGAGACAGATAACGGAGATGGCAGGAGTGTTGGCTTTGCTGCCTGCAGTATCTCTCTCCACGTAGAGAGGGTGTTTTCCCATCACCTTCAAATCCCCTTAAAGTTCCACTCCTATCCATCTCTAAACTTGATCTTCTGATGGCAGATCCAGACACAGCTTCAGAAGCTGCCACCAGTCTTCACTGAATGCTGGACTTCCCTAGCGCTACCTGTGTCTCACGTGAGGCTCCCTCTAGAAACCATCGGCAGGAAAAAAAGACATGCTAACACCATAATTTTTTGAATCCTTGCTGTTACAGTGACTTTTATCATGCAGAGACTTGAAAATTATGTGGACTGAAAATAAGTCTTGAAATAATCACACCTGCACCCTTCACCTAATCAACATGATGTTGAATAAAGAGAGTAATCAGTCGGAATTAGGGACGGAGTTAGACAAACTGACCTGCACGCCCTTGAGATCCTAATTATCTCTGAATCTCAAACTGGGAGAAGTGGGTCAGCCCTAGATCACAAGATCACTGTGCCTTTCTACTGCTCCCTCCCTCATCTTTACCACTGGTATCCATTCATAACAAAGTCCTATCTTAGATCTTAATCTTTTTACTTCTTTCAATCTCTACTGTAGTCCAAAAAATCATCTGCTTTACAACAGTTTTCTAACCTGTGTTTCTGATTGTCCCTGGCTGCTTTCTAATCTGTTCTATGCAGTATAGCCAGAGCAAAATGGAGAAAATGACCTTCTAATTATGCTATTTCCTGCAGTGACTTCCCATGGATTTTAGGATTAAATTTCAAAGTCTAAGCTGGATAACAAGCCCTAAATGACCTGGGCCTGCCTTGCTGTACCCATCTGCCACCCCTCTGCCTAAGACTGGGAGCAGAGATTTTTAGAATCCCCTTCCCTTTATGGTCCTGGATTAGAAATTGCCCACAAAGGGACCTGACGTGGTATTTGAGAGGCAGGGGTCAAGAGGAAGCTGTTACTCTCAGGCAGCTGCGGGATTCAGACATGGGACTTTCTGGAAACTCTCACTCTGCGTTGGGGTGGGCTTTTCAAGCTTCCATGTGCCCTTCAGTTTCCCAGGCTGAAGCCCTTGGCGGCCTGTTCTCTGCTTTTCCAGCTGCATGCGTCCCAACTTTCACGTGTCTGGCTCTTCCCCCTGTCCTGTAAGCTCTAGTTCTTATATTAACCCACACCTGCCCACCTCTCCTGCTCATGCGCTGTGCTCACTTCAAAACTTTAAACAGTTTGCCATTCTCTGTTATCACAGGTTCTTTCTTTGAACGTTTTCTCCAATGCTTTCCTTATTCCCACACAGGCACCCTTTCACCAAGGCAGCTGTAACTTATCTGTTCAGGTCTGAACCTACTTCTCACTTTCCCAGAGAATTCTTCCCTGAACCCCAGCTTGGCTCAGGTCCCTCAGTGATGTTTTATTCTATATTTATTTAGAATAGGAGGGGCATCCAAAGTTTTGGCATCTCTGGGCCACACTGGAAGATGAGTTGTCTTGGGCCACACGTTAAATACATTGTGACATGTAATCACAAAAACATCTCATAATGTTTTAAGTAAATTTACAATTTTCTGTCGAGCCACACTCATAGCCATCCTGGACACAGGCTGATTCTCTTAAAGACTGTCTTTTGCACAGGTCTGTAAGCTCCATGTGAGTAGGGATGTTTTGCCCAGGATCTAGTTAGGTGCTTCACCCTCAGTAGGCACTTGGTAAATATTTGTTGAGTGAATAAATGAATGAGTAAAGTGGAATGGGTTTATGAATCCACTTATTGGGCCCAGCTGAACCAATACTTACCTTGTGCTCGTTCATCTGACTTGTTTATCCAGGTTTCCCTTTTTCAAAAACATATTTTTCCTGTAGTTCACCCCATTTTTAAATATACTCATGGTAATGAATAACTTTTAATGCACGATGACTTGAAGTTTAATTTTTAAAAATTGTGCCCTTCACGTGAAAAGCCTGAAGGCACACCCTCAGTAAAATATACTAATAATGAAAATATCTGAAGTTCTCAGCAATGGAAATTAATAAAATATCAAGCAGCACCCAGACGGCAGCCTCATCTTGCCCTACACGGGATGCACGCTTGTCCCCTGCTCAGGGACAGCCTGTCCCCAAGCAGCATGTCTGTGTGTACTTTTCCCATTCCAATGATTGTGATGAATAATGCTTCACACTTGAATATTATACAGCACACATTATAACACCCCATCTTTTCATAACAAATATTTTCCCCCACTGCCTCCAAATACAATTTTAATGCTAATATATCCCACAAGATAGGCCTCAGGATAATTTAGGCCAGATATTTTTTGCCTAATTGCCTGAGCTATTGTTGTTGCCTTCCACATTCCCTTGGCCTGCAAGGCAGGCCCTCAGTGAGCACTGAGCAGTGGCAAGAACAGGATGATAGTTCCCAGGGTATCAGGCTGATGAATAAAAGAATGACGCCAATTGCACGGATCGAAGCCAGCGGATGTCATCTCCTCTTCAAAGGAGGGGTCCTAAGTAAATGGAACGCATCAAGGTTAATGATGACTTTGAGCAGCTGTAACCTTCTTTTTCCTTTTTCTATAAGGTTTTTCTTCTCCAATTTTCCAGTCTTTTTCAAGCTATGGTAGGTAAAACAACTCTGAATAAGCATAGCTCCTCTCTCTGTACAGCCTGTTGGAAAAATATAGAATTTTACCTGAATAACCATCCATTTCAAACTCTCCTTTCTGCCCATTGGGTGGTATCCTACCCGTCTAAAGGGCACAAACTGTACAGTCAGTCCACTTTGATCAGTTTTAGTATCTGGTTCATCATGGATGTTTTTGCACTAGTGTTGGTTTTTTAAAAATTGCATTAAAATGTTTATCCTGACTACTGAGTTTTTGGCACACCCTTAAATGTTGGGCCCGAGGTGGCTACCTCATTCTAGTTCTAGCCCTGCTAACACAGCAAGCAGAGTGTCCTTCAGTGTGGACAGTTACGAAGCTCATTGATGCCATGTCATCAGTTACACGTTGTGGTTTTCTTTCCAGTTTAGAAGCCCAGCTATTTTATGATAAACCACATTATTAGAATTGTGAGGCTGTTTGTTTTGTTCAGCTCAACGTGATCGTTTAAACAGTAATCTTTAGAAATGGAGAACTGTTTATAGTTCTCAAGTACATTTCAGTCTTTTGGGAAAAAATAGTGTGGTAAAGGGGACTGAGTTCATCTTTATGCTCATTTGTACTCACTCGGGCAATCTGTGAATCTCACCGTATGTGCTTGGCAGGTACGAATGGGCTGCTTAGATTGCATCAGGGGAAGCCTTTTATCTCGAGGGGTCATCTCTGAAGGCTGCCTCTGGATGGGGCCCCTGCGTCCAGCCTGCGGTGCCGCCACACGCAGTCAACAGCTCTGCATTTGAAAACAGAACCAGCCGCAGACATGCGCAGACATGCGCAGCCATGGCATGCACCGAAGACTAGAGCAGACACCACCCACATCGTGAGTGGGGAACACGTGAGGGCATATTTAAAGGCCAGAGACTTGCACCAGAGAAAATATGTGAAATCCTAGTTAAAATAATTTTGTCCTCCCAGGAAACATTAAAATCAGTTGATCAAGAAGGGCTGATGCTGAAATGACTTCCTGTCTTAGTGGGAAGTGGAAAAAATCCTGCTAAAGTCCACACTGCAGTGACATCGTAGCCAAGGACAGTTTCCGAGAAAACTTCTATTGAAACGGCAAACAGCGAATTTAAGGAATAAGGGAAATGCCAACAGAAATAAAAGACACAGAATTCAGAGGACAACCTACAGAACTCTATATACTCAGCCACACAAATTGAAACAACCCAAATAAATGCCAAACGCACAAGAAAATAAATGTAACTTATCAGAGGTTAATGCTTTTTATGTTTTCTTCATATGGCAACTCGTTCTGCGGTTAGATAAAAAGGATTGGAGACCAGACAGGGCAGGGGCTTTGCTAATCCATATCCAGCCACCGACTCTGTGACCTCAGAAAACTCTCTGGAGTTTGTTGGCCTCACTCAGTCTCACACACACACCACACTACTTACACTAGGTTTATGGTATGAAAAGGCTGATAAAGAGGGAGGAATTAGCTAACTTGAGAAATCTGGCATCATTCTGGGAGCCCAGTTATCACCTCTTGTAATTGCAGAGAAAGGGGACTAAGTGAGGTGCTCAGATGGGTAAGGGAGTCAACTCTCTCTTTTGGTTTGTGAAGGGGCAACTCTCACAGAACAAAGGGTTTACTGTGTGCGGATCCTTGGAAAGGGGGTGGGGTGAACTAGCCTCTAGCCTGCCAACAGGAGAACAGTTTATTCCCACAGGGGCACCTGCCAGGGGGTGGGCTGCTCTCAGCACAGCAGGAAACCCGACTCCTTGTCCTCTCCTCTGCGTTTATGCAATGCACCCTGGGCTCCATTGGCTTTCTAGATGGTTTGAGTGTTATTTTGGGGTTAGAGGACCTTTCCCAGTATCCACCTAATCACAAAAAGAAGAGACTGCCTTCTTTGGCCAGGTATAAACTCTGCCCAAATGTGCATTATAGACCCACAAAGACGCTGGGACTTCAGTCAGTGAGCTCCAGCTTTGTTAAAGGGTTTGCAATTCCACAGTCTTGGCTCTTGCCACTTTCTCTGCCTGGTAGGTCTCCCCATTGTTGCCTGAGACTAGGTCAGGAGCCCATCTGCCCCTCAGCTGCTTCCAGAGCACCCTGTGCTTATTTTGCCTCGTAGCACTTCTATTCCAGACATGACTTAAAACAAGCCCTTTACGAAGCTCATTCACCTTTGTTCATCCTGTTTCTCACTTATTCCTCCTGCCATTGTGCTCTAAAGCTGAATTAAACTGATTTCTTGTTCATCTTCTCATATATTTGTTTATAAACATGTTCTCTTTGGAGGTTCATGCAGATGCCCCTGTGGTAGATGGAATTTTCAAGCCCATTCTTCACTGCCTCCTATCTGGTTTCTGTATCTATGCCCTTTGCAGCTCCCTGCCCTTTAGCGCCTTGACTTTGGCCTTGGTTATATGACTTGCTTTGGCCAATGACACATGGACAGAATGATAATGTGCTAATTCCAACTTGATTTCAAGCCTTGCATTTTTCCATTGGCCTTTATGTGGTCCTGCCATTGTCATGAGAAGAGCTTCTCCCAGGTCACAGCTGCCCTTCAGCCCAGACTCTAGAACAAGCACATTGGAGAAGAGCTGTACTGGGTGAAGGGCAGACGTTCGGTAAGAAGCCTAGAGCTCATCTAGCTACTCCTGCTGAGCTGCAGTTGCATGAGAGTAGGTGCTTCTGCCACCTCATCCTGTCCCCTTGGAGAACTCCTCTTCGTCCTTCAGGACTCAGCTAAGGGCACTTCTTCAGGAAGTTTCCACTGACATGCTAAGTAAGACTTTGGCCAGAGGTTTAGATTCTCCAGCTCAGTGCCTCCATTTTGTTAGATCTGGGATGTCAGTGTTCATCCTTTCCTCAGACTACCCTCACACCCCCCACCCGATCAATACTCAAGTCCTTCTTTGTCTCTCCAGGGTGATGGGATACTGCAAGAGCTTCTTATGTGGCTTCTCTGCCCCCACCCCTCTCTACAGTGTCCTCATATTCTAGTAGCCAGAGTCAGTGTTGTATAACTGAGCCCCAATATATCAGGCCTCTGCCTCCCTCTCACCCTCATCTCCAGCCCTTCTCATCTTGTACCTTATGCTCAAATAGGCTTTCTCTTTTATTCAACAAAAAATTTACTGGGTCCTTTTTATTAGTAAAGTACACCTGATAACTTCTATCACAAAGACTCTGCACCTTCACCGCTAACAGAATTCCCATTCTAATTCTTTCCTACTTAGCGTTCACGCCTCAGATGAGTTGTTGTTTGCTCTGAGGGCCCTTCTCTGAACGAGGGATCCTTGTTATGTTCTCTTTAAGTATTCCGTTCATTCCTTATTTTTGTAGGTACATGCACTGCATATCTACTAATGCTCCTTAAGTGTTGATTTGTGTAATACTATTGACTGGCTTCTTGGTTTTTTCTCCTCTTCCTCCCACTTCTCCTTCTCTTCCTTCTTCAATGCTCTCTGTTTGAATTGTGTTTTAGTTTTTACACAACACTATTCCAAGCACCACTTACATTTTATTGTTAGGTTTTCACCAAAACCCCACGAGTAACCAGATGGGCATAGTATCTCCATTTAACAGAAAAGAGAGCCAGGCTACATGATGGGGTGAATTGACTTTTACAAAGTTACCCTGTTAGTGACTGTAAGAGCTGGATTTCCACTCTCAGCCCAATTTCATTCTATTTCACCACATCTCTTGATTTGAAAGTTTCTGCTCATAAGGGTTCAGGTATGTTGGGGGCCCCCGACGTCTAGGTAGACATTCATAAAGTTAAGCAAAAGCTGTATTCTGTCCTCTATCCCTGTAGGTGGTGAAGTCTATAGGATGTGGCAGTCAAAGACAGATTGTAACGGAAGGTGTCACTGCCTTCAAGAGGTTTAATCAAAGGGTTAAAAAAGTGAAAAGACTTCTTAGAGCATAGGGAAGAAACCTTTTCCCAGTAAATCTGATGATATGCCTGTAATTAAGTCAAATAGGTTAAAGGCTTGTTATGCTAGCATTAACACGTAATTCATCCATTGAATTACAATGAGATTCATGTAAGGATTACACGTAAAATTCCATGTAATGAGATGTATTCATCATCAAAAGCTTTTTGCCCTTTAAGAAAATGTTACAATAATTATCCCATGAACGTGAAAAGTCAATAGAGGTGAAAATGCGTGTCTTTTTATACCGTCATTGTGATTGTATTTATATTGGCAAGGCCTAACCCTACTGACATTTAACTTCCCAGGGAAAGAACCCGGGCCACCGCCCTCTCCTCTCATCTCGCCCTTTCCTATTGGGCCGTCCAAGAGTGCTCTTTGCCCTCACTCTCATCTCCTCTACCAGAGATATAGAAATGAGAATCTTGGTTCTTAACTTACAAAACAGATAAGTTAGGAAGTGATTACTCACTTCACAAAAGGATTCACTAGAGACTTCCTTTAAAATTTCTCTTCCTTTTTTTAATTGCAGATTTTCTGAAAGTGGGGGCTCAGCACTATTTGGAATAGGAGCTTTAAAGACGATTGCACATTTAATGTAAATTAATCCCAAATATGTATGTTCTAGATTTATTAGTGAAAAACATTATAACCCTTGAGGATTCTTGTATAGACTTCAGTGATTTAAAAGTAGACGTGAGTGTGGAGAAAGCTACAACATAAATAACCATTTGAAGAACTGGCTAAGTGCAAAAAAAAAAAAAAATCCAGCCATGGGAGTCAGTTTTTGTTCCTCTGCCCAGAGCTACCTAAATGATACCAGACACTGAGTTTTGAAAAAAGTGTTTGACTTGCCACAGAATCTACATAGAAGGTAACACCATATATAGTTGACTTTAAAAATATTCTATTATTGTCTTTTAGCCAAGGGAAGATAAAAGGACAGATATGTTAAATCTAACACTTTAAAGGTAAAACTGATAACCTATAGGTAGTTACTGGTATTTCAGCATTCAGTTCTTCTGTAACGTTAGCCACCACACACAGGTAAGCTTAGTTTGTTTGGAGTGCTCGATGTGTTCCATGAATGAAGGCATCATAAGCAACCATGGGTACTTTATATTTCTCGTGTTCATGAATGATTTTAGGCAACCCACGTCCAGTTAGGTAAAAAAATTTCAAATAATTTTGTGTAAATATGCAAAATACTTCCCAGCAGGAAAATTGCATTGTAGAAGACTTGATCTTTTAAAAAAGTACAGGCATGCTTTATTGAAAACCTTTGATGTGATGTTTAAAAGATGTTTCAGCCATAAAATATCCTTCATCTATGGCTGCGCAGGAAAATACCTGTCATTCATAGGCTCTTGCTTTCAGTCATGCTTAATAAAGAAGAGTGCCATTTGGAGTATTAGAATTTAATTTGATGTGTATCTTTAATGGATGTGCCATGTGATGTCTTAATTTTGTATGGGTCAGCAGGTGCTGTTTACAGAGACTGCTATTATCTGAGGTAAATTCTCTAGTGTTCTTTCGGAACAGTCTAGTTTCTTTTATATAAAGGAGATAAAGTGTCTTTATAATACACTTTTTTAAGTACATGAAAACTGATGGAAGATCTTACATTCCTAAGAATCAAGATAGCCATCACCAGAGCTCACAAAGTCAGCTCTAAGGACTGAAGGAGATTGGATGTCTTCTTTTGTTGTCATGGAAGCTTCTAGAAGAAATCATACAGTCACCAATGGGCCTGTGACTAAAGCCATAGGTCAGTAGCCAGCAGACATTGTGAATAACCATTGGTGTTCTTCATTATTAAGCTAATATTCTTTTCCAGTAGTCTTCTTTATAGGGGAGACAGAACAAGTTATTTAAAAAAACTCCAAAACTCCAGTATAAGCTTACTTCCACCTCCATCATAATCTGGTCAACATTCATATATACATCTAGTGGTATTTTGTTTATTGTTTTATGGCCATGGGTCAGAAATTTTCTTGGTCCAGTAAGGAATACAAAAAATAAAAGACGAATTATAGCCTCTGTTTTTATTTTACTTACAATATTAAAAAGGGAAACAATTAAGATGATTAAATGATCACAATTCAGGGTAAAAATGCGATGAAATCAATAAGAGAGGTTCATACAAAATGGTATGGAGTTTTGGAGGGGATGGGGGTTTGCATCCACTTTTCAGGGAGTCAGGCAGAGCTTTACGAGAAATAGGAAATGTGAACTAAGATGACTGGATTTCTATGAATAGACAGGAAACACAGTTTTCAGTGGAAGGAATAGCAATAACAATGGCATGAAAACAGTGAAAATTGATATCATCCTTGGGAAATAATGAATAGTTCAGCCTGCCCATGTTAGTAAATTCTGGAAGCCACTAAATGCCCTGAAAAGGCTATAATCTACTTAGTAGGAAATGGTGAATCACTGGAAATTTTGGAGAATTATCATGCCATGATCAGAGTAAGGAAGGAAGATTTATCTGGGAGCCGTTTTACAAAACAGGGCCATTTGAAGTCATATTGTAATCACACGTATGAGAATTTGTGGGAGCCTTAACTATTGTGATAAGCAGTAGCAAATGAAAAGCGGGGATAGCAATGGCGTGGTGGTGACTTACTTGACATGTATAGGGTGGGGGAAAAGTGTTAAGATAAAAACTTGGAGTTAAAAAATATACTGAGGTTTTGAGCCTGGGGCACTGAGATGAAAACATCAAATGAAATTGTGAACTTGGAGGACACTGAGGCTAAAAAAAAAGAAGAGTTGACTTTGAGTATTTCTTCATTCATGTATTCATTCAAAAATCTTTCCTAAGCAACTTCTACACAAATACTCTTTAAACGGTTATTTAAAATGTGCCAGGAAAGAAAATGGAGAAATGATCCTTCTGGACCTGTAACTGAGTGCTAAAACCTTTATTGTTTTAAACATTACAATTAGGAAATTTTAGGAACTTTGTTATGAGGTTCTAGCCTTCTCTTTTGGTGTTAAGGTGGTGTTATATTAAACAATAGTGCTGCAGCTAGGTAGGGTTTTTAAAAAACTTTTAATTGTTATGTAAGTTAAAGTTGCAAGACAGTGTTGAGAGTCCCCAGACTTCACCCAGCTTCTCCTGATGTTAACATTTTACGTGATATGACTATCATGCTTGCATTCCATTTTGGGACTCCCTGACAATGCGATTTTTTAAAAATTTGCCTATAGTAAAATTCATTATTTGTAATGTATACTTCTATAGGTTTTAACAAATACATAAAGCTGTATATTTACCACCATGGTACCATACAGGGTGGTCCCATGACAGCCTAAAGCCCCTTGTGCTGCCCCTTCTTCCCCTGACCACCACTGATCCGATTTCGATCCCTCCGGGTTGCCCCGCAAGAATGGGTTTGGCTTCATTTGCTTGAAAAATGTGTTTCAGATGGATCCCTGCTATGACAGGGGTCAACAGTTCATTCCTTTTTATTCCTGAGTAGTATTCCATTGTGTGGCTGTACCTCAGCTTGTTTATTGACGTCTAGGATCCCCAGTTTTTGTAGGTTATGAATAAATCTGCTATCAGTATTCACATAGAGGTTTTTGCGAGAATATATGTTTTCAATTCACTTGGGTCAATACCTCGATTGCCTGTTGTATAGTGTTATACATTTGAATACTATCTGTACCATCATTCTAATAGATGAGTAGTAGTGACTCATTGCAGTTTTTAATCATTTTTTATTGTTATGCTATTGTCCCAACTTTTCCCCCATTTTCCATTTATCTAATGACTAATGAAATTAAGTATATTTCAATGTTTTTTTTTGCCTTCTGTACCTGTTCTTCAGTAAAGTATATGTTGATATCTTTCACTCATTTAAAAAATTGGATTGTTTGTTTTCTTATTGTTGAATTTTGAGAATTCTTTGTATATTCTAGATACAGGACCTTTATAAGATATATGTTTTTCAAATATTTGATCCACTCTATAGCATGTTTTTTATTTCTTAGAGTATTTTTGAAGAGAAAAAATTTTAATTTTTATAAAGTTCTCTTCACATGTTTTTTAGTTTATGGCCGGTGCTTTTGGTTGCTATGTTTCAAACTTGTTTGCCAACATCAAGATTACACAGATCTTCCATTTTTTCTCTAGATGTTTGAGAAAGTCATTGTTCTCCATGAAGATGTGTGTTAAATATGAATTCACATAACAGAGATCTTCAAAATACATGAAAGAAAAATTAATAAATCTGAAAAGTAGAATAAACAAATCCACAGTTATATTTGGAGGCATTAACACCCTTCTCAGTAACGGAACAAAGAAGTAGGCAGAAGATAAGGAACAGCACTATCAACCAGTTTGACCCTGATACTCATCTCTCGAACACTCCATCCAGCAGCAGCAGAACACACAGTTCGGCAAGAGGGACCACATTCTGTGTGATAAAACAAACCTTATATACTTAGAAGAATAGAAATAATACAAAGTATGCTCTATTGGAATTAAACTAGAACTCAATAACAGCATTATTTTAAGATCTCCAAATATCTGAAAATTTAAACCATACATTTCTAAGTAATGCATAGGTAAGAGAAAATCTTTAAGGAAATTATAAAATATGTTTTGCTGAAACAAAGAACAGATGGAACCAATAGGCAATAGCCTTTGGATACTCCCCTATGGTTCTCCCTCCTACTGTTATTTTTCTCTCTGTGTTTCAATGTGGGTAATTTCTGTAGTTCTGACTAAGTTTAATTATTCTTTACTTGGCTTTGTTGAGTACACCTATCAGCTCATTGAAGGCATTTCTCAACTCTGTCACTGTGTTATACATGCCCAGCATCTATGTTTGATTTTTTCTTATACTTCTAATTGCTCTGCTAAAATTACTCATGTGGTGTTGCGTGTTGTTCACCTCTGGCATTAGATCATTTAGCACATTAACCATAGCTATTTTTAAATTCCCTTTCAGATAGTTCTAACATCTGTGTCGTATCTGAGTCTGGTTCGCTTTGGATCTTTGTTTCTTGTGAGTATTGGCAGTTGGCTTTTTTTGTTTGTTTGTTTCCTTTTATTTTTACCTTTTGCATACCTTGTCATTTTCTGAGGAAAGCCAGACATGTTATATAGTAGTCAAGACTGAGGTAAATAGTGTTTATGCTTTGAAATAAACACTTTTTACTATCTTTTAGGTCATTAGTGTGGAAGTTCATGTTAATTTAATCAGGAGTTGGGTTCTCTCTAACTCTCTATGTCCCTGAGCTGAGACTTGTGCTTCTGTTTTTTTTTTTTTTTTTTTAAATAAGAGATTTCTAACCTAAGGTCTACTGGTTTTTCTAAAAAAAATCTTTAAACTTTTAAAATGTGGTGTGAAATTTTGTATTATTGTGGGTGAAAGAACCTCTGTAGCTTTCATAAATTTCTCAAAATGATCCATGATTTATGACATTTAAAAATATTTATCCTATCCTCTTCTATATCACTACCAGTTGCTATCAAAAGCCTTAATAATAAACTTAAATTGCTACCACAGGTTTTTTGTTTGTTTGTTTGTTTGCCAAGTTTCGTCAAAGTAAGAAATGGGGATGAATTAGCTAATGATTAGGTGAGGAGCCCCAATCACCAATTTTAGGAAGGGCTACTGTAGTGTGTGTTAATTACAAAACAACAAATCTGTAATCCCTGTGCAATGCAGGAGCCACATGGGTCACCTCTACTTATCACTTGCTTATTTGAAGGGTTGTAGATGGAACTGATCCGAAAGTAACAGATAAGTGATGACTGGTCCTGAGACTCTTTCAGAAGATAAAGGTGATGGAGTGCCTGGTGCCAATGAGACACATCTCAACTTTGATAATAAGTCAACAAGAAAAAATATGATTTCCTTTATTAAAGCTGATCTTGCATCATTTGTCAAAATTATTTACTGCCTGGTGTGAGATGGATTCTAGAGTATTTAACTGAAAGTTAGGAGAAAACTTTTGTGTTTTGTTCATTGTTAACCACTTTCTGGTGTGTTTGCTTTTGAGGGGTAGAAATTGTTATTTCTCTGTGGGCGTTTTTACTTTTTTATTTTCTGGAATAGCTTATTGACAGTTGTATTAAGAAAATAACACCAATAAAAAAGAAAGATGGTTTGACACCAGCCCAGCGGGTGGTTTTGTTACTTACAGGGAAGACATTAGGATATGCTTCTGTTAGGGGCTGAACTGCGTCTCCCCCAAAACTCCTATGCTGAAGTCTTAACCCTCAGCAGCTCAGCATGTGACTCTGTTTAGACATAGGGACTTTTAAAAGGTCTGTAAGTTACAACAAGGTCATATGAGAGGGCCCTAATCCCATATGACAGCTGTCATGAATGTAAAGAAGAGACTAGGACACAGACACACACAGAGTCAAGGCCATGTGAAGGCACAGGGAGAAGGTGGCCATCTGCAAGCCAAGGAGAGAGGCCTCGGGAGAAACTAAACCTGACTGCACTTTGATCTTGGATTTCTAGCCTCCAGAGTTTTGGGAAAATAAGTTTATTTTGATTAAGCCACCCAGTCTGTGATATTTGTATGGGAGCCCTAGAAAACGAATACAGACATGAATATGATCTTTTTTTTCCCTGATTTTAATTTTTTAAAATTTTCTTTTTTAAAATCATTTTTAAAATTAATGTTCAAATACATTTGTCTATTTCCCATCCCAGCTACCCCCATCTCCCATCCTGAATCCTACCCCCCTTTGGCTTTGTCCATGGGTCCTTTATACATGTTCTTTGATGACCCTTTGAATATCATCTTGACACCCTTTTTCATTGTCCCATTTAAGATGATTATAATTTTAAAAAGAACTTAAGACATTATTGATATTCTGATGGTCAATATTCATTCTTCAGTTTATATTGAAAACAATGTTTCTCTTTGTATATATTTTCTTTATTAGTTACATGCCTGTAATTTTATCTGGTCCGTAAGCTTTCTAGGAAGACCTCTACAAAATGACCACAGTATATATTACCGTCTTTGAAGAAAACACAATATCAAATGGGAGAGAAGCGCATTCTGCCAAGCTATGAGTACAAGATCATATCTTACAGATATTTTGAAGCTAAAATTACTTTAATCTGGTAAATTGTCAAATATGATGTCATATTTGTGGCAATTTTATCAAATTTGTGGAAATGAGATATTGTAGTCACTGTACACAGAGTATTCAAATGTTTCTAGCTTATATATGTTGTTGCAGATTCTTATACTTTTTCTATGAACAATGTATCATTCATTCTAAAACCCAACCACTAAGAAGACACAGTGGGACAGAAAGGGCACAGAGGCCAATAGACCTGGAAGAGAGAATTAGCTGGGTCCGGGTCTTGGGTCTGCCATCTGTGTGTGTGACTTTGGGGCATGCTATTAACTTCTGAACCTCAGTTTTTCATCTGTAAAATGGATGTCATTATAAGATATTATGAAGCTCAGTGATATAATTGATGATAAATACTTGACTTATGTGCTTGGCAAATTGTGCTCAATGTTGCTATCATCATCATCATCATCATCATCATTATTTTCAATAAGTTGATAAAAGATGAAAAAAATGTTAACCTAAAGGAAAAGAGAGGAAAGTGTTGGAGATGGCTTTAGCTGTGTCGTTACCCAGAAAATCAGATTAGCTTTTTATAGCCACAGCATTAAACTTGGTACACTTGATTTTCATGGCCCAGTAGGGAGAATGAAGATTTAAAGACAAATGACTCAAATGAGACCTTGAACCAAGTTTTCATGGAAACTTTTTCATTTCCTTTTGGGAAGAAGCAAATTGTTCAATATCTATGTAGATCTCTTGTAATGAAAATCATCAGAGGTGAGTTCACTTAAAACACGACAGAGAAAAATAAAGGTTATAATGTTAATTTGTTCTATATATTACAGGGCAAAGTATATGGTGAGGACAATATGTGCCACATCTATAATTAATTCTCTGGGTAGCTGGATAAGAAAAGATATAACTAAAAATTGTTTTTCTTATAGTGAACTAAGAGTGAGAGCGTGTAATCAGAATACTGTACTGTTAAACAGCATGCTGTGAATCAGATACTATGAAAAGTTTTTAATTACATAGAAATTATTTACAAGAGAAAAACTCATCCTAATATATTCTCATCCTCACAGAAAAGGGCAGGATCCAGGGGAATGCATATTAGGCACTTAAATTTAACCCTTTACGTATCTCCTTGCCCAGGAATGCATTGAATGGCAGAAAAGCAAGTATCACCACTGGTGGAAATGTTTCCATCTCATCTACTCTTCAAGCTGTGAAACAGGATTTATTGAGCTACGCTAGAGTCCAGTGTGGTGCTTGATGCAATGAAACATAGTCTTCCTAAGGCTTATCTTTTTCTCTGCAGAAAAATGATCCAAGAAGAGGGTGACAGGTTTTATATTTTTGAGCTAGTAGTTCTGTCTGGGTCAGTATATGCAGAACTGTAGTATATTTTGCCTGTATTTACCACCACAGTGCAAAGGACCTGCTCTGAGTTTGGTAGACACCATCACTTAGACGAAGCTTCCAGACGACTCCTCAGAACTGAGCACACGGAGTCAAGGAGTCCTGAGAGAAACGACTTAATTGAAAATTGGCAGTAAATATATTATCAGCCTAGAGAAGGAATTAGATCAATTAAATATGAGAGGGCATTTATCATTCTGGACCACAGTAAACCAGTTGAATTAACAGTGCATGTTCCAATCTATACAATGTAATAGTTTTACCTTTGAAATTACAATGTGAAAGTTGCCTTGCTTACTACAGTATCCTTACTTTTCAGAGTATATTCACAGCTTTTTAAAACATTTGGCCAGAGTTCCACTGTGACAGATCTGCTCTAACGTGGCCCTCCACGTGTTGTACCCTGTACGTTCCCCTTTCCTTGAGTTCAGGTGGACCTTATGACTTACTTCTCACCAACAGAGTGAGAAAAGCGATGGGCTGTGACTTGCTTGTTTGAGTTACTTATATAAGCCTCTATTTTAGTAGACTGGAGTGAGAGAGATTTCTCCAGATGGCATTAAAGAAGCAAACAGCCGTGTAGTGAGCTACTCACTGAGCCGGCCACGTGTCAGAGGACCGCAGGCAGCTTGCAGGACCCGAGAGCAGCCAGGAAAAAGATGGGGCCCTCAGCCAAGCACCCACAGGAAATGAATTTTGCCAGCAACCTGATTTGAGAGTCTCCATTCAACTCTTTAAATAAGATTACCTGGTCAACACCTTTATTTCCGCCTCGTGAGATCCTGAGCAGAGGAGTTGGCTGAGACCTACCTGGTCTCCTGACCCAGAGAAACTGTTTGCTAGTAAATATGTATTGTTTTAAGCTACTAAGTTCACAGTAATTGTTATGTAGGAGTAGGTACACTAAGTAGTGGCAAACAGTGAATGAGATATTTTAACTCTAACCTTAATTTGAAGTCACTAGTATATATAACTTGCTGTTTAAACAATCAAAATTGGCAATTTCATCACTTTCTCCTGCCCACAAAATTCTACTCTCCACCTCACTCATAATATATAAATGAGAAAAATGAGCAGTGCTCTTATCTTGAGTCGGCTTTGGGATTTATGATATAATATGATATATAGAATAACCATGAATCCACGTACATAGATGATCACACACACAAAAGGAATTGTCCAAATGTCTATATTGAGAGTTATTGTTATTTTTTTAAATTCTCGAAGTGATGGCTTAGGCTTGGAAAGAAAAATAGCATGAAAATTTGAAATATTAAGAAAATCAGGCTTGTGAGCATACTCAGTGGAAAGGAAACTTGGAAGCAGACTTTGGAGGACCTGAATGTCCAGCTGAGGAATCTGAAATTTCTCTAAGAGTGAACTGGGAACCTCAGCGTTTTAAGGGACTTCACTTGCTAGTATCATGTCAGAATGGACAACAGCAATAGCACAAGTAGAGAAGTCCTTGCCATTCTGTTTCATACACATAGTACGTGCAAGGCCCTGGGCCAAGTTATGGGACTCAAAAGGGTATAATACACAGTCGCTGGCTTCAAGTGACTTAGAATCTAGTAAGAAAATGGTGCTACACATTAAACAATAAGTAATGTAAGATACACTCCAAGCACTGAGTTAGCTTCAAGTTCAATAAAAGGTTAGGTAACAGAACAAGTATTCAAATAAAACAGTTGAGGAAGGTGTTTATAAAAGAAGGGACTTAGCAGGACCAACAAAATAGTGTAAACATAGGTAGGAGGGATGGGGAGATTATTCGAGGTTATGCATCATCCAATCCAAAAGTGAGGCTTTATGTGACGTATACAGGATATGAAGGGTAAATAAGCTTGGCCAAAATTGAGAACTGATAGAGAGATGAGTAAAAATCAAATTTCTATGAAGATGGAGATTTACTCTATTTTGCTATCTCCTCTCTTCTCTAAGTTTGGCATATTGCAGGCATTCAGTAAATAGTTGGGAAAGGAAGGAAATGGGTAGGGTAGACAGAGGAGAGCTTTGGGAGCCAAGGGTCTCAGTGTTGAGCAAGGGTGGCCCAGGAAGAAGGAAGCCAAGGTGGGGATTGCTACATTTGAAAGGATTGCTTGTATGGGAGAGGTAGTGCCTAAGGATCAGCCTGGAGAATGAGGGCCATGTAGGACCGAGGTAGATCAAAGTTTGAGAAGTAGACCAAGAAACCTCACACAGGTCACCAGAGCATAGCATCAATTCCAGGGGCAGAGGGGTGAGGTTCGGGGACACTGAAATTAGATGAATTTTAAGGACAAAGTGACCGAAAAGACACTGAATTTCATGAACCAATTTGGAAGTGACTAGGTTAAGTTTTCTGTATCAGAAGAGGGGTTTAAGATCTGGAAAAATAAAGATTTTTTTGTACATATGAGTTTGTTGATTGTATATGACTAAGAAATTCATACCCATCAAACACTGATTAGTTCCGTCTACACAGAATTTCCTATACCATCTTTTCCCCTTTATTTTTAAAAGAGATTTTATTTATTTTTAGAGAGAGGGGAAGGGAGGGAGAAAGAAAGGGAGGGAAACATTGATCAGTTGCCTCCTGCATGTGCCCCAACCAGGGACAAGGTCTGCAACCCAGGCACATGCCTTGAATGGGAATTGAATTGGCAACCTTTGGCTTTGTGGGATGCTGCTCAACCAACTGAGCCACGCTGGCCAGGGCCCCCTACATCACCTTTTATCACTGGTGTTTACATATAAGAACATCACCAGTTCCCACTTAATTAGTACTAGAGGGCATATGACTTATCTGTACAGAATGCAGGTTATTAAGCTTTAGAATGGCCCAGACAAAATTCCTAAAAGAAAACAGAAGTCCATTAGACATATGGCTTTCTTGACATCAGGCATCGCTACCAGAGATCTTGTATTGAGATCTAATTCCATGGGCAGAACTTTGGGGTTTTGGACATCTAGAGAAAGGCAGCTTTCAAGTCGAAGGGAATGCAGTAGACAAAGTGGTTAAGGAGTGTATCAGGGTGTGGCAGATAACTGCTGCCCGAGGACTAAACAAAACTTCAGCTGTGGCTCCACGCTTCCTTTATCTCTCCTGGATAAAGATGGGATTAATTTTACATTCTGGGGTATAGGTGAGCCTGGACCTAGTGAATTTGATGACCAAGTCCCATCGCCAGCCACCATTATGTGGCCCCAACCCTTTGAATGACATGAAACTTTGACAGTGCTCTTCCGACATCATGCCACTCTAGGTTTTCTCCTGCCTCTTCCTCCGTCACACCCTGTCACAGCTCCGATTCTGCCACATCACCCTCCTGGGGGTTTCCAGAGAGATTCAGGGCCTTCTGGAGTAGCTGGGAGTGTAGGATTTCATGATCATACTGCGGAAGGAAACTTTTGGGCTGATCGATATGCTGATACATGTTTGAGAAAATTATGAACACTTTGATGTTTGACTTAAATTATCTTCGGAAGGCACCCACGACTAAATGGGCACTCCCAGAGAGCCATCAGATTTTCAGCCATGCCTTCGGTTCCGTTAAGTCTGCACCTCTCATCAGGGAGCCCACAAACTCCTGCCTGCTCCTCCTCAACCACTGAAGTCCCTAAAGAAATGTAGAGGAAGACCCTGAAGCTTCATTTATATAATCAGTAAAGAAAAAAGGTCTTCCGACTCTAGGTTCATTTTCTTGGCATTATTAAGTGGCAATAGCTTAAAAAATTGTGTCTTGGCTGTCAATTACAAATGAAGCTTAGCAAGAGCTTTTGTTTAAAAGTTGTGCATCCCCATGGTAATATGGTCTTTCCTGGAAAGGCAGCTGCCTTTTATGGATTTAAAAAAGCAACTGAGTTTTATCAAAGGTTCCTCTTTCATGTCCTTCGATTGCTAAGCTTTATAAGTTAACCAAAAGATAACTAAGCATTAACCCATGCTGGCTTTTGTTTTTTATCTTCTTTTGAAATCCCTCGAGTTGAGCTAAGTACATTAAATGGAGCATAAATCTTTATGTTGTTTTCATTAAGCCACGTATTTGGAATATGTATCCAGGACTATTTGATCAGTTGTAAAACATTAGCTGCCGCACCGAAGGTTTGTGACAGGGATGTTAACAGGCGAACAAACATTTCAGGAGCAGAGCGAAGAGCAGTGGCAGGGCAGTGTGGACAAGCGGCGACCTTGGATTTAAGAACCGTCGGAGAGAGTTTCAGCTACATCGTGTTTTCAGATACCTATTGCAATTTACAGTACCGAACATGCGCAAGCTGGGAGGTAATTTAGAGTTCTAGAAATGTTTTTTTTATTTTTCAGTTTTTCCATTTTTATATTCTTATGATGATTACCCCTCAAATTAAGTTAAAATTCCCCAAATTATTATTAAAAATCCTATATTATACTGCCTTAATATCCATGTCTAGAGTTATATCCTTTATGCCTTTTATGGATCATAAATATTATCTCACTTATTCCCTGTGTCCTGGTTTTACTTTGTCATGTTCTGTTTCTGAGCTCTTTCTAATACTGTTACTTCTGCCTAGAAATTTCCATCACTATCTCTCTGCCTATCAAAATCTCATTCATTCATTTGTGATGATGAAGCTCCTATTGTATGCTAGACACTATGTTTAATATCTTTCAATGTGTAGTTTAAATGTCACTCAATGCAACTTTTCACAATTTTAACCTCTCCTTTAAAACTCTGCATGCTTTCATTTTAACAGTAAATAACACTTCATTTAGTATCTCGATTCAGTACACCAATTATTATCTCATGTGATGGACTGTTCACATGGTTTCTTGTTTACCCCTTGCCCCAACTCTAGAACGTCAAATTACTGAGGACAGGGGCTTTGTCTCACTGATCACTATAAGGAGGTAGCATCTAGCTCATATGCCTAGCTACAGCTGCTCAACAAACATTTGTTCAATTAACAAACCCTTCCGGCTATCAAATAAGATATTGAGAGTATCAATCTAATCTTAAGACATTTAGTATTTAAATTGGTTTCAGCATTCTATGGTGCTATTAGAAAGTCTAACAACTAATTTTGTGTTGCAACTTTCATAATTAGTTTTCTCAACAAGTAATCAGGACATTTTATTTATGCAAAGACACCACGGACAAGAGAAACATTACTGATAGAAATGCTCATTTACTTTTGGGAAAAAGAAGTCAGGGCCTTTTGTTAAATTATCAAGCGAATCTCACAACTACTAAGGTTAAAGTCTTTTATTACAACTAAAAAATTCTGTTATAACATTTTTAGATTCAGATTTATTTCGAAGAAGCCACTTTGCAAGAAGCTTACCCTAAGAAGGCAACTCTACCATCTTCCGTGACTTGAATTTCATGACTCCTGCATCTTTTCCTATGCAGATTCTATGCACACCAGAAGCAATTACTGTAACAAACTATTAGTACAGTTATTTTACAGAGAGGGCATTTTTAGCCATAACAGCTCAGACTCTGCCCGAAACTCCAATAACTTGGAATAAGTCCCTTGATCCAAAAATGATAATAAGAAATACAAAAAGAGAGTTGAAATTTCAATGGAGGACCATCAACAACATGGCAGAAAAATGTGAGGAATTTTAGAGCAATTTAACAAATACTTCTGAGCACCGACTGTATACTCAGGAATATAGGTCAAAATGAAAGTTGAAAATTGTCCTATTTCTAAAAGATACAATCGGCTTCTTAGGAAATTTACATTTAGAGGGGAAATAAGTAAGGAGGCTTTGTAAAGTGTGAGTGGCAATATTTGAAAATTGCTATTCTATAACAACCCGTATTATAAGGTATTAGAATTTTGTGTATAGATTTAGCCAATGAGGTATTATCCGTAATTCTCCAACACTGCTTCAGCACGCCTGTGTGGTAGAAAGTGGCCCAAGTCTTTCCTGACGATGTGAGTAATTGTCAGATTTCTTTAGTTCTGCTCTGAGGACAGTCAAATGTTCTCTGTCACTGGTGATAGACACGGCCTCTCCAAGCATTAAGCCAGTTCATCTGTTGTCTATGATCCACACATCTGTCTCTGTTATGGCCACTGGATTGTGCCGCTTAATCCCGCCTGAGTGGCTTCCCAGGACGGCCGGCCAGACAATCTCTTTGTTCTAACAGCCCTGAAAAGACAACGTCTTCCTACTGCTAGGAGAAAGGACTAGAACCTTTTCAAAGTGAGTGCTGTCAGGGAAAGACTTACAGGCAAATCTATCTTAGGGAGAGTCCATTTTCTCCCAAATAAAAATGCAATTTCAAGAAATTATCTATAAAGATTATTTATAAAAACTTATAAAATACCTCTCCAGGGTTTTCAGAACAATTTACCATGCAGAGTCTAAAGACCGGGCAGGAGGTTTCCCGGGGAGGCAGGCACCACACACTAGCAGGGTCCACTACAGCAGAGAAAATGAGGGGTCCCGATTCCAGTCCCTGGACAACTCCAGCCCCACGTAGTTTATTGATTTTTAGGTCTGTCTATGTTTTAGGGCAGGGTTTTGGTTTGTTAATAACATTCTACAGCTGAAAGTCCTGTTTTGGAATGAAGTTAAATACATACCGGGGAGTATCTCTTAACTTCTACAGCTTGAATTAGTTTACACTGCATGAAGTTAGATAGAAAATTTTGGATTAAAAAATAAATAATGTATCTTTGGCATGCCTCCAAATTTCAGATCAATACAAGTTAAGAAGATAAAACAAATTTACATTTACTAATGTAACAGAATAATCATTTGAAATCTAGTGCTTAGAATAGTGGCTGGCATGTGGTACATAATCAATAAATATTTGTCCAATGAATATTAACCAGACTGTTTTTTTCTTCTCCTCTTCCTCTCCTGCCATTTAGAGCAACAGGTTTTAAACTTATTTGACAGAGGAAAACAGACAAACAAACTGTAAATATATACAACTTATGAAAATGGAGATTTCCTACCCGAAGATTATGGAGAAGCCTACCCTCCACCCTGCTCAGTTTCCTCTGAGATCCTGGGTAGTCCTGGAGGCATTTCAGGGAACCCAGGCTTCTGAGAGTAGCAATCACAGAGATGGTTCCTGGAGATTAGGACTCAGATGGAAACTATAATAAGGAAAAACTGGCACTGCTGAATTTTGTCCCTGCACCTGGGACTGGAATTGGTAGTTGCATAACTGGTACCCAGATACAGTAACACACGTCCCCAGAAATAATGGTAAAACTTTTTAAAATCTTCACCTGAGGGCATTTTTTTCCATTGCTTTTAGAGAGAGAAGAAGGAGGAGATAGAGAGAAACACTGATGTGAGAGAGATACATCAGTTGGTTGGGAGCCCCAACTGGGGATTGAACACGCAACCTAGGCATGTGCCCTGACCGGAAATCGAACCTGCAAACTTTAGGTCACAGGTGGCAAACATAAGGCCCCGGAGCGCAATCTGGCCCTCCACATTGTTTTATCTGACCTGGCACCTTGTTTCTACCCTGCGGCAGTGCTGAGCTCTCGCTCAACTGTTAAAGAGTAGTTACATTTATACCTAAAATTAAATTCAGCCCTTTGAAGGCAACCTTGAGGCTTATGTGGCCCCCGGTGAAAATGAGTTTGACACCCCTGCTTTAGGTGTGTGGGATGATGCTCCAAGTAACTGTGCCACACTGGCCAGGGCCAATGGTAAAATTTTGCTGAATTGTTACTATTTGAAGGTGATTTAACCCTTCCTTGCCTTAAAAGGTCTTGCTAATGCAGTATAAACCTGTGAGGTAGTGTACTTTCAGAGTACCCAGAATAAGGGAGCATTTCATTAACACTGCGTCTTCCATGCCTTCTGATGTATTCTCCAGAAAGCAAATTTGAGTGTTACATTGTGGCACTTAAGTTTTCAGTGCACATCAAAGTTCTGTATGGAGAATCTTTACCCAGTATGATACTTGCTTTGTATCAGTCTGGGGAATTTCCAGTGTTACATTTATACTGTTTAACCATACTAGGGAAAAAATCATCTTTTGTTAACGTGCATTGCTTTAAGCACTGCAACAGGAAGATCACACATTGTTTTATGATAAGTAACATACCATTTGGGAATCAGAAACATATTGTTAATAAATTGTATACAACCATCCTACTTTGGAGATGCGGTAATCCTTTGGAGTTAATATAAGTCTTAGTTCTTGTTTTAACTAAGTTGTACATTAGGAAGATAGGCTAGGTTAGTACTTAGTGATGAATTATGTGTGTTCATTAGTAATCTGAAATCTGTATGAGTCTTCTATATATTTTTCATTAATGCTGTGGCTAAAATGTATTCCAGAGATAAAAGTCATAAGACTTGAAAGAAAAGTGAAGACTGATAACCTTCTTAGAAAAGAACTAGACCATTAGTAAGTACATCGCTTAGTTGCCTAGTAAACGCTTGATTTGCTTTTTGATTTCAATTAATTTATAGGGTGATACTTGAAGAAAGTAGGATACTTGACATGTAGGATGGGGGTGTATCTGGTAATAATAATAACAGTGCTGTTTAGTTACATTATAACAGAGATTCAGACACATCCAATGCTATTAGAGTTAGGAATCTCTAAGAACTTCTTAAATAAACTCAACTGGACCTTCAGATTTTCACTAACCAATCACAGAACAGATTTATAGGACTGTACTATAATCTTAATTATCCCTTTGCTAAATAGAGACTACCATTTGCCATATGCAAAACCCTGTGCTTCTTTTTATCAGTTGAATAAGGGAGTGGTATGTAGATGGAATGACAGTGCTACAAAATTTATTAGTTGACCCTACATCCCATGTATACTAAAGCAATAAAGTAAAAAGAGAAGAAAGGAAATCCCATGAAAAGTTTGTGTGTAAGTGGTCAGATTTCTACAGCCGGTGAAGACAGTGGCTCTCAGAGAATCTCTTTACCCAGTGCTGGGTGAGGTTGGACTTGAAGTAGGTATGGGACCTGGAAAACAAGGAAGGGTCACCTGCTTCATTATTGATGATGACAATTTAGCTAACTTAATACTAAATATATATGTATATACATCCATGTGTGTGTAAGTGGGCACATGTGTGCACATGCACACACATGTTATAAATATGTAGGTTGGTCTGGAAATAAAAGTGTTTGGAATGAAGAAGAAAATTCAGACACATGGTTTGGTTGTCCTTTAAGGGGAAGATGATAACTGGACAGAAATGTGGGGAGCAGCGGGGCCTCTAGAAAGGTTCATCTGCAACTGCATGAAGCTGGGTTTGGTAACTCTTCTGTGCCTCCCCTCAATCACTTACGTGTCCCCAACACCTGAAGAGTTCCTCACATTTACAGTAACGCAGCTTTCTGATCTGTAACCAACTGACCTTGGGATATACTAGTAACACACCTTATTAGTTAGAGCAGGCTTTGGAGATAAAATTCAAACTGGGAACATCCGCCTAGAAATTACAAAAATAACAAAAAAGATAGAAAGCCAAAATTATGTCATAATGGATGTAAACTAGTATTTGTCGGTACAAGACAGTTTGCAAAGGCCTTTCATTTGACCCTTGCCTGAGTCTGACGTTACCTCTGCTGTTACTAGTCTCCTTATCGAATAGAAGAGGACCCCGAGGCTCAGATTTAGAGATTTGCCCAAGGACAACGACGGGCTCTTCCGCACATCGCTGGTGCTCAGCATAGTGGTGGCACACAGAAGACACTAAAAGAGTACTTATTAAAGGAATGAATGTGGTTTCAGCTCATAAGTTCTAGGACTATAACCAATTATTTCTGTATTTTTGGGCTGTTCTGGTTGCAAGTAACAAAAATAAACAAAATGTAGAGGTATTATTATAAATGTATAGAACCTAAGGCTATGAAAGTTGTACTGGTCTTAAAAATGAAAATGAAAACTGGAAGGTATTGGTAAACTGAGTATTTTTCTTCTGTGTGTGTGGGGGGGTGTGTGTTTCCTTTTTTATAACCCCTTTCCTCAAACCAATTTCCTTTGCTTTTAGGACTATGGTGGAAAACACAGCTGTCTCACAGCTCCTGAGTTCATATATTACAAGTAAAGTCTCACCTCATCTCAATTCCAAATTCTTAGGGAAGAGATATTAGTTGGCTCAACTTAGGTAAAATTCCCACCTCTGGAGCCATCAACTGTGGCCGAGAGAGGAGGTAAAGCCCTACAAACGTGGCTGCCGGAATCTTACCCCTTCAGTTCACCATGACATTTGTTAGCAGTGGTTCAAGAGAAGGGAAGAGGCCCTGGTTTATAAACCCTACCGACATGTCAAAGGTGTACAATTACTATTGCTTTGACCAAATCCCATCTTTGTGCTACTCTCCTCCTTTGCATTGGTGCTGCTACAAAGGCTACTTCTTTTGAGATGGGTATTCTGTGTAATTTTCTCTGCTTCATGATTTCAAGTATGGAGACAATCTCTTAGCAATTCTCTGCCTTGGTGTTCTTGCAGAACAGAGAAGAGAATCTGCTGGGAGATGATGCTGCCTAGCCTGAAGATGGCGGGGACTGAAGGGCCTTAAAAGAGGCCAAAGTAGAAATAGTAATTGTGCTGTAATGTTGGTCATCAAACTACATTTTTAGTCTTGGCTGGTCGGCATTTAAGCTGAGTCAGTCTTAAAGGACAAACCTCAACTATCCAGGTTAAAAAAAAGGGATGAAGTATGTTCCACTCAAAGGGACAGACATTTGAGGCAAGATACTTTTTTTGGAACATTTATGTTCTGGAATAGCTGCAGAGTGGACCGTGGTGGGAGGTGGGAGGGAGGAGCAGATACAGCTGGGAGGGCTCAGAGGGGAGGGACAGGATAACTAAATTCTGCATAATATCCTGAGAGTGTGAACTGCATTTCCTGGGCAGTGAAGGCCATTGAACAAGTTGTATGTAGGTCATACTAGTAGCCTAAACCTCACTCTGGCGAGGCAAACACTGGGGAAGGACCAGAAATGAAGAAGAAAGAGCAGTTAAAAATGCTAGCAATTATGGATCTAAGATTGATGTGGAAAATAACGGCTTGAATTAAAGTTGGAGCAGTGGGACTCAAGGAAATAGGGCTCAGTAAGAGATAATAATTATGGCAAATCTGCAAGTGTTGTTGAGAATGTGAGAAATAGAGAAAATATTTGGCTGTGGTGGACAGTGGTACCATTTGTAGAGATGGGGAACCTGAGGAAGGTCTGGTTTGGACATGAAGACAATGTGTTTATTGTCATTGAATTCTGTGAGTTCAGGTGTTTATGGAAAAATCAAGTAAAAAAATATCCAATAGCTTGCCTGATATACAAGTCTGGAATTAAGGAGAAGTTATAACTAGAGATGATTAATTTGGCAGAGGGGGTTGAAAATCACACAAAATTGGGGGAATTTTACATTTAGTTTTTCATATATTCAATCTCCAATTGTAATGGAAATAGGAGAAAAATCCAGTGGAAGTATGCATTTTTAGGGCCATCATCAGATTCTTTGCCTTTCATACTCTATCTTTTTCATAATAAATTTATTTCTTTTATCGGTGCTATTGAAACTGAACTTCATAAAACCTTCATCTTTAAGAATACATTTTCCAAGGGGCAGTTCCAAAGATAGAAAACTATATTGGATGGATACTATTCTGACCTAATATGGCATTTAAAAAATGTGTTGCATTACTACATGCAATTTTTCAATGATAGCCATTTTATAAATTCTTGAATTAGTAAATAAAATACTGATTACTTAGCACTCACAAGTCAACTTTATCTTCACTGGTTTTCTGACCTTTATCACGTAGAAACAATGTCCAATTGCCTAGATGATCCTTTGTGTTGATATTTTTTTTTCCTGAAATTTATAAAGGTCTATACATCTTTTACTTGTTTTTATTCACTTTTTTATTAAAGTATAATCTGCATACAATATTATATTAGTTTCAGGTGCACAACATGTTGATTCAACATTTATATATGTCATGATGGAATTGCCACAATATATCTAGTACCCATCTGTTACCTTACAGAATTATTACAATAATATTAACTATCTTCCCTGTGCTGTACATTACATCCCTGTGACCTATTTATTTTATAACTGAAAGTTTGTGCCTATTACTTCCCTTCACGTTTGTCGCCCATCCCCACCCTTGTCCCCTCTGGCAACCATCAGTTTGTTCTCTGTGTCTATGAGTCTATTTCTGTTTTGTTTTGTTTGTTCATTTGTTTTGTTTTATTAGATTTCACATATAAGTGAAATCATACACTATTTGTCTTTCTCTGTCTGGCTTTTTTCACTTAGCATAACACTATCTGGGTCCATTCGTGTTGTCACAAATGGCAATATATCATATTTTCATTACAGAGTAATATTTTATTGTATACACATTTTAATGTATGTATACATATGTGTGTGTATGTATTACATCTTCTTTATTTGTCTATCGATGGACACCGAGGTTTATAGAATTTAAAGCTTCCTTCTTATCCTAGTCAGTCAGGACACTCCTGTTACTTTACACCTACCCCACCTCCCTATACTAAGCCAACTATCTGCTTAAGTGGATGTTTAAAACCTCACTCTGCATCTGGATAGTGCTGTGTCTTCCAGACTACACTTCCTCCCGTGGGTGGTCTACAGGGCCTGCAGCCCCTCGGTGGGCAGGTCTTGTTTCAGGGAAGCCCCTTCATGCTTGAACCACCTTAATACATGTAGCTGGGTATCACCCATTTATGTCTCAGCCAGCAAGAGAACCAGAAAGATGACCTGTCTAGAAAGCATTTGATATGTGGAGAGGCAGAAGAACGTGGCAATGTTTAGCCAGATGAGATCTAGGAAAGACCTGAAGAATAGCTGCAAAGCATTGAATCTCTGTGACACGGTAGGAGAAGGAGGCTTTAAATTTTACAGAACTTCTGGAGGTAGAACAAAGACCAGTGGCTTAAAGCTAAGGAGATGCAGACTCAGGTTTTACACAGAAAGAACATTCTAACATTTAGTGAAATAGAGTGAAAGGTTACAGAAGGTAAAAATGCCCAGCCACTGTGTGCATTATACAGAGGATATACGTTTTCTGTGTAGTGATTGAAAACAGGATTTGGGTGTCAGCCAGACCCACGCTGAAGCCTCACTTCACCACAGTGTGTGGCCTCCTGCGTTTCACGGTCCTCACCTTCGGAAGAGGTGTAAATACGGTACCAACCTGACCTCAGCCAGCGCTGCTGCCTCCATTCTCTCCCAGGTGTCCCTGCGAGCACTCCCCAATAAAGCTGCTGCACTCTAATATGTCCCAAGGTCTGTTTCCTGGGCAACCCTATTTAACTCTTTGTGTTTCACCCGCATCATCTGATTCTAGCAGATGGTCAGCACCTGAAGGGCGTGGATTCCATCCTATTCATCTTCATGTTTCAAAAGCAGTGGTTGTCCTATAAATGACTTCATATCTTACCTTTGTGAGGGTTTTGAAATGAATCTTAGCAAATTACCTATCTTTCCCCTAACTGGGAAGGGGGTAATACATTTCCATAAACTGCCGTCCAACTCTTTTTCCATATTCTCACCAAAATGCTATTCAGCATAGCCTCGTGGTCAGGAATATGCTTTACAAATCAAGGGCCCTTTTTGCATCAAAATGCCACTCCTTATTTTGCATATTTTTCAATTAATTACCAGGTTTTAGGCAAAATTAAGGCAATTATCATAGTTCACAGTAATCTTGTGTTGGCAGCACAGCTCAGTCATTGGAAACAAGGTTTGGGTGCAGAGCTGAGCAGAAGACTCACTCCACCACTTCCTTAACGTGCGACCTGCCTAAGTTTCATTGTTCACATCACCTGAAGAGGGACAATGATAATACCTACCTCGCTGGTCTGTGGGGAGAATTAAAGGAGAAAATGTGTGCAAACACCAGATGTATAGCAAACACTCGAAACGGCTATTGTCTGTGATGTTATTTTATTACTGTATTATTCATTCTCTGTAAATTTGTTTTCATGCAGATCAAAATGCTTCCTAATTTCCCTTGTAATTTCTTCTTTGACCTATGGGTTATTTAAAAATCTGTTGTTTAACGTCCAAATATTTGTGGATTTCCAAATTTCCTTCTGTTGTTGATTTCGGATTTAACTCCACCATGGTCAGAGAACATACCTTGTTAAAATTAAAAGGATTTCAGTCCTTTTGAATTTATTAAGACTTGGTATGGCTTAGTTCATTCTTTGTAAATTTAATATAGATATATGAGATTTAAAGATTGCTCCAAATCTACTTCTCTGCATTATTCACTTGAAAATGGATTTGTAGTCTTTCTAATATTATTGCATTTCCTTTAACAGATTTTTGACCTGCATAATAGAAGCTTTAGAGTGTAATCAGTGAGTTTTTCTCCTTCCCCCTTTCTTATGAGAGCCATCTTGGTGAGCTCAGCCAGCCTGCTGTCAGAGTTATCTTTTTCTGTCTTCTGAAGAAGGACAGGACACTGAATCCTTTGCTTGGAACTCATTGTTCTCACACTACAAACCATGGTCTGAGAACAAATTCTGAACTTCAGCACCATCCAATGTCCAGCTGAAACTCTTCTTTTCCTTCCAAAGCCATGACCTTATACAAGGATTAGAGATGAATACACCACTTGTCCCCCAAGTCACTGTTTTTCTAAATGGGCTGCAAATGTCCCCAAGAAAGAGACGGGGCAGAGGCCTCTCCTGGCCACATGTGCACTCACCCTGCCAGACGCAGCAGAAGCTAGCCATGGTTCTTGAAAAGCTGTGTTAACAATTAGGGACTAATTTGGCATAGACGTATTTGCCAGATTGGTTTTATTTTATGTACTATAAAATTCAAATTTCTATGTGCATTCACTAAGATATAAACTAATTGTTATTTAACAAATATAAACCAGATAATAAAAGTATTGAGCACATGATTATTTAATGTTAGTAAATACCAGTTTCCAAATATTTACAAGGGAAGGGTCTGTTATGTATATTTTTATAGGTATAGCTTCATGTATTGACATTTTGCTTTTAAATATGAAGCCAAAAAAATATAGTGACGAAGACTCAAACACAATAAATGAGAAAATAAAGGAGAAATCATAGGCTATCACTTTGAATCTGAACAGACCTGCATGTCACTTTACTTCTTTGACCTTTAATTTACTACTTCATCTATAAAATATAGGTAATAATTGTATCTGCTCACTAGCCAGGTTTTTTGTTGCAAACTTAGGCAAAAAAAAATCCCCGAGTGTATACTGGAAGGAGAGTTCACAGGATTCATTAGAAGTCTGAAAAGCTGAGCTCAGAAATCAGGCTGGAGCTGTGTTATACAGGAGGGGAAACACAACCACATGGGAATGGTCCAACTAAGGTGCCCCTTCCAGCCTTGGGTGAGCTCTAAGGTATGTTGGCTTCATTGGTCACACCCTCCAAATCTGCAGTCCAAGCAGGAGCATGGAGTTAGCTGAGCCTAGGTCATGGGACCATGCCTGGATGTGTTAGGGAGAGTGTCTGACTTTTTCCACTGATGCAATACTCTCATGCACAGATAGTGGGCAGCCAGACAAACAATGAACCCATGTACCCTACACATATCACGTAGAATATTTGTGAGTATTAGTAATACAATATATGCAGAGTGGTTCACACAACACCTGGTACATGTTAGGCATTAGTTGTGATCATTCTCTTTCTCTCTCTCTCTCTTTTTTTTTCTCTGAGAAGCAGAACCACTGGGATGGATTCATAATAAGGTTCTGTATGCTCAATAAGTGGAAAGAAAACTATGACAAATACATTAAAAAACCCATAGCAACTGTATTTGTATCTTTTAGAAAAACTATCTGAGCACTTCTACCCTCAGTATGGTTGTTATACGGGGAATATATTGTTTTAAAGTTTTTGGTAGTATAAAAGGTAAATCATCCAAAAATAAAGGTGCTTGCTTTTCCTGAGAAGGTAAAGAAAACATTCTGTTCTCAGTTAATCTGTTTGGGGGATTTAAAGTAGACTTTAGTACTCAAGAACAGGATTAATAGAAGCACCTGAGAGATCTGTATTAAGACAGTGATTTTCCTCATGTTTTGGCTAAAAAGTGTCTGGTTGGGGACACATTGTATACAGATTACAGTACTGCTTGGGGCAAGGTGAGTTCTTCAAGATTTGAAATGTTATCCTAATAAAAATTTTGTACAAGGATATGCATTACAACATGGTTTACAATTATAAAAATAAAAAGAACCTAAAGAACCATCAATTAAAAATTGTATTCCACTCCTACCATGAAATATAATGCAACTGTAGCATCATTTTGGTTGTATTTCCAAAAAATATTGCTCTTGCTAAGATTATCAATGTCTGCCATGTTGATAAGTCCAACGGACAGGTTTTTGAAGTATATATCCTACTGTGGAAGGTCAGTTCCCTGAGAAACAGACTCTAAGGTAAATATTTGTGTGGAAGATTAGTAGGAAACACTCCCAGGATCAACAACAGTACAAGAGTGAAGGCAGCAAGCTTGGGCAGATGGAAAAGCCGGCTGTAGTACGGTGGTAACAAAGGCTGCAACCAATCCAAGAAAAAAAAAAAAAAAAAAAGCTTTGGATTTCTGATGCATCTCCTTGGGCAAGGGAAACAAAAGGAAAGATGAACAAATGGTAGTACCTTAAAATTTTTTTGCACAGCAAAGGAAACCATCAACGAAATGAAAGACAACCCATTGAATTGGAGAACATATTTGCCAATGATACATCTGATAAAGGCTTAATATCTAAAATTTATAAAGAGCTCTTAAAACTCAACACCAAAAAAAAAAAAAAAAACCCCAACAGCAATCCAATTAAAAAATGGGCAAGGGGCCTAAGTAGACACTTCTCCAAAGAGGGCATACAGATGGCCCATAGACATATGAAAAGATTCTCACCGTCACTAACCATCAGAGAGATGTACATTAAAGCCACCATGAGATATCATCTCACACCTGTCAGAATGGCTATCGTCAATAAATCAACAAACAAGTGCTGGTGAGGATGTGGAGAAAAAGGGACTCTCGTGCACTGTTTGTGGGAATGCAGATTCGTGTAGCCACTGTGGGAAACAGTATGGAGGTTCCTCAAAAAATTAAAAATGGAACTGCCTTATGGCCTAGAGATTCCCCTTCTAGGTATGTAACTGAAGGAACCCAGAACACTAATTCAAAAGACTGTTTGCACCCCTATATTCATTGCTGCATTATTTACAATAACCAAGCTATTGAAGCAACCCATGTGCCTATCAATAGACAAGTGGATAAAAAAGCTATAGTATATCTACATAATGACATATTAATTGACCCTTAGAAAGAACAAAACCTTACCATTTGCAGCAACATGGATGGACCTAGAGGGTATCATGTTAGGTGAAGTAATTCAGTCAGAGAAAAAGGAATACCATATAATATCATTTATATGTGGTATTTAAAGAACAGTATAAACCAACAAACAAAACAGAAACAGACTCATAAATACAGTGAACAAACTGACGGCTGCCAGAGGGGAGGAGGGTTAGGGGATGGGGCGAAACAGGTGAAATGATTGAGAGGTACAGATTGGTAATTACAAAATACAGCATAGGAAATATAGTCGGTAATGTTGTAATAACTATGTATAGTGGCAGGTGGGTACTGGAAGTATCAGGGGAACACTTGGTAAAGCATGTGATTATCTAACCACTATGCTATACACCTGAAAATAATACAAAATAATATTGAACGTAAACTCTAATTAAAAACATTTTTAAATAAAAATAAAAACTAAAAATGGGGGAATGGAGCTCTGGAGCTCAGATGCCATGCAGAGTGGTCCTGAACTGGGGTGAGAGTGGGACTTTTATTTCCCCCTTGTTCACCAGTCTTCAGAGACCCCTCCCCTGAAAGAGGGTATGACCTTAACAAAGTGCTTCTCTTTATTTGAGGGCCATTCCCAGAGAGGAGTCAGCTGAGAGCTGTTTGTTGCCAGAGGCTGGTTCCATCCTGGAAGGGGCATTTGGTGACACACCTGTCATCTGCTATCCCTACTTTGCTTCTTACCACCAGCCGATAGGACTGGCCACTGCTCCTTTTGAAATAGTCTTCCCTTGGCTTCTGAATTGCCCCACTCTCTTGTTTTTTCTTTCTTTCTCCTCCTCCATGGGTCCTCATTCTTTACCCGAATTTCACGGAGATGTCCCTGGACCTTTTGTCCTCAGCAGAAGCTAACGATTTCTCATGTCTTTAAATATTATTTGATGAGTTCCACATTTATACTCATAAAGTTGTATTTCTCTCCTGTCTTCAGAATTTTTCCTGACCAATTATTTTTTTCTTCCTCTTGGATGTCTCACAAGCATCTAAAACTGAACATTTTTAAAGTTAAACTCATTGTTTTTAGCACTGCTCCTCATCAGCGTTCTCTGTCTCAGTTGCTCAGGCTAAAATCCAGGGAGTGACCCTTAACATCTCCCTCATTCAAGAATTACCTAGTTAGAACAAATTTGACCAACCTAATACATGTCACATTCATTCTGTTATTTTTTAAATTTCTATTGCTACCCCCTAATTTTATCTGAACTTCTGCATTAGCCTCCTAACTGGCCTCTCAGTACCCATTTTTGCTTCTCCCAAAAACCATCCTTCATACAGCAGCTAGCATGGCCATAAGAGAATGCAGATAGTATGGCACTACTCACCAATATAAACCCAACAATAACTACACGGTGCAGTGAGGGTGAATTCTAAAGTTATTACCATGACCCAAAAGGCCTTTCGAGGGCACCCTGGATTTTTGTGTATTTCTCAAATGTGTTTTTCATACGCTCTTCTGACCACCTAGAATGAACTGCTGCTGGATTTCTTTATCGTCGGACAATTGTTCTTTAAATTTCAAGACAGAATCAATATATCACTTTTTCAGGGCAGCCTATTCTGACTCCCCTGGCTGAGTTGGCTTCCCTTGCTAAATGAATTTTCAGCGTTGGTTCCTTCTCTCACAGATGCATCATCAGAATTTTAAATATAATGTAAATTTTACTCCCTCTCCCCCACATGAGACTGTTAAATTCCCGAGAACTAAGACTGTGATTTAGGTCTACCACTAGAGTGTCGGCGTCTAGAAAGTATTGGGTTGGCCAAAAATCCGTATGTTTTTTCCATACAATAATAAGACACATTTTTCATTTTCACTAATAACTATTGATTTGGATATTTAGAACATGTTGGCTATCTCCTGCATGGTATAGTGTTGATTGTTCTCAATTAGTGTCTCATTTGATTGCTACTAACTTCAGCTGGTCGACCTGAAAGTGGAGCATTTTCCAGCAGGAAATCTTCAGAACCAAACTTCACAAACCAGTTTTGACACATTCGATCAGTCACAGCACCGTCTCCATACACTGCACAAATCCTCTTTTGCATTTCAGTTGAATTTTTACCTTTCTTGAAAAAAAACATAATATGCTGGAAACATTGCATATTTTCTTCCATCTTCACTATTAAAATGACTGCACAAAAATTCACCAACTTTGATATTTTTGTTTTAAATGCACACTGCTATGACAGCTGTCACAATACAATCTAACAAAATTGTTTTGAATGAAGTTAAAGACAACTAAGCACTACTAAAGTCATCTTACAGAAAAAACAAATTAACTTTTTGGCCAACTCAGTATCTCAAACCTAGTGGTCCCTCAGTAAATTTTTGTTGAATATTTTATTAAACACACACACATACATTGATACTACACATGCACACATTGTCTTAGTCTATTCTGGCTACTATAACAAAAATAAGATAGATTAGGTCACTTAAACGACAAGCATTTATATTTTTGGAGGCAAGAAAGAACAAGGTCAAGATGCTGGCAGATTTGGTGTCTGGTGAAGGCTTGCTTCCTGGTTCACAGAACACCTGTAACCTCACGTGGCAGAAAGAACAAGAGTGCCATCAGGGCACTCCTTTATAAAGGCACCAATCCAATCCATGAGGGCCCCACCCTCGTGAACTGATCATCTCCCAAGGCCCCGCCTCCTCGTACTGTGACTTTGAGAGTTAGGATTCCAACACATGAACTTTGGGAGGATACAAACCTTCAGTCCATACACATAGCACACACATACAAAGTAGAAAACAACTCTAGAAGATATGACAGGAAATCCCCGATTTCTACACACAAGTCCTAACACTGTGTTAGAAAGTCGAATGAAGAAAAGTTGAACAGTGTGTTAGGAGGGGCAGGTGACTCTGTCTGAAGAGCTAAGACACCTAATTATGTCTGCTCCAGCAGTTCCGGCCTCCTTCCAGGCCCAGCAAGCCCCGTGGCAGTTGAGGGTGCCGATGAGCAAAGTGTAAAATGGTTCAGGTTGTAAGTACCATGAAGACCTAGAACAACTGTTTGTGGGATTTTAATGCAAATATTTGGGAAGTGATGATGTTGAACTTGAGTATATATTAAAATTGGAATTATCTAAGTATATAAGAATTTTTTTAATGAAGAGGAATCACAAATTTTCAAGCAACTTGAGATTTCTTTAATGAATATAAAACATTCTGTGCTGAAAAGGAAGCTGCCTGAATTAAAAAAAAATTTTTTGAGGACCTTGTCTCTGAAAAGTCTGATATCTTCATGATCTTGGCAGATAACTTTTGTGAGAGACCATATAGGTCTGAGAATTTGTCAAATGCCAGAGCAGCCTTGAAAGCAACATTTCACACAAGTTGATATATGGACTAGCATTTGGCCTTGGGTGGAAAAGTCAAATGCACTTTTACCGAGTTAGGCTACCACCTGTTTGCTTTCTTCTTTTTCCTGAATGTCAGGATGTGCTTTGTACCAGGACAGGGTGTCTTTCCCTGTGCAGCACTCAGAGGTTCCCTGTGAGGCTCTCAGACTCAGTGTGGCACAGGGAGACGCTGTAATCATGAGGCAATAGACTGATTAATTTATGATTTGGTTAATAAGGGTGTATGGTCATTTGGTTTAAGGAGACTTACAAAACTGTGTGACCCAAGAAAAATTTTCACCAGCCCACAAACTGCTGGTTTGTATTTCTTTAGCTATTGTAATTAAATTTCTGCTGCTTCTACCCTACTGAATATGATGTCATCTGGCCTGTAAAATGGATACATTCTACTTAGGTAGACTTTGGTAAGTTTCTTTTAGCCTCCTTGACGAATTTGTCTGTGCTAATTTATTTTAGGTTTTAGGACAGACTCAATTTAGGTATGATTCCAACTCTATTTTCTCATGTTTCTGAGAATCAATACACTTATTTCATAATCATAGATTTTTCAAGCTTCCCAGGAAATGTGGAGACTGCATGTATGTAGTGCTGTTCAGTATATGCTTATTGATCAAGTAAGGGATAGAACAAAGAGAATGGTACGCAATGTGTGACGGTTAATCTTAGGTGTCAGCTTGGCTAGGCCATGGTACCCAGGTATTGGTGAGAACCCAGTCTAGATGTAGCTGTAAAAGTATGTTTAAGAAGAAATTAACATTGAAATCAGCATGCTTTGAGTAAACCAGTTTACTCTAAATAACGTGAGCAGCCTCATCCTTAGAAAAAAAGACTGAGGTCCCCGAAAAAGGGGAATTCTGCCTCTTCACCACTTTCAGTTAGAGCTGTAACATCAACTCTTCCCTGGGCCTCCAGCCTGCCGGCCCACCCTGTAGATGGCAGGTTTGCCCCCCGCCCACAATTGCATAGGGTCATTCCTCAAAACGAACCTCTCTCTATATTGATATTGGGTTGACAAAAAGTTTGCTTAGTTTTTTCCATATGATGGCTCTAGTAGTGCTCAGTTGTCTTTAACTTCATTCAAAACAATTTTGTTGGATTGTATTTTGACAGCTGTCATATCAGCATACATTTTTTTAAAATTATCAAAAAAAATTTTAAATTGGATTTTCACACAACCACCTAAATATTGAAGATGGAAAAATGCACACCATTTTCAGCATATTATGCTTTATTATTTCAAGGAATATAAAAATGGAACTGAAATGCAATAAAAATATTTGAGCAGTGTATGGAGAAGGTGCTGTGACTGATCAAATGTGTCAAAAGTGGCTTGCGAAGTTTCTTGTACTATTGACATTTTGGCCGAATAATTCTTTGCTGTGGGGCTGTCTTATGCATTGGAAGATGTTTAGCATCACCCCTGGCCCCTACCCCCTAGAAGCCAATAGCAGGAAATAGCTGATACCCTCAAAATATCCAAATCAATGAAGTTATTGGTGAAGTGAAAAATGGGTCTTTTATTTAGAGAAAAAACTGAACAGACTTTTTGGCCAACCCAATGTATATACCCTATTGGTTCTGTTTCTCTGGAGAACCCTGACTAACAGACCATGTTATCCCCATCTTGTGATCGGGAACTTGAATATGTGAATTATTGATATAAGCCAGAGTTTTGGACACCCTTTTACTTCACTTCTTCTCGACATGGATTTTACTAAATTATGTTCCAAAAAGTGACTTTTTCCCTACATGTTGGAACTAACACATCAACTTTCTGTATTTTAGTAGAATTTGGTTAATCAGTTGAATTAAATGAAGACAGTGTGACTAAATCTTACTTTCTAGAATGCAAAATAAATTATCTTTCTAATATAAAAACTTAAATAAAAATTTTAAAAGTTTCAGGCTCCAGGTTAAGTGTTTTCAGTCACCATATGACTCAATCTGTCGTGGACAGCACTGGGCAGCTAACAGGAGACCTTCCTTGCAAAATGGGCAAGAATCCTGAAGCAATGAACTGTGCTCCCACTGTGGGTACCATAAACTCAGTAATGAATAACACTCTTTGAACGTCTGGACAAGAAAGATGTCTCACTCCAGGAGAGATGTTTTCCTTTCTGTAACCAAACTGTGCTTAGCTGATATTTGAAGCCTGACTTCACACTCCTCAGAGCTCTTCTTTGATCCAATACAGTTTAGTCAAGGGGACTCTGATGTGTCTGCAGATTGGAGTGGGGCTTAGGAAAACGTGAGAGTGGGGGTGTAACCCACATGTTCCTTTTCAGCTGGGAATTTGCCAATAGTTTTCTTCTAAGGATTAAGATTGCCTTTCCAGTTTTGACTCATCGAAGGTAGGAAGAGATTTTGATATAGCTTTTGGCTCTAAATAGATTGGAGAGAGTCCAAAAGAAGAGCCACAAAGGTAGAATATGGTGTGACAAGTGACACATTGTGAAATATAGGGGGCAAGATGAAAGAAATGTCAGCCCAGAGAAAAGAACATAGGAACACTTAACTAATGGTCTTCAGGTATGGAAGAAGAGGGTGGAATGTTTTTCCAGACATCCAAAGGATAAAAATGAGAAAAGGTCTAAGCTGAAGCTTATTATGTGAATGCTGAACCCTCAAAGAAAATTTTTGCCTGTTAAATTTATTGAACTAAAAAAAAATTATCAAGGGAAATCATGAGATGTTTTCTAGGGTGTTGATGAGGCAATTACCTACCTTACTTCTTTTAAATGCTTTAGATGCTTTACATTAAAGAAAGGGTAATCTGCTATAGCCTTTATTGTATGAATTTTTGTTGGTTGTGGTAGATTATGGTATTATTCAGCAAGCATTTACTCTTCCTCCACCATTTACCTCCACACGTCCATGGGAAGGGTACATTTAGCCCCCATATTGATATTAGTCTTAGTGTTTGACTTGCTTTGGGAAATAAAATGTGGATAAAAGTGAAATATGACAGTTACGAGTGTGGGCCTTAAAAGACATCATATGTTTTCACTGGTCCCTACCATGAGAAATACATGCCACAGGTAGCTGTGCCCCTCTAGACTGGACTCCAATTGAGGCAAGTACTATAGACCCCATTGATTCACAGCTGGAAGCAGAGGCTTCCTGGCTGCTCAGTGGACCCATGCTTAAGAAATAAAGGCTCCTTGCTGTACACTGCTGACATTTTGTATGAGTTCAATCAGTCTCATTCTCTTAATAAGACTTTATTTGTCATCTACTATGTGCCAAGCTCTGTACTAGGTACAGGAGATGCAAAAGATCTAGACTTCCAAGAGCTTCTAGTCTATTGGAGGAGACAGACATGTACACATTGAGCCAGGTTCATGCAAGGCACCAGCAGTCCTGTGATAATTGTCATAAGGCAGAGAAGTGTAGTCTCATCAGAGCTGAAGGGAGAAATGATGTCCGGCTTGGAGGAGGTGAGAGTGTATCAGGAATGACCTCATAAGGAGGGATTGCCGAATACATTAATTGGAGAATTGCTTGTACAAGTTGCAGGCGTCCACGCCTCCCCGTGTGTGTGCATCAGACCCGTGCCTCCCACACTGCAGATACTTACTTAGGGTTATGCATGAGGTAGCTGCATAGTCTAGCATGAGGGCAATATGCAGCATGAAATAATTTTAAACTGTCATAAAATGCCCATTTACCAATTTCATCCACATTTATACAAATATAAAAGCCATATTGAGCAAAGTGGGATATACAGTTCTCGAGTAATGATAAACATACAAACTATATTTATTGAGTCTTTTTTGGAGCCAAAGCAGTCAATTCCTAGATGTTTTTTTTGTGTGAAAAGTGAAATTTCTCATCTAAGATGAGTATTATTAGAGATATAATCAAGAGGATTATATTTACATCTATAACAAGTAAATAAAATAAAGTATCAGGAGAACAAGCTTCGAGATAAAAATTCAATTTCTGACATCTGAACTAGGTGGTTTCACCTTCAATTTAGCTTTAAATTAGAGGAAGAAATCAGGGCTTTAAAAATATTAATGATTTGCTTATATTCAAATACAAAGTCACATGCTCTCAAGAGCACAGGCTGGGGAGTCGGGCTGCCTGGGTTTGAGTCCCGTGTTCCATTGTGACCAAAAGTGTGACCCCTACAAGTTCTAACACCTCTACGCTTCAGTATCTCTTTCTGTAAAGTGGAGATAATAGCAATGATAATAATAATGCAGCATTAGTTGTTGGAAGAATGCATGTAGAGTGACTGGCACTGTGTCTGGAACGTGGAAAGATCTCAAGAAATGTTAGCTGCTGCTTATTATTATTATTATTATTATTATTATTGCTTACTCCTACCAGAAGCAGCTCAATATTTAAGAATGGTAGTATTTATTACTTATGAAGCATCCGTGAGTGTGAATATACAAGACCCTGCAAACTTAAAGCATGCTTTATTTTAATTCAAATTTTGCATTACCTTGCAAATTTTTTAAATACTAATTATGCATTAAAGTCTGCATTACTGTAATTCAAATTTTGGATTACCTTGACTTCAAGTGGCTGGCAACAAATTGTGAGCTCACCTGAATTTTTTAGACTTCAGGAAGTAATCTTAGAAGACATTCTTGGGACGACAGACAGCACTGAGAACCACATTCTCTGCCTTTAACCTCTGAGTCACAGTGGATATAAAACATAAATCACATAAACCATCTCGGGCATGCACAATAGCTCAAGTCTCTCCTCCTCAATAATTTTTTTAAAAAACTAAATCTGTAAGAAGTATTTGGATAAATAACCTTTCTCCTTTATTTGTTACTTTCCACATGTCAAACATAGAGTATAGCCAAACTATGCTTTTCCACATTACTCATTTTAGACCACGAGGGCTCAGAAAAGTTGGGGAATAACTTTCAGAGAAACATTTTTACTTGTTTTTAATTTATCTAAAAACAGGCTAAAAAGTTTAATTAACAGGCTCCAAGTAATAGTTATACCATTTTTCCTCTGCTATCAGCTTTCACTTTTATTTACGACGCATGTCCCCTGTGTCTCCTTCATGCCAAGGTCCACTATCACTAATATTTCTGTGATATGTGAATAAACCTAAATGTAAAGTTAGCACTTGCAATCAATGCAAATTAATGACTTTAAAAAAATTTTCAATCAGAAAAAGCAGCTTTGTAGTTGAAAATCCCATGCTGGCCCTAGAGTGGGAGTTTTTCCAGCCTCTGCTTAAATCCAAAAAAATACTGCAATCTTCTGGCACAGGCCCACTGTAATGCTTTAAAAACAATTTAGCAACTGTCATTGCTGTAATTACAGTAACTAATTACCATCCTTAGCAAACAAATAGCTTAACATAATACGCAAGCCGAATCAATTTTGAAGAAATGCAAATTCCAAAAGCGAAAAAGGGCATTTTGGCAAACCTGAAAGAGAAGCAGGAAAATAATACACTTTGTTTTATCTGCACATAATTCCCAGGGAATATCATATCATAAATATTTGCATTCAGTTCTTATCAGGACATTTGCATTTGCTTCTTATCAGTGTGCAGACTGGACTCTGCCAGATAGAGAAAGGAGCGCCCCACCATGCACATATTTCTAATGAATCACGTCTCAGGCCCAGAGAATATTTTGGCTGGAACTTTATCACCCAGATGAAGAGGTCATTTACTCTCTGAGTTGGTTCATCTTGGAATTGTCTTGAGATTTTGATGTGATTCACCCGACACAGCATTTATTTATTTCTTTATTTTAGACAAACACTGGAGGCAGTTTATTACCAGAGCATTTCTCCCAAAAGCAGCTGTTCAAAGGACTCTTCCCCCCTTGCCTACCACCTCCTTCCCCTTCACTCCCCAACTTCGGCAAAAATGAAATCATTTGTAAATAACATAGGTTGCAATTATTTCAAATTCTGTAACAGGCACGGCCATCTTTATTTTGTAGGAATCAATAAGGAGAATAAAAACAAGGCATAGAATAAATCAAGCCCACTCGACCGTCATTATCTGGAAATTTCGTGCCAAATCCTGCTGCAGTTCTGGAGGGTCACGTTTGATTAGCAGCGGCTTCCTTCGTAAGGAGAGGCAGCGCTGATGGCCAGGAAGCCACCTCACTAATGAGACCATCAGATTCCTCTAACGGTTTATCCAGATAAATCCATTTCTCATCTTATTATAAGTAACAGTGCATCTTACCCACGAGCACACATAAGGTCAATAAGCGAGCCGATAGCAGCTTCTCTCATATGTGAATGATAATTTTGTCCTTTTTAACCCTTGAATTACCATCTGACACGGCACCCCCGCACACACTGGCGTGCTGCACCTGAACGTAAAGCACTAAAGCAGTCTATTTTGTCTTGGAAAGAGAAGCAGAAATATTATTCATATTTATCAGATCCTTTCCATTGGTCTTGACCGTTTAATTAAAGCAGGTTTGTATTTTTAGTGCTTTGCTAACACCAGGCTCAAACAGATAGAGGTCTCATAACCTTACGTGAAGCAGAGCTGGTTGGTATACAAGACTCAGAGCCGTGCACGCAGACTTCTGCAGAAGTGCTATTATTACACAATTTCGCCTGAAATGTTATCATCGACTTGATATTATTGTGCAAATTCTGAGGTCAAACTTCAAAGTAAAACTCTGGAAGAGGTCAATTTGAGTACTAGGATTTCAATTTCCAATTATAAGTTAAAATATAGGTATGATGGAGAAATTTGTCATTTATAATAGTAGCAAAAATGTATTTAATTATACTTCAAGTGGCTTTACTTATGAATATGGTCACTTAAACTAAATTTCACCTTTTGCCCAAGTAGAATTTTGTTCTGGTTTATTTGTTTAACACAAAAGAGAACTTCTGATTTATTATGATTCAAATGATTGACACATCACTATTTGGATCCAGGAAATGTTATTTAAAATCTTATAAGAACGTGAGCATCTCGTGAAACTTTATTCCTATATCAATAAGAGAATTTTCTGACAAATTATTTGTTTTAATTGTAACTTTTAAAAAATCATAGTTTAAATTCTTTTCCTAAATAGGTCTGTTAACAGAGGTTTTAAAAAATGTCTTTATTTTAACATACATTATTTTGTTACATGTGTAGACTCAGTGCTCCTAGTGATGTTAAGAATTTAAAATATTTATTTAAGCCTTATGTAAACATTTCATAACATTGTCTTATAAAATTGTTTTTTAAAGATTTTTTTCAACTATTAAATGTGAGATGAAAATTTATGTGCAAACGAGAGGTTACAATTGTAGCATCTTAAAAGAAATTCACATGCAACTGTTCAAAAAGCTTATTTGTTTCACCTATTTGTTTACCTAAGTAAAACATGTTTACACTGTGTTATGCTCTAAAGCCAGGATGCATAATGTATTTACATATAAAATCATATAAAATATCCTAAGAAAAAAGCAAGAGCTAGAGAAGGAATAATACTAAACACTATTTATGGGATTCAATAATTCATCTGGAAAAGACATCATATCTTTTATGTTTTATCATTGTTTTTAGCTTTTTCTTTGAGGTGGGAAGAGCTTCTAGTTAAGAGCCCATTATCAGGGTGAAGGATGCAGGAAATCCAAAATATTTATGTTTGTTCATGGCACACAGACAAAAGACAGTTCTCAGGAAAAGGGCTTTCTGATTAAGTGATTGAAAACACTCTGGTGTATTTTAATAGCTTCTTCTCTCCAAGAGATAACATCATCTTCATCCTTATCGCTTTTCTGAAACTTATTTTAAACATTCTCCTGTGCTCTTCCAATTAGATGCTCTGCTCTCTTGGCTTCTGGTGTCCTCACTGCAACTCATCTCATTTGTTTGCTTTCTCATTTTTGTCAGCAGGTTGGGTGTAAAAAGAGGCATTTAACAGATAATTGAAGGGACATGCTTTCCAGAGTCAAATTCATCTACATGGCATTTGGCCACAGCCTCCCGGTGATAAAACGTGGGTGTGTAAAACATCAACTTGCACTTTGCAAAAGCTTAAAATATTAATGATTGATTGAGTGGCATTACAGAGAACGATCGAAAGGAATCTGTTTATTTTAAAATAGAAATTGATAATGCCCCAACAGATCGTATAAAATCCTACCAAACACTTGTCCAAACTCTATTTAAGGGAAACATTTGTATTCAGAAGTAGCTTATTAAAGTCCACACTTGCTCATCCCTCTCTCTAGAACACTTCTCTCCCAGATTTTTGTACTGCTGGTGCTTTCTCCTCGAGCCGGCTCAGTTGAAAGGTCACCTCTTTAGAGAAGCCTTCCCTGACCGTTCTAGCTTAAAGTAGCTGTCCCCACATACACAGTCAATTTCTGGTTGCTGTTTTATGTATTTTTATTTACTTCATGGCATTTACTGCTGCTCATAATTTACACGTGTTTTATGTGTGGATGACTTTATAGTTTGCACCTGACTTCCCCCTGGATGAGGCCAGGAGTTTTGTTATACGTGTTCCTTGTTGTAATAACAACGCCTACACTTTTTTCTTGGCACACACTAAGCAATTTTTTTTTTTAACTAACTAAATAAATTTACTGAAATGCAGGTACCATGGTTAGCTTTTCAAAAAATAATTTCAGAGCACTCCTGGGAGACAGGTCCTAGTAATGGACCCATTTTCTGAATGGGAATGTGGGGGGCCCAGCGTGGCTATCCCAGCCCACAGCTAAGGGGCACCGGTGCTGAGACACGTTGTCAGGTCAGCACAGTCTTCAAGCTCTTGTCCTTAATCACTTTGTTTCCCATACATAAGTAGTTCAAATAATTCTACTTTCTATAACTACGTGTCTGTTTAAGTACAACCTGATGATGTCATTAGGTACGGGGAGCATTCAAGAGAAAATGACAAGTGACCTTTTCGTGGCTTAGTCAGAAAACATATTGTGATTGGCCTTGGAATTCCCTCTTTTGAGCGTTCAGAATTTCAGCGCCGCGTGGAAACCCAGGTGGCGCTTGTGACTTAAAAATTCTCTTCCCTTCTGCACAAAGAATGGACATTGCAAATTTTCCTCTCAGGGAGGATAAGATAAAAGAGAATTAGGAGTGATATTATTCTTGAGGTATTCTGCAGACCAGCAGACCAGACAGAGGATACGGATAAAGGTTTCCGAATACAGATTACAGGACTGGCCTTGAAGAGAAGGAAAAATACACCCGTCGGAATGTCTGCTGAAGTCTTACTCTACAGAAGGCAGGGCATCTGATAAGTTCTAGACTTGCTGACAACTCAGAAAGATGAAGACGCAAGGAAAGAAAACAATATTCTGTACCAAATTATGAAAGAACTGTTTTTGCAATAGAGACGTGATAGAAACCTTTCTTTGTAGGAAGTAGTCAAATCATTTGAGATATTGAAGTAAAAAAAAAACATCATAGGAGGCACTAAATACTATATCTTTGGCTTTAGAAAATACATTGCTTAGAGTTTATAACAAAGGCAAGCCCCGCCTCATGGTCAGTGAGGTCAAAAGTTCATGTGGCTCAGGAGGGAATCTTTCAAAGTAGAATTTCTAACAATTTAATCACAAATGAACATAGTTAAGCAGAAACGTGGTATCTAAAGTTAGGAATGCAGCCAGAAGAATTCTTCTGATAATGTCATCTAGTAGAAGGCCATCTACAGAAGTGGATGGAGGGAGGCATTGGCCCAGATGGACGCAGGAGAGGGAAGCAGATCTGTAGAATAATAACAGGAAGGCCAAAGTCCAGGGTGAAATGAAGGCTGCAGTTATGGTTGAATACAACCCGAAGGGCTTGTTGCTTTCTGGAGAGCAAGGAGAATGATAAATAAATACAGAGATCTGTATGGGCTACCGCAGATATACACCCAAGGTAATAGAAAAATTATTTAGACCCTACTTCGATGATATGTCTACGAGCAAGGAAGATCATCTTTAAACTGGACAAGTTGGAACAAAGATCATTAGGAAGATGTAGAGGTCCAGGTTAGATGAACAAATAAATTGTAAAGAAACATCTCGTAGCTTTCCGTGAGTAAAAGCTCAGGCGAATTAAACTGTAAGTTACTGGAGGATCATACAGAGAACAGCACAGTGTTCCTGCAGGTGCTATTTTAGAAATGAGGGTGATGAGACTTCCCAAAGCGCTGCAGGTGGGCATAGGACCTACTTTTAAAAAGGGGGAAACGGTGTTTCTAAAATTTTATTGTTCAGTAAAGTACTATAAAACCTTGACAACATTTTTGGAATAAACGATCACATACATAGTTTGTTAACACATTTTTAAATAGTAGTGACATGAGGAGCAAATACTGACTCACTGATACTATCTAATTAATTTCCTTCTAAAAGAAGACCATCAGCGAGGCAGAGAGAAATGGGATAGTAATTGGCATCTTTGATTTTGGAAGGCATTCACTGAAGAAAATAATTCATGGAATTTTTGAATAAGGTAGAAAATGTGACTTGGATGGATTTATCCTACTGGTGCTTTATCCCACACAAAGGGTTTTGAAATTTTGATTAGATCAGTAGCCTTGACTGATGGACCGACTGTATTTTCATTTAAGCATGGTGAAAGGGGTTTTTTTAGCTAAATTTGCAGGTGACACAAAGTTGAGTGTGAGGGTCTGCACATTGGGGAGGGGTGTTTAGGCTGCTTAGTTGTTCGATTCTAAGATTCTCAAATTTGGCACATGGTCTTGTCTCTCTTACCTTTGTAGCCTCGAATCTCAGGAACACAGCTTGGTCTAGAGGCAGCTAGCTAGACACCAGCATCAAATCTGTGGATGCGCAGGAATGCAGAAACTTGTGAACGGAATTGCCCACACAAAGTGGCTTGCGGGATTTTTGGTGCCATTCAGGTTGTTGACTAAAACAGTAGAACTTCTGTCTGTTTGGATCACCATTAGCTGAGAACTGTTTACGATTCCTTCTCTCTTTCCCTCACTTCCATTCCTCCTGTAGCTAATGTCATTGGTGCTCCACCAAAGAGTCTTTTGTTGGGCTGATGCCTCCTTCCTCCCCCTGTTGGGATGTTGGCTGGGTAAACCCACAGCTGCTCCTTCCTTCCAGTTTGTTCTCTGCTGGAAGAAACCCCACCAGAGATGCTGGGAACTTAAGCCCCTCCCCCTTTCCAGGGGTGGCCCACAGCCAAGGACTGACTCATAAGCTGTTACGGAGTGCTGACCACTGGCGTCCAGGTGGGACCAAACCTGTGGTGTGATTCACAGCTATAGAGCTCCCTGTGGAATCACGCTGGACCTAGACTACAGTGGGACCCCTGCCTGATTAGTTCCTTCTCCCCTCCTGGCCTGCTTCCTTCGCCCCCTTTCTCCTGCGATCACTCCCTTAAAAATCACAGCTTGAGAATTCCTTCCCAGCCTCTGCCTCTGAGAAACCTGATGAAGACATCTCTTTCTCTCTTTGCCATTTTCCTTTTTTCTTTCCCTTCCCTCTTCCACCATGGTGGTTAGGGCTAACCCATGATGACAATACAGTGTAGTCTTACCTATAACCAGCAAGGAGGGTCAAACTTTAAATCGGCATCTGGCTCAATCAGCTCTGTTTGTTGGTTTCAGGATCATTGCATCACAGAATCACCAGGGAGCCTCATTTAGATGCAGATTCTTGGCCCCCACTTCAGACTCGCTGGATCAGAGTCTCTGGGGGTGAGGCCCCACAGTCTGCAGTTTACCAAGTTCGCCAGCTGCTTTTCTGTACATTAGGATTTGAAACTCTTGGGGCAGAATAATTATACCGTTGCCAAAGGTGTGGATTTGATCCACTTGGAGGCCACTTAGCTGAGCATTAAAAAAATCTGATACAAACAACCCTTTTCAAAGTCCATGAGTTGTGCTCTAAACAGACACCTTGAACCACGTATTATAGAATCTACTCCGATGTGTACGGTGCATTGTTCCAGCTCAGTGTCACCTCGACTTTAGGAGAAGGTGCATCGGAGGCCCTGTTGTGTAGCTTCTTCAAAGAACAAGGTTTGTTAATTTGACACGAGTAATTTTCATCTTGACAGAAATGGCCAGTTGCTCCCCTGGAGGTGTTTAGTCACTTGTTTTTCTGCTGGTGTCCCTTTAGTGACAAAAAGACAGGGTACAATTACTGAATACAGCAAAACTATGGTAGTCAGCATCTCACTAACAAGAAAGCAATAGATAAAGGGAATTCCTGCTTTCTAGCAGTAAACATCTTCAGTCTAGCAACTTGCACGATGTTAATGTTAACCTAATCAACCCTATGAAGATAAGAGGATTGGCATTTCCTACAATTTCTGTTATTTGAAGGTCAAGATTAGCTGTGAAGCTCCAACCTCTGCCTTGTAAGGCTTTCCCATCCAGTAGTGATATCTAAGAGCAAAGCTGCCTGCCTGGCATTCCCTGGTGGCTCTTGGGAGGAAGGAAAACCACAGACAGTGTATCTTCTAGGGGAAATATTCATTGCCTTTAACTAAGCTATGATTTCTGACCACTCCCCCCTTGCCACTTCTCCGGCAGGCCAGTTGCAAAGCCTCCACTGTGACATTGGGCCACACACCAGGCATGTCGGTCCATGCCCTGTTAGCTTGGCTGCACCGTGGCTGTTGAAGAGCCTCCTGCAGGCACTTTGAAGAGGTTACTTTAGGGTTACCATTTATAAGTCAGTATCACACCCAGGTAGGAAAATTAGACTGAGTTAGGCATCGGGGAATGCTAGCAAATACTGTACAATACAATAAAGATAAAATCCCCAATTAAATGGTGGCTCTGGAGAACTCAAACAAATTCATTTTTTCAGGAAAAGAAAAAAAATGCATGCATCTGGGCTCTTCAACCTCCAAAATTCACAGATTAGAAGGGTGTGGAATTGTCAATATGAGAAGCCAAAGCAGGCCAGGAATAATTTCCAGAGCTCTGCTTCCAGCTCCCTGATGCCTCTCCACGTGGGTGAGCCCTCCGCGCTCGGCACGGTGATCCTGCCATCTGTCACATCCCTCTGGGTAGCAGCTGGCCTTCTGCACAAGTTTCCTACTGGAGGAGAAGTGTTGGCAGCTCTTGGGACCTTCTGAACCCACCTGAGGAGAGTGTGTGGAGACCCACAGAAGAAAGTATTTTAAGAATAGAAAGAAAAGGAGAGAGAGAAGTGAAAAAGTTGTGCTTTCTGTCTTCCCTTGAGTTAAACCTCTTCCACCCTGACTGACTGTGGGGAGGCAGAGAAGAGGAATGCAGCCCACCAAGCCAGTGTGCACACAAGTATTAGGCCATGCACTATGCTTCTGTAAATTGCCTTTTTTCTTCCTCACAAAATTATTAAGCCAGGTATCCAAACACATGCAATTCGAGAAATGAATAGATAGATAGCTACACAAACATACAGTTAGGAGATGATTTAGATGGAAGAATTGTGCATGTGCACACATGTGAACATGTGTATTTATGGGTATGCACATATCTGCACACGTGTGCATGTTAGTGCTTTTCGGGAGTGAATGTAGATGTGCATGCACTTGTGTGTGTGATGTGTCAGCATGGGTGAGTATATATTCCACCTAAAATGAAACATAGCCTTTAATAGGAAGAACAATCAGCTGTCCATTATCCATATTCTTTCTACCCCTAATTCTAATGGGAAACACAAACATTTTGTGAGTTTTAAATGAGATACGTTTCCCTTATGACCTGCCTTGTCTTGGGCATCTCCATTATTGAGAGTCTGAACTTTGTGCCTGGTATTCGTGGTCCCAAATTCTCTCCATCTGCTGTTCTTTCCTCTCCCATTTACACTCCAAAGCAGCGAATCATTCACTCTCCCTGTCTGCATTGTGTCTCTATGGCATTGCTTATATTCTCCTCTTTGCTTAAAATACCTTTTATATTAGTTAGTGTAAGGCTAATGACTTTACCAAATAAATCCCCAAATACTAGTAGCTTAACAGAATAAAAGTTCATGTTTTGCTTCCATATGGGTCTCCTGGAAGAAAATCAATTTCACTTAGATTCCACCAGTGAGAACTGGTCACAGCAGAGGGGCTGAGAGAAGCCTGTGGTTGGAGAGCTCCTCCCAGGTGACACCCCTACAAAGGTAGACAGTCATCTTTCTGAAATGACCTCCCGTCAAAGATTTCCAATGGCCTCCAATTGAAATCAGTTGCTCCATCCTCTCTAACCCAAAATGCTTTGTTTATACCACTCTTATAATAAGCACTATGTTATTGCTGTTACCATCATTGTGGCCGTTATTTGTTATTAGTGTCATTGGTAGCATTTGCTGTTACTGTCATTACTGCAGTCACAATCACCGTCGTTTGCTTTGGAGTGCAGCACAAGTTGGGGAGTAATGGTCAAGAGCCTACGGGCTTTGGATCAGACAGACTAGATCTGAATTCTGGCTCCATGAGTTGGCTGTGGGCCCTTGGTGATTTTGTTAACCTCTCAAAGGCTCTGCATTGTTGTATCTGTATAATGAAATGATAATATATAACTCTTAGGATTGTTGTAAAAATTAAATAAAAGCAGACATTTAAAATACTTAACAAAATGCCTGGTACATAGTAAGGGGTTGTTAGCCAGGTAATAGCTATTAGCTGTGTCTCCCCAGTAAATTGCATATTTACTGAAGGTAGAAACATTTTTGTGTATTTTCATTACTCAGTACAGTGCCTGACACATAAAAAGGGTCCAATAATGTTGAAGTGATTTACAGGAGCTGGTCTGGTCTTTGCCACAGAAGTATAAAGAGGTTCAAAACAAATTCATTTTTTCCATTTTTTCTCTGCACAGAATTAATAGCCATCTGTTGTAATTGTCCTCTCACTTATCTGTGAAGCTGAAAAGCACAGGGAGAGATGTTTTCACTTATGCTTCTGCCATGAAGCAACCGGATGTGTAATCCATGGATCTCCTAGAAATAAGATTCTCTCAAATTCCTCGGTTGCCCATTCCAATTCCTTATCATCCGATGCTGAGAAATTCTTCCCTAGGTGAGGGCTTGCCTAGATTGTTTAAGCTCATTTCCTACATAAAAATCTTTTAAATCAGGCTTTGGTTTCTGCTGTTTAGATTTTAAAATCCTTTAATTTTTCTTTATATAATATATATTTTTAATTTAACTATTTTTATCCTTGTCTCCAGGACTCACTTTCCTTTTCAGAAATGATATTCCAAACCAGACATTTATGCTAATAAATGTCAGTCTAATATTCTCTATAGAAAGGGCACACTCTCCCATTGTTAACTGTTACGGTTTATTTAATGAATAAAGATTCACTCAAGTAAGACATTCGGGTTGTTCCAACCTGAAACCAGACCATGGTGTAGCTAAATACATCCCTCAGGCTGTGAGTTATGGGAGGAGACAGATGCTGCCTTTGGCTTACCAGCATGGTCATAAGGCCTAGCATATAGTGGATGGTGAATATCTGTGATATTGGTTGAACAAATAGACAAGTTATTTAATTAATAATGAATCAACCAACCAAATTGGTTGGTGGGAGGACATGGTGGTTGGTCTTTATATAAGATGAAACTCATTGTATTTCTTCCCCCCACATCTTATCGAACTGTTGGAGATTCTCCCCCTGCCCAGCCCCATTGCTGAAACAAATGGAGTCATCACTCCTATTTTTACAGCTTCTGTAGCTGACTTTATGTACTTTGGCAGTTCTAACACTTGTCTGAACATTCCGATTCTCTTTGTCCTTTGGGGTTTTGGGGGCAGAGTGACACATGAGTTAGTCTTTGCTTCCTGACCCCACCCACCATCTCTGCACTCACACAATAGATACAGATTCGTCATCAACAGGGAGTCTAGCAGGCACTTAGAACGGTGGGGATGGCAACAGTTCACAAAACAGCTCGGAGAATGACAGGTCAATTAAACTAATACCCCAACCGTACTTCTGGATTCATGTGGCCTGGGGAAAGGTCTCTCAGAGTCACCCTTTGCAGGGACATCTAGTTCACAGAACGTTTGCATGGACGGGATCGCATCTGATGTCACACCAACCCGATTGGCGACCGAGGCTCCCAGGGATTGGTGGACTGGCCCAGGATCTGATGGTCCGACAATCACGAACGCGGCTTCTACAGCCTGTACTTCTGATGTCAAAGTGAAGCTGTTGCAGACTCTGCGTTTGCTGCGTCTAACGACCATGTTTATGCCGGAAGCTAATTGAATATTCTACCCTCACCCATTTTCTGCCCATGTAAATGTTACCCAAAGAGTTGAATTCCTACCCACGTGCATTTGTTCATTCTCACTTTCAAGACTACTTATTAAGCACATTTTTACATTCTAGGCACTGAACTGAGTGGTAGGATACAACACTAAATAGCATAACGTGACTGTTGCCCTCTTGGGGATGTGAGGAGCGGGACACAGAAAATTAGAAACTCAGATTCTGTCCGTGCGCTGCGGAGGTGGCGGCAGCAGTTGCAACTTAAACCCGTCATGGGGGGGAGAGTGGTCCACAGGCCATTCCCTAAATGGATTTTGGCTGCTATGTTGGACCTAGGACCTTGAACCCGCGGCACTGTCATTTCAATCGCTAAATGATTTGCTTCTAAGTTGTTTGTTTAATGGGAATAGTGTGTGTGTTTAACATATTAAACTGATGGATTAAAAAGACACAACTCAATTTCGAGATAGTATGATAAGTGTTCATATGGGAAATACACCAGGGGCTCTGGAAACACACAATAATGGTCAGCACGTGTTCGCTGCACACAGGTTCTGTTCACGCTGCTTCTCAAGTATTAACCTAATCTCCAGAAAAACCATGTAAGATGAAAGCCATAGTTATCCACATTTTTTCTAACAGGGATTTCAAAGAACAGAACAGTTCAGCAGTTCTTCCCAAGGACTTCTGGCTCCAGAGTGTACACCCAACTCCCGCATTGTGGGAGAGACAACTCAGCGAACCTGAGAGACTAGGGAATTCTCTGAGAAGGTGCCATACAAACTACACATCAGTTTTCTTATCTGTAAAATGGGACAAAGGAAATTTCTGCATAGGGTAGCTCTAAACAGTAAATGAGATAATATGTGTAAAATGATAATATAATACATGTACCTATTCATTGTAAGAACTCAGTAGATTTGGGTATGATTAGTGTTTTATCATAATTATTAATAATAAACGGAGACAAGGAAACTCATCTGAGTTGAGTCAAGCAGAGCGAAGTGAAGTGGCGAAGAGTTCTCTGACAGAAGGAATGGCACATGTGAAGGCCCAGAGACAAAGGCAACCATAAGACCAAATTCAGGAAACAGTATTTGACTCCGATACATCGTGACCCCTTTGAATTCTGGTAGTTTTTTCTTGGTCACATAAATGCAGTTGTCTTTGGCACTGGATAGTATGCTGCCTCATGATAAAAGCCAGAAAAGGTTTTTGGTTTAGAATTGCCGGTGAGCTGATACAAGTTTAGTGTCTACCTATGAGGGCGAGGATGGTGATGGTGATGGTGATTAACAGGCTTTATAGTTTATGTAACATCTCTACAAGCATTTCCTCCTCTACGTTCTCATTACCACCTTGAGAGGTCATTGTTATCCACATCAGTTAGAGCTACATAAAATAACTCGACTATACCTGAACTTCTCTCATGCACAATGATACTTCACTCTTTACATCAAACTCTCATATCTATTTCTAGGTTATTACTCTGTTGGGGGGCAGACTTGTTTAAAAGCTACCACAGATTTCCAGTTTAATGTGGCAGATTGACCACATGTGCTTATTTGCACTTTCTCTACAAACCTCCTTAAATGGCAGGAAAGACATAAACACACAAGAAAAAGATTGTGAGAGGAGACGAGAGCAGATGAGTCATGTTAAATAAGTTGGAAGTTGGCAAGCAGTTGAGTGAATGGTAAGGGACTACGTTGAACAGAAAGAGTTAACAGCTAAGTGTTTGAAGGTTACAGTGGAGAGCCAAAAAAGAACAATCACTACAAATTCTATATAACGCTGAGAGTCAGGAATTGATGGTAAAATGTATGTCTGAAGAGAAGAGTAAGAGTATGAATTCAGTACTGGCTGAGTTGCATGCATTTCAATGAGAGATGGGAACCGTTCACAGGCCCTCCTCTACTCAAGCAGAAGATTGGAGGTGTAGTTTCTGGAGGAGGTGCACAGCAGAGAATCAGACGTCTCCACCAGCAGACAAAGCAGAGGGAGAGGGAGGTGCTACATAAACATAAAAGGGTTAAGGGAAATATTCTTGCTGGACACAGAAACTTCCATGCCCCTTTTCCATTTTCACCTCCCAGAACACAGGAATTCTCCCCCTGTACCTGGGCCCTGGGTCAGGCAGGAGAGGGAAGTATTTCTCTTTCAGGAAACTGCCCTGCTTAAGAGAAAAGTTTTACCAAAATGGGCACTTAAGATTTCCCTGTAACACTGGCGGTTGGGAGAACACCCTTTTTTCAAATTTCCCTTACTGAGGCTCATTCTTTGACAAACCCCACCCCCACACACAAATAGAGTCAAACCGGAATTACCCTGCTTTGCTGAAGTTAGAGTGGACCACAAGATTACCTGATTTTCAAAAGTCTCAAGACAAGACTAACGTAGACAGCAACCAAAACAAAAGGAAAAAGGAAACCAGACTATCAGAGACTATACAGGGAGTTAAAGAAGTATAAAAACAAACAAACTATATTACCCCAGGAGAGGTAAGAGAAGATACTGAATACATGAAACGAAACCAAGATGCTATAAGTAAGAATGATTTGTGGTGTTGAAAAAGGATTTTTGGAAATTTAAAAAAATGAGAAGCATCACAAATTCAGTAAAAGGTTGAGTAATATACTTGAGCAAATCTTCCAGAAGGAAGAACAAAAATTAAAAATATAAAACTAGTGGCAAAAAATGGCAAGAAAATTAGCAGATCATGCTAGGGGTTCCAATATTCAAAAAATGTAGAAGTTACTGTAGAAGATAATAAAGGAAATGGTGGGGAAGAAATTACCAAAGAAATAATACAAATATTTTTTTTGCCAGAACTAAAGGATGATGATTTCTGGTTCTAAGTCCTATCAACTAAAAATGCCCATTGCGATAGGGACCCATAAAATTAATAAATGTCCAGCATCATTCTACAAAATTCAGAACAGTTGAGATGAAGAGCAAATCCTAACATATTCGAGAGAGAAACGTACAAATGAATAGGTCATGTGGTCACGTATAAAGAGTGGTGATAGAAATGACTTCCGGCTTTTCAGCAACTGTGGAAGCTCATTGACAAAAATCTAAGGGAAAATGGCTCTCAGTCTAGAGGTCTGTGCTCACCAAAATGTCGGGGTAGAATGAAAATATGCCTAGTCAAGCAAAGCTCCCAAAACTTAGCTCCTCAGTACAATTTCTTTTTTCAATAAATTCTTTTCCCTACATTTGTTGAGGCATAATTGACAAATAAAAGTTGTATATATTAAGATATACAATGTGATCATTTGACATACGTATTCATTGTGACGTGATTACCAAAATAAAGTTATTTAACATATTCATCACCTCACATACTGTGTGTTCTGCATGGTTGAGAACATTTGAGACCCACTCATAGCAAATTTCAAGCATACAATGCAGTATTATTAACTGCAGTCATGATGTTGTACATTAGATCTCCAGAACTTATTCATACTCTTTGCTTTTGTGAATTTGACTTTTTTACAATATTAAAACCAAGGATGAACTTATATTGACACATCATAATGACCCAAAGTTCATAGTTTTATTACAGTTCACTCTTGATTTTGTACATTCTATGGGCATGGACAAATGTATAATAACATGTATCCATTTTTATAATATCTTAGGGTGTTTCACAGTCCTAAAATCCTCTGCACTCTGCCTGTTTATCTCTCCCCACCCCTTCCCCCTGGCAACCATGGATCTTTTTATCCCTGGATAATATTCCATTGTCTGGACAGGTTATTTATCCATTTGCCTACTAAACGACATCTTGGTTGCTTCCAAGTTTCGTCAGTTATGAATAAAGATTCTATAAAGATCATGTGCAGCTTTTTGTATGGACACATATTTTCAAATCCTTTGGATAAATACCAAGGAGTTGAGTTTCACTTTTTAATGAAATCTTATTCATCCTTAAAAAAAAAAGAGAAGGAAATCCTGACATTTGCAACAGCATGTTTGAAACTGGAGGACATTATGCTAAGTGAAGTAAGACAGACACAGAAAGACAAGTCCTGCATGGTATCACTTATATGTGGAACCTCGGGTCCATTTCTTAGGGAGCAAGTGAAGGATGTGTTTCACCAAAGCAATAAACCAAGAAAGATGATGCAATTAGGCAGCCAAAGGTGACGCAAACCACAATAATAAAAGGACTTCTCAGACAGACAGCACAGGAAGCCTCAGGATCTGCTGCGTGGCAGGCCTGGAGAATCGTCACGCAGGCTGACACAGACTAAGGGAAGCTCTAGGTCACAAAAATCCATCACGTGCACACAAGTCTGCTGTCATCATTGCTGAAGAGCAAAGGAGGCTACACCCTGGAGCAAGCAGCAACTTGCAGAGCTTGTGCACAGGCCAAATTATACTAATGGCTGATTTCTATTTCCTTTGGAGCACAAAAGGAAAAATCACGATATCTCTGCTTAACAGCTCTTTTTCTTAGACATTTTTTTAAAGCAAGAGAACATATGGAGTGCTAACCAGATGATTTAGAAAAGCTCTGTTTTATCCCTATTATTGAATGGCTTTAAGTGAATGCTGCAGTATTTCTAAAATGCCGTGACCGCTATAATCTTCAAGAAAGACTAAAAAGATTGGCAATCATTGTCCGTCAAAACCCATGTCAAATGGTATGTTCAAATAATGAAGTCAAATGCAACTCCACACATGACAATTTAAGTTGTTGGTATTGTCATTGAAGGAGGATCTCTGTGCTTTATTCTGGGAAGTTTGTTGAGGATTCAGAGCTCTGGCTCTCTATTTGGTCATGAGTGAGTTAGGTGACAGTGTGGATGCAACCTGAACAAATCCAATGTGTTTCATTGCACCAATTCTTTATAAAGAAGAATTCAAAGAAACAGATATGCAAACAAAAGATTTAGACTTTTTTACTTGCATCTTTTAAATATTGAAGGGACTCAATTCAAAATGTCCCCTACACATCTTAATTGTCTCCTCTCTTTCCCCCAGCTGTGCAGCTCTGGATCTTTTCAAACATCAAACCTTCAAAATTCTCCCCAGACAAAACCCAGGAGGGTTCTCTGTCTTACACCCCTGTTTGCTCCTCTTCCTCAACTCTTTACCCTACGGACAAACTTAACTTCCCTGGCTTGATTCCCTGTCTAATGGGTTTCTATCACAGAGGAGAACTCACTTCCAATTTCTTTTTTTTAGAATTCCATTTTCCTTCATTTAGTTTCTTGATGTAGCCTCATAACTATAAATGGCAATGACAGAACCTACCTTAGAAAGCAAGGGGGGAATTTAGCCGATTCTCAAAAAGCAAAATTATTTTTGGTAAAGAGGGTCGTGTGCACGGTGGCTGACAACATCCACACACGAACAAGCTCTGTTGTTGATAGGTAGGGAAAGTTTTCGTTTCCGGTTCTAGAAGTGCTGTGATTTTTATATCAGCTGCGGCATTTACATGCACAAAACCCCCGGCTCTCCCACTACAGACAACGCTACCGTTGTCCTATTTTCTGCAGTCTGAAACAATGGGAGAAAGCTCTCCACATCCAGAAAATAGACTGATTGAAATATCACCTTTGGGAAGTCTGTTCTGAAGACACTAATTGATATTGTTTGAGGAAGTCTAAGTGTCTGTCATAAAAACCATTTTAACGGCCAGCTTGTTTTCTTCTTGAGTTGGCTTAACTTGGCAGAATGTTCACTTCTCCCTTAGAAAACCTCCTGTTTTGATTTATGAATGTTTTCAAATTTTTAAGATTCTCCAAACCGTTGTTTCACCTGTAAGTAGAGAGATAGCTTGTTTGGCTAACTGCCTTGCATGACTCTGTGCCAGGCAATGAATAATGCCATGTTTAATATTCTAAATTTGTGTTCCAAATTCTGAATTTCCAGTGAGCTGCATGGAACTCTACTGATAAGTGACTGATTTTCCCTGCAAGGATTGTCTTATTTTAAACTTCAAATTTAGTTGCTTTACTTTATGCAAGGCAATTTTGAATGGATTTGAAAATGAGGATGAAGACTATTCATGCCTTTGTAAACCTAGAAGGCAGAGGAAGTGAGCTGACGAAGGAAAGCATCTTATCTAAGGAGACTACAGGTCTTAACGGTAGCACGCATGGAGGGCTCTTTCTTTGGAAATGGCGGTAGCCAAACTTTAAGAGAAGTCCGAGACACAAAGTATTACCAGAGTCTCTAGGGTTCACCCCAAAAGATTTCTACATGGTTAAAAATACAAACATATTTATGTGCATAGAACTGGAGCTAAGGAAATAACACAAATCCTATGAGTGACCAGAGTGATCTGATTTGAAATTCTAGAATTTGGATGAACTTAAAAATGTGTCACTTCACCCATTTCTGTGTCCTTTTGCACCTTTATTAGGCCATGTTATAAGTGCCAGGATAAAGTGAGAAAGCTTTCCTTAGTGTCTTTCCAGCATGTATAAAGGGAAGGGAGGATTGGCCACATACTCACAGCCACTCGCCTCTCAGAGAAGTCTGTGAGTATTCCACACTAATTTTGTGAACTTCAGCATCATTATTCTTTCTTTTTTGTTTCCAGGATGTGTTGTCAGCCAAGACTGTACCTCTCTGGACCCGAGCTTGCATAGATTATCCAGCTCATTTAGATAATTAGATGGTTTGAGTATGAGAGCTTAGATAATTCACACAGCTGTCTAGACTGACCCGGGTTGACCAGATTACTGCACACCCCCACCACGTCTCTTTAGCTTTATAAACCTGTCAAGACATTAAAAACCGACCACAAAGACTCTGTTTTTTTCTAATTCTTGTGTAATACATGAAATTTTAGAATTGCTGTAGACTAGTAAAAATGATAAACTCTTCACTCTTTTCCTACATGTATACTCAGCACATATATTTATTAACCAGCTGCATATGTTGACCTAAGAGCTGGATTTATACTGTATTTAGGGACCACTGTTATGGGAGACATGATCATGCTAATTTCTTTCTTGGAAAAGAAAGGTCTAGTTGCCTTGTGGCTGGAACTGTGACTGAGCCTGCAGGGTTCTTTTGTTGTCTGTGGTAATAGCATACTGGTAGGTGATATTGGCAGGTTGTTGGAGAGGTAAAACAACACTAGTGACGACGTTTCCAGTAGCGACTGAACTCAGAGAGAAACACAACACAAGGCAGTCAAGATACCAGTCAAATTGCTGCCATTGGGGTTAGCAGGGTTCAAGCTGGCATGCAGTTTGGATGAACAAGCCTTGCTCCCCAGCTAATTAGGTAGGTATGCTCAGTACTGCTTCTTCACGTGAGGGAAGGAAAGAAGGCATGAAGACGCACACATGGGGTGAGAAACTCTACTTCGCATTTTGTTCTGAAGTAGAACGTGGAGAACATGTAGGAGACTAATGGACACATATATAGAACCTGCCAGAACTGGCTGAATGGGGGTGGGAGTGGCCAAATTTCCAGCTTGTTAGCCTTCATTATGCAGACTGTCTTAAATAAACACAGACCCATGAAATAAAAGATCGAGTTATTAACTTAAAAAATAAGAGTAACTTGTGTTAACATCGCCCTTGCCTACATTCATCCCAGGAATGTATCATTGAGGGGAATCCCGTGGTTTGTCACAGAGATGTCGGAAGTACTTTGAGTGGTGGAATTAGAGGTGGTGGCACCTGGGGGTCAGTCTGTGCTTCCCCAGCTGGGGATGCGGTGACAGAGGCTGGTGAGAGAGGCCAGTTGCGTAAGGAGCCTCCAGTGGAGAATGGGTGTGAGTGTGGAGTCAGCAGTTGGGGGCAATTATTTGAGTGTCCCCCTGGAATGGTGGCAGTTAAGACACATGGCACTTGCAAAGACTGACAGCTGTCAGAGGGGAGGCAGTTGGGGGTCTGGGTGGAAAAGGTGAAGGAATTAAGCAGAAATATATATTACATATATTTTATATATTATATATAACACAAGGACACAGACAACAGTGTGGTGATTGCCAGAAGGAAAAGGGGGTGGGGAGAGGTGGACGAGGACAAAGGGAGGGTAAATGGAGACGGAAGGAGGGTACTTCGGGTGATGAGTGCATGGTGCAGTGTGCAGACGAGTTTTTGTTGAGTCATATACTTGAAATCATACACTTGTATGGTTTTGCTAACCAATATCACCCCAATAAACTCAATAAAATAAATAGATAAGTCAGTAAATAACTAATAGAAAGAGTGATGAGAGCACCCACAGCCCAGAAGGAAAAGACAGACAAGAACAGTTTGCAAAAATTCCTTTATGTGACACAACAACGCTTCTAAGACGCTGAGGTCCGTGAAGGCTAAGAATCACAAAAAGGGTTTCAAAAAGTCACAGAATAAGCTCTCCTAACTGAGCTCTGCCTAATGGCATGCTAGACTGACTGACACTCTTCATTCTGCTTTTAAAACATTTCTGCTACAGACTGCAGCCCACTGAAGGCTCCTGGTTCCTCCGCTCTTTCCCGAACGCCTGTGAGTACCAGGCAAATGGGACGTCGGAGCTGTGTGCATCCCACACTGCTCACCTACGCTTCTGCTCCGTCTGTGCCAGCTTTCTATGTTGCTGTAGTTAAGTATCAGGCAAACTCATGAAATGACTGGGAAAGCAGTGCTTTTTTAAAAATTAGTACTAAATTAAATGTTTTAGAAAGACTAGAACAACGAGCTGCTAAAAATAATAAAATAAATCACTTTGCATTATAACCAAAAGAAATCAGGGAAAAAATTTAAAAATCTAGAAGATTATATCACTCAGATTATTTTGCTAGTGTTTCAAATTTTTATTGCACTTTAAGGGACCAAAAGTGGAAGGTTGTAGCCTCTGTTTTGGAAGTACGGTTTATGCAAGGAAGTCCCACAGAACTCCAAAGGAAATTCACACTCGAAAAAGGCCTTCACCCTGCATCAAAGGAATGGTGAAACAATGTCCACTTAGATCATTTAAGGGTAACACACACACACACAAACACACTTCGCCCAGAACCTACTACAGCTAGGTCACATAATTAACGGGTTTCTCCTATATTTTCAGAGGAGAAACAATGAGAAGGAGCTAGTCTTTTCCATAGGACAGTTTGTGTTAGGCAACTGACGAAGTGAACAGACAATGACTCCAATCTGCTCTCATCCCATCTTTCTGTTAAGAAAAGTGCTCTTTATACTAGAAATAATAGAATTCTCCCAGTTAAGTGGGGATTAAATAACAACGCAGGTGAAGGGTGTCAAGATGTTTTAGAAGTTCAGTTCTGCCTGCTTTTATGAATTCATTCTAAGGGTTTCAAGAAGAGTTAGTGTGAACTCTAAGGACTGAAGAAAATGGGAAAAAAATGTAGCAGCACTTTTTCCAAATTTTCAAAATGGAGGAATTTGAATTCTACATATTAAAGACCAGTATGTTTCATTCAGTGCATAGGGAAACACTGGAATGGATTATTAAATGTGTTATTTATGATCATTCAGAAAGAAAATTAGTAATCAGTTAGAAAACACACCCAAACAATCCCACATCCTTCCTCTAATTGTTGTTATTTTCTAGTATGATTAGGCAGCCGTAGGAAATGACCAGGGAAATTTTAGCCTATCTCTGACAATATTCTGGTGGACAGGAGGAGGAAATGTAATCACCTGGCTAGGAGATGGCAGCAGTGACAGAAGGACTGCGTTCAGAGCAGAGGGACCAGAAGATGAACGGCAGCCTGAAGGGAGGCCTACGATGGAGCAACTGGAATTTCCTCCTTACCTTGTCCTGGCCAACTTCTTTACCTAATAGTGCTGGTCAAATTTCCAGGTGACAAGAGACTAGAAGAAAGGTTTACTCCCAAGGATGAGAGAATCAGGATCAAAGAGAACCTGACCAGATGAAATAATAGGCTGGCGCCTATTAGACTGAAAACTATCAATATTGGATTCATTATCTATAACTCAGATAGTTTGGGAAGTTGAATTTGAAACTAATTTTTTCAGGTTGGTTTCCTGGGAATTCTCGTAGCAGGCTCAGAAGCCCTATTAAGTGATCTTGGTGGTGGTATGTAGTTGGCACATCGACCTTATAAAACATTGAGTTCAAAAATCATTAACCTCTCTGAAACTCAATAAATAAAAATAGTTTTTAAAAATGGTCTTGGCTGAGTAGCTCAGTTATACCAAGTTTGTGGGTTTGATCCCTGGCCAGGGGTGCATACAAGAATCAACCAATGAATGCATAAAAAACTGGGACAGCACATTGATGTTGCTCTCTCTCCCTTCCTCTCTCTCTCTAAAAGTCAATCAATAAAAAAATGATAAATTTTCAAAAAATCATCAACCATTAGACACCGTCTTGGGATCAGTGGAGATGTGTGTAAAACAGCCTCAACCCTCATCGCGGTCGGTTCCAGGACACGCCGCGCAGAGTGAGAACAGCTCTCAGGGAAACCTGGGCATTGTGGGGATACTCAGAACACCAGAGAGAGCTTCGGGTCACAATTCCGAGAAATCTGTCCATGCGGAAATGAGTGGTGAAGGAAGTGTAGCAAGGGGAAACAGTGAAAACTAGCCGGCCTACAGGTACCCACGGATGGGACTGGAGCACCAGAACTAGGGTCACAGCCAAAATGACAGTAGATACTTAGACACCTCCTTCACTGGTTCACTCAGTAGAGGCAGGAGGAAGGAGTCAGCAGTTGACCATGTAAAGAGAGTAAATCTGTAGAAGCAATGTGTTTGGGTCCTACCCTTCGTAACAGTATTTTTACTTGATGAGGCCCAAGCTTGGACTTTCCAGGGATGAAAAGCAGCATTCACACATCTTTCCTTTGGTAGCATTAATCTGTTTTTCATTTGGGAATTTCCTCACCCACTGTGCCGTTTTGGTAGGACCACAAACCAGGTTACCCTGCTCTTCTCTAACCAGTATAAGCACATGGCCCAACAAATAAGCAACAGGACTCTGTCTAGACATTGAGCTTGAAGTAAAGGTGAGATGAAAGAATAAGTAAAAGTAGAGTTAAAACAGTTTCTTTCCATTTTTGATCCCTTAAGAGGTTTGTTGAGGTTCTAACTTTATGAGGCTGCTTCTCTTGCCTTCTTACTGACTGTGTAACCTTCCAAGGAAGTTCTTCTGCTACAAGAAAAGCTCGTGCAAAATTATAGCAAACACTGTGCTTGCATCGTTGTTTGTATACGAAAGCAGACTTCAGGCTTCTTTCTGAAGAAAGTTTTGGCTTTTCCCATGGGTATCTGAGAGCTCACATTGGTGCTACCGTTCTCCACTAAATCATTTTGACATATTTGTCCATAACCATCGATAGTATTGTGACATGATGATTTGTTTCTGTAAAGTAGTAATGTTTCTGAATGGTCTATGTTTTCTTATCAATTAAATCAGATCTAAGGCTCTCTCACAAAATAAGGTCACTCACATGCACTTAGTTGCAAATAGGCTTTCTTTTTTTATTTCTATTTTTTTTATTTTCTGCAAATAGTCTTTCTTAAGTGGGAATCTCACATGTGTATCGCTATGGACTGAGTGCTTTTGTGAGGATGACCTCAGCAGTTCTTATTAACAGACCAGCTGAGAGATGAGTAATAGTACCTTTAGGGATCTAAATTCCACCCTGAGATAAAGTTCTTCCCACTAAGGATTTGTATTTCCGGTGAGTAACTTCTGTGTGCCAGACCCTATGATAATCTCTGGGTGTGCAGTGTGAGTGGGGAAAGACACAGCTGCTGGACTCATGAACTCACATTCTGGAGAAGAGACAGACATTAATCAAGAAATCACAAAAAATGCATGTTTGTTTACAAATTAGTAATTGGTACAAAGAAAGACATACACAGTGCCGCGAGTGCTTTCACTAGGAGTTCTCTGCTCACCAAGGGAGGAGGAGAGGCCAGACTTTCTTGGAATCTGTAGGGGGATTTGAGAGCTGAGAGTTAAGTGGGCCTAGGGGCCCAGCAGGGACCTACATCTACCACCTGGCTGGATAGTTGGGCATCGTTACTGTCCCTTTACCTTTCCTGAACTCCTACATGTGATTTAGACTCTGGGTAGGTTGCCTTCTTTACCTTGGAAAATCTGTCAGAGGTTTGTTTTTGTTACTTTTTGAAAAATGAAACAGTTTATCTTCTTTTTTTTTTTCTAGGAACATCCACTTCCTAGTTTGAATTTAACTCTTTTTTTTTTAATTGATCTGTTTTGTAAATTTTGGTTGCTATGACAATAAATTGATTCACTTCAAAAGCTATTAACAGCAGCTTGGCTATTGTGTTTTCTTTGTCGAGAATATTATAACAGGCAAAATGTCAGCAATAACCGAGAAAATTCCAGGGACAGGGAAAAATGGTACAGGAGTTTGGCAAGATACGATATATATTCTGCTTCATTAAACGTTATACAATTTAATTTCTGGTGAGTAATTGAGAGATATTAATTTATTTTATATGAAAAACCTGAAGAGTGGGTTTAAGCATGATAACCTTTCTTGGGTTTTCACCTAATTTCATTCATTATTTCAAATCAATATTTATCGAGCTTCTACTATGAGCCAAGAACTATGCTAAGTAGTAGGAATAAAAGGTGAATGAAACAAACTCCCCATCCAATGACGCACTGTCTACTTGGATTTTTGTGAGCACAACGGAAAAACACTAACGCCAGAAAAAAAAGATGTGGTAAAGCTGATGATGGGCATGTTTCCCTTCTCTTAGGCAGCATATTATAAAAAAAGGCAAGAACATACACGAGCAGATGGCATTATTTTTGCTGTATTTTCCATCTTGTAAACACAGTGGATATTACCTGATAGTAAAAATACCACCATCATGGTACAGTCCAAAGCTGAGAAGGCCCATGAATTCCCTACCCTGAGAAGAGGGTATGTCAGTGAGTTCATAGCCAGCAGTGTCCTGCCTGAATTGAGAACCAGCCCGACCCTGCAGCCTGAATACCTCCATTTGAATTCCAGCACTACCAGTAAATGACTGCGTGATGTTGGACAAGCCGCCCATGTTTTTTGAGTTTTAGCTTCCTCATCTATAAACTGAGGAAAATAATAACCTCCGTATGTGGTTATTTTGAATATTAAATAACATTTTAAAGCTCAGAATGATGTCTAGCACATAGTAAGTGGTATGTGCATATACACATGCATATATGTATATATATTTAACGTTATATATTACATATTTAAATCCAATATTGTTTCCTATTCAATACCCGAACTGACATCTATGGAAGCGACTTAACTAAACAGCAGAACAATTTGTATCCATGTTATGCTAGAGTCAACTGGATTCCAAACTCCTTGAAGGCAGCCCTTTCCTTGCTTTGATAGATTCTAAAGTGTGTGCATGAGTGCTGAGCATGTAGCAAGTGTTTTGAAGCATGCTACCTTGAAGAGGCTTTATGTTTTCATAAGTTTTGTAAGTAGACTTAATGTATCTCCCCATTCCACTGACCCTTCGCCCCACCCCAGTCTTATTTTCTTTCTTAATTTGCATTGCAAGTTTTTTTTTCTTAATCAATAGCAACCAAAAGCCTTTGGTCTATCCTAGGATCTAATATCATAAATTATGTATTACTGAAAGACAAATTAATAAAATTCTACCAGACTAAATCCCTGTCTTATTTTTTACTGTTCCAAGCTTTATTAGTCTTATTTTTGGTAAGGATTAACCCCTCCATTACAAAGGAAAATTATTTAACAAATGACCTTGTCCCAAATGACAGAAATACTAGAATATGTAAAGAATATGCCTATAAACAGTAATGTCTCGCGTTGTTCTTGACTTTATTGAAAGCATCATTGTGTTCCTTGGCAGGAGGAAAAGTAATACTTTAAGTCTTTCAAATGCGATAATAAGAGGCTGTAGTGCCTTAGGAAATTGGAACCTGGAAATCAGAGGATGGGTCAAGAGACCAGTTCCTCCTCCAAGGAGCCTGGGTAGAAAGGAAAATAGCCGCATTGTGCTGGGGGTCCAGCGAGACGCCCCCAGCAGGGGCTCTGCTGCTGCACTCCCACATCACGTACTGGATGCTTTGAAAACATTCACACTTTTAGGGATCTCCACAGCTGTGAATTGACAAATTGTCAAGAGTCCCGAAGAGCCTTAAATTTAAGGCTTCAAAAGAAAGGGAAAAAAGGATATTTTTTAAATCAGTTCTTGTAAACTTATTTGGATTTTCCTCAGGACTAGACCATCATAAAACACCCATTTTGACTTTGAATGTGTCTTACACAATCTCCGTGAGGCCATTTAACTCCTATCTATTTATATGCAGGCAGACGCCTATGTAGGTGTGGGTGTGTTAAGTCTTTTGCAAGTACAGTAGTTGGACATTGTAGCTAATTTGGAATTCTTGCAAAATGACTTTAAAATAGTTATACACAACTGGCATTTATTAGCTTGCTCTCAAAATGATGTGTTTTTCAGAATAAAAAAGCTTTAAAAATTTAGCTTTGGGTTGGTACACTCCCCTCTTCCAACTTTGGTATTGCTTTTTTGTTTGTGTTTTCTGAGGTTGAGGGTTATCTATGACTCATTGGCAAGCTCCAGTTCAATCAATTTAGAAGGAACTTTTAGGGCTGAGTTATTTTTAAATGCTTGAAAATGAGGGAGCCGTAAATGGAAATCTAATCACAGCTTAACCTGTAGTCATGCAAACAGTCAACTATGAAATCAAATGAGTTTCCAACCCTCTTAACCCATTAATGATTACTGACTAGCTCTGTTGCCCGAACATCATTTTTCAAAGAAAAAGGAAAGGGAAAAGGCACATATCTGGATGGGGATGCAGTGGATAGGAAGGGAGGGGTGCTGCGGATGCAAGGAAGGAAATCTCTTGGACACAACAATTTCCTCATAGACACAAGCATGGGAGCTTACACAAGCATATATCTTCCTGTGTTATGCATTGTTCATGGTTCTTTATGAAGCCTTTTCCTTGGTAAATATCAAGCAGAGGACTGTATTGTCTTTGTTAAACTGTATCTGATTTTGAATACTTGACATCACAGAGGTTCAGCCTCTGCCATCCTCATGATTGGATTTGCTGAAAAACACAGTCCTGAGATTTCTTTGGGGTTTTGTGTTCATTTGGAAACTATGTAACCATGGTTGGCTCTCTCCCTAGCCACCTCCCGTTCCTGTGTTCCTTTGTGGCTTCCCAGCTAGTCTCCATATTCTCAGTTTTCTTGTCTTTTGACTCTGTTTCCTTTTTCCTGCCACTTTCAAAGATTCCTTGCCCTTTTTATATGCTCGGGTCAACTTTGATTCTATTACTACTGTGTTAGGAGCTACACCCAAAGCAACAAAAGAAGTATTAAGAAAGGCTACTTTGAAAAAAACAAACACCTTGTCTAAACACCTAAGGCTTTAAATTAGTGAACAGTGTGCATGCAAGAAAGGAGATGTATGAATGTGTATATGTGTACGTGTATTACATATATGAATGCCGATAGATGTAGTTAATTGATATGTGTTAATTTCTTACTTTCAATTTTGTATTTGGTCCTCTTTAGAGAAGGCAGGCCTTCCCATAAAATATCATGCGCACCAATTATTGCAACATAACAGCTTATGATTGTTGAACAAACATTCTCTGCTCCATTAAATTACCAACTCTCCTGTCTTAGGTCCTGAATTGCTACCCCCCACATATCTGAATCTAAACCAGTGCAAAAACCTGCACGAATAAGGAAAGTCCAGTTTGGCATTCAATGAAAGCCAGACTTGAGTATTTCATCTAACGGTAGAAAAAAGGCAAGCTTGTTAAATGTCACTTTAATGCCAAGTGGTAATTACCCCCAAATGATTTCCTGGGGTTGGACCAAGCCTCTTTTATGAACATTACCTCTAATGTCAGTGTATGACTGGGAGGAAAAACAGTCTCTCTTTTTCTTACACACGCGGTCATAAAGATGAAAAATAAAATGAAAGCCAAAGTAAACATTTTCTTTTCATTCTTTTTTTTTTTTTTTGTTAGATGTGGAACCTTGGGTAATGCATCTTTCCCTGTGCACTCTGTAAATGGCGAACGAGGAACATGACCCCGTGGTGAAACGTACACAGTCTGTGCATATGCAGCACATGAAGTAGCCTGTTCTTAAGCTACTGCCCTTGGTTCCGGGGGCCCACCCTAGACGGCAGGAAAGACAGAAGAAATTGAATGGAAAAAATAAAACCCATCTCTGTTTTTCACGGCTGTCCTTCACCTAGGACCCTATCTACCGTTGTACTTTGAACCTTTATGAAGCTTCTGCTGCACCCACGCCAAACGGGTGTGCACACGAAGAGGGGAACTTGTGCCATTGCACGGGCAGCTCTCACTTTGCAAGTCGCTATGACGAATGCTTAAGGTCTCATGTGGCCCCCCTTTGAGATACGTCATCGCAACTTTTAATAACAGTCTGAAAGCCCTTTCAAAATATTGTGAACATGCAACAAAGTATTTGGTCCTAAGTTTTTAACATTTGCGATAGTTATTAGCTGCTTTGTCATTAATATCCATCAAAGGGAGGGCATTTGGCTGAAAATGGAGAAAAGATTTATTAAATTTAGTTTCAGTTCCATTCATGGGGCTGAAATATATGTAGGAATATGAAAATGACTAATGTCTCTATGTTAAAGAAATCGATTTCCAGGGTGCCAAGTGGAAAAGTGTAATTGAAATTGACCCATTAAATGATTACATTATTTGTGTACCAAATCTAATATATTTCACAGAACTATAGAGCTGTTTCAGTAACTACCTGCCAAACCGTATATATTGTTCCTAATTAAGTTTTATAAATGTACTTATAAAAATGTGAGGTTGCAGAATTATCCAAGTAATATGTCTCTACATTTATGAAACCTGTTCCAGAGAATTAAGACAAGGCAGTGCATTTCTAATCTCATGACTATTTCATGACGGGTGGAAGCTGTAATAAACAAGGTGACAAAATGAATATTCAAGGGAAGGTTCCCAGTTAGATTCCTGAAATACACAATACTTGAAACTACACCTACTTTTCTCTTAACTTCTAGCATTGCCCCTAGTCAGTCACATTGTAGTAAACACTCAGCCTTTACAAATGTATTGAAAACTCACTTTCTGAGTGACTGTAAGGGGCCAGGCACATTGCACTTCCAAATATGCAATTTTCCTCAAACCTGGCAACCACTCAGTAAAATAGTTCTCGTTATTCCTATTTGGCTGGCGAAAGATGATGGGCAACTTGATGAAGACACAAAATATTTGTGTTGATGGCGGCTTTTAATTTTTTCCCCTTCATCATTAGATTGTGTGTTTCTGAAGGGCAGGAACTTACTACTTCTGTATTGAAAGAATGAAAGAAAAACATGTTGTTTTCCAAATGATTTAAAGGTCGTTTCCCCTTTGCTTTTGTTTACATTATTTTCATTGAAAAAATTATCAAAAAGACTCTAAGATATTGTAGATTTTTCCAACTTACTAGGTAGATGTGTATATTTTCCACTTTTATTGAAAAATAATTGACATACATCACTCTATAAAGTGGACAGTGTGATGGTTTGAATCACACACTTTGTGGTATGATTACCATAATATGTTCAGCTAGCATCCGTCTTCTCATATGGTCACAATCAAAGGAAAAGAAGAGAAGAAAAAAAAATCCTGCTTCTGATGAGTACTCTTCGGATTTGCTCTCTTAACAACTTTCCCATATATCACACACCAGTGACAGCTGTGTTCATTACGTTGTATGTCTCACCCCCAGTGCTTCTTTCCCTTAGGACGGGAATTTTGTACCACTTGACCATCTTCCTCCGTTCCCCCACCCTCTGCCTCTGACAACCCCAAGTATGATTTCTTTTTCTATGAGTTCTCTTTTTAAGAAGAAGACACATTATAGGATTCTCTTTGGAAGAAAATATGTTCTCTTTCATCCAAGAAGATGATACTACTGGCTGTTTTTATTTTTTTAAACTATTGAACATAAAATATACATGTGGTCTTCTTTTAATTACATATAGAGAAGAATAAGACAAGGTTCCCAAGAAATTTTGGAAAACTATGAAATAAGCCGTTTGTTTTTTCTTGTTCTCTCTCTCTCTCTCTGGTCCCATGGGCTTTTTTCTTACCCAGCAGTATCTTTCCTGGGAAGAATTAAATATGTCTTGTTAATCCTTGGGACAGGTTTGAGAATGTTCCTTTAATTTTGTGACAAAAAGTAGGTAGGGACCTGCTGCAGGAATCGGCTTCTTCTGCTGTACTATTATAGACATTGAAAGCCCAGTCTGGCTATAGAGCGGAGTATCTACAGAACAAAGGTAGAGGCGACAGGCAAGTCAGCAGAGCAGCTGGCTGCCACTAGGCCGAAAGGCTAAACGATATGTGGGGAGATTATCATCAGTGAGTTCAGGGGGCGGGGGATACGATGAAATCCGAGAGGGCAGATGGTGCATTGCGATGAACTTGGCCCCAGTGTGCAACTCCATGGCTGCCCTAACTGGGTCAGAGACTAGTCCTGAGCTGTGGAAAATGGCGAGTGTAGGTCCCAGATCTGGAGTAACTGGGAAGCCTACCAAGAGAGGAAATTCAACACGGGGAGAAGCCCAGGTGTATCTGGGGCCATGGTTGGTGCTCACCTGGCTAAAGGGTGATTAGATGATGGTCCTTCCAAAAGCCCTGTGTTGGTAGCTCCACATACACATCGACTCAGAGTAAGGATTGGTCCTAAAACAGTGACGGGGTGGAACCTCTGTGTTAGTTTGTCAGCTTTCTAATGCTATGTATCAAACCACCCCAAGACTGAGAGCTTTAAAAACAAGCCTTTATTATTGCTCATGGGCTTATGGTTCTGTTAATTCAGGCCAGGTTTTTCTGATTACACCTGAGCTTGGTTATGAGTCCGCAGTGAACTTATGGGGGCTGGCTGGGGGTGACTAGTCTACAATGGCCTTACGTGGCTAGGGGTTTACTAGGCCAATGCCTCTTCATCCAGCAGGCTTAGCTCAGCCTATTCCCATGACTCTGGACTGGCTTCCAAGAGAACAGACGGAAACAAGCAAGGTCTTTGGAGGCCTAAGATTAGAAGTATGACTTTGTTCTCTCTCCCTCATTCTGCTGGCCAAAGTCACAAGAACAGCTCGGGTTCAGGGGGTGGGAAAATGGCCTCCACCTTCTAATAAGAGAAGTTGCAAAGCTGTATTGCAAAGGGCAAGGGCATGGGGGAAGAGTAAAGAACTGAGGTCATTTTGCAATCCACCACACTTGGAGCCCTGAACTTAAACTGTTTGAAAGGAGGAATGTAGAGTCAAGGAGCCAAGCGGTACCCAGGTCATGCCAGGCTCTTCTCCATCGCCAGCTCTGAGAACTCCTTTCTTTCAGAATGCCCCTCACAGCTTGTTGATAAGAAATGAGCATCTGGCTGTGGTAATTCTTTCTAGGGTATAAATAAGCAGTAAGCTGCTTAACAGGCTAGTACTTGTAAGGCAATTCTAATTGTAGTAACTTGTATAGAGTTTCTTCATCAATAAAACATGAATAATTATGGTACATAACTCATGTGAGTCTCAGGAGGACTGAGTTCAGAGAAATACTTAGAATGGGGTCCTGCACAAAGTAAATGATCAGCAGGTTTTAGTTATTGTTGTTCTTGTCATTACATTAGTTTCATTGTCGTTATTACGATAGGAGGGTTGCAGGCAATGCAGAACGTTGGGGCGTATTGAGCTTTTAAAACGGAAATGACCTTCTTCCCCTTCACCTGTGGAGCTTTGAGCAAGACATTCTTTTGAGTCATATCTTTTTTCTGGCAAGTGAGATAAACTTGGGCCAACTGGCTATACTTTCAGAAAAGCACAGCTTGAAAATTACTGGTCTAAGAGACCAAGATCCACAAACTCGAACACCCGTGAAACCTGGCTGATAACACAAATGAGGAAGGCCAGTAGGTGTAATTCAGAGCCAGGTGCTATGCTGAGTTGGAGAGTTAATCTGTGTAGAAGAAGGGCACTTCCAGACAGCAGTGGTTTTGATTGGTGGAAGGAGAAAAGTGGCTGTTTCTCGGGATTACAACTTTTTCAGGAGGCGATGCGATTGGTTAGAGGAATAGAAAATAAACAGGATTCAAGTAGTGAGATAAGATAAGGTAATAGACCCTCTTGAATTTGAGACTGAATCTTAGCAGGATTTAACCTTGTGCTACTGATTCAATGGGATAGGTAACTTCTTTGTATTGAACTCTATTTAGTAAAAAGTAAAAAGAAATAATGTAAACAAGTAAACTGCTCATAAAAGTGTATGGAGTACCATGAAAGTTGGTGCTTGCCACTGAGAAGCTCAAGCCAGAGAGAAAAAAAGCTGTGGGTTTGGGGAATTAGTGTCCTTTGAAGGACCAGAGAGTGGCCTGAGAGTGACAAAGGACTGGCAATGTTAGGAATTGTACATTCCTTCTTGCAGAGCTCTTTAGAAGTGTGCCACAAAAAAAGCATCGTTGTAGCAGAATAAGTCATTCTTTGCAGCAACGAATGCCAGCAGTTTTTTCTCCATAGTATCCATCCAGAGAAGAGTGAATCTGGGACATGCACATTTCCGTGAAAGTGCAGGCAGAACCGAAAGATTTAACATCATCTGCAGATGCTGCTGAAGTCCTGTGTTCATATTACTGGCTTTTTGTGGTACATCTAGATATATTCTTGGACATTGCTCTGTTTGAAAACTTTCTCCTTGGTGGTACTCTTGAGTTCATCTTCTTCCTTCTCCATTAAGTGGGACTTGGCAGTGATTCCAGGTAGTGTGCTTGTGAGAATGTTCGCTTTCAGCCACGAGAGACTTTTTTCCCCCTCCAAATATTGATTCTGTCCAGAAAGGTGCTGAGCTTCTCTCTAACTATAGCACCATCAGTCACTGTCACTTCCGGATGCCAGGCTCCGCCCTGCCTGGTTCCTAGCAGGGGTTGGATAGTCAAGTTCCAAACCGATGTCTGGGGTTGACTGATTCAAAGATGCTTTGAAAGAGGCTGACTTTGGAGGGGAATCTTGTTAGTCTGGACATCCCCCCAGAGAGAGGCATCTTTGGCCTGCTGGAAAGCAGATGGACGCCTTCTTCTAATCTGGAAGCCAAGGTCAAAGTGAACCTCTACAACTGCACACAAAGACCCCTTTCTAGGACCTCTGATCTGTCACACCTTCGGCTCAGGCTTTCTAGAAAATAGGCTTTGGAGGTAGCAGTATCAGGGGCTGAAAGAACCCTGATCGATGTCCCTAGACTGAACAGAGTTCTGTTGCAGGGGAAGGATTTCACTTTGGTGTACCTCCGTTTCCTTCTTCAGAGAGGGGTGGGCTCCTCCCAGATGACTGCAGGTGTCTTTCGACACCAAGGTTCCAACCATCCATGGAGGGTGATAGAGAACCATGGCAGATTCTTGAGCAATATAAATTATGGTGAACATCTACGTTCAAGATTGTGTTACTCCCACTGAACAGCTTTTAATAGATCAGTCCATCACTGTTCCTCCACATTGTTTTCATCATAGGCCCTGCCTTCCGACAGTTTCTACCCCCACGGAGAAGCAGATCGTTGTGACCAAAGGGAGACTAGAAGAAATGTAAGGGTCACACACACAGGGAAACTTGATATGGCATATCAGTATATTCCATCTCTCCACATCTACCGTGTATCTGAAGGTTACTTAGCGAGGACAGGAAAAGAAGATAAAGAAGATGTAGTGTTAGATAAACTGAATTTTTGAGGAAATCAAGATAAGGAATTCTGATGCATCCATTTCAGGATAAGGACTGTACTGCTAATGGGCCCAGAAATCTGTTGAAGCCTTTGATTTTTAACTCCATGCATCCATCCTCATGCTCGCCATGGCTTTGCATCCCATCTGGAGAGGACACGCTGACATCCAAAAGCTCCTTTTTTTTTGGACAGTATGTGAGAAGGCACTGCCAGCGTTGGCTCTGTGACTCTCCTTTTGTATGCGTTTTTTGCTGACTGAATCTTTATTAGTTGACATTTCTTTTTCAGATATTTTTGTTTATTCAAACAGGACACAGTCCAGTCTTGCTAACTCGCCTGTCACTTTTTCTCCTTGGAGTGACTTTGCACATCTCTCTTTTGCTTCACTGTTGATTTTGCTCTTGACTTCTCAATGGGAACTCTCGCTCTCCTCTTTTCCTAGAGCACGGAGGGGAAAACTTCACTGCATTCCCAACTACTAACAAGAAACACACAGAAACTTTCATTTGAATTCTTGGCATGACTTGTACACAATCCCCCATGAAGAAATGAGGATGTATTTCAACATTATGCTCTAGTTCCATAAAACTTTATGGGATTTTATTAGAATCATATTCTATGAGACTCTCCTTTCTCAGTTATGGCAACAATTTTTTAAATTAATAATGCCCCCCTCCCAACAGCTTTACTTACACAACTTGCTGCCTGTTTGCTCAGTGAGGGCATGTATTGTATTAATTTTATTTCCAGATCTGTGGGTCATCAAAGTCACTGAGCAATACTGATGAAAGCAATATTTATACATGACCTAGCCCCAACCCCTCTCCTCCCCGTTACCCTTCTTCCCACACCTCATCCTACCTTTTGGTAAAATGACATATAAATTTCCCCAGAAGTATGGGGTATAGCCAGATGGCCTTATTTAAAATTATTAAATTTTAAAGGATACAATTTTATAGTTGTACATTTAATAAGAATTTTTTGAACATTTGATAAAGAAAATGTCAAAACTAGCCTAAGAAACTGATTCAAATTTTTAGCACCCAACACTCTCCACATCTTCTTTAAATCTATGTTGACCTTTATCTAGATCTCTATCCCAACACAGTATTGACTTGCCATTGGCACTGAGCAATTTCACTTCTGCAGAAGTCATGAGTGTTTCTGAGTTTGCCCACGTGACGGTTTGCTATTTTTGTAAGAGAACACTGCCATTTTGCCAAGAGTCTCCTGTCTTGCAGGAACTGGCTGCCAGTGCTATTTTCTTGGGCTGCAAATAGGGCAACAGCTGTCCTTTTTATACCAGACTGTGGATATGAGATTGCCAGAGAGGCATTGTTCTAGAAACTGAGACACTGTGATAATCAGCTCAGCCATCCAGGTGAACTTAAGTGTTTTTATCTCTTAGAATAGCAGGGAAGAAATAGGACAAAATAGGTATTATTTAACTTTGTGTAACTTTGTTGAGCCTCTGAAGTTCCTTAGTTTGAATTCTGGTTAGGACAATGGGCATCAGCAATGTTGTATAGGGGAAAAAATCTCTGGATAAAAATATATATATTTCTGGAAAATTTATACTAATTTTTTTTGAGAATTTGGCATTACCATACATAATGAAGCTATCGTACAAAGTGATATTGAAGGTCCTTTTGGGTTCTGAGATTATCTGTGAACATGCACCTCTAATTCAGAAAAGGTAATCTTTTGAGGGGGTGGCCAGTTTATTTGTTTTCTGTGTGCTATGTAATTTTCAGAGTAAGTTTTTGCTAAGCTGGTAAGTCTCCCTTCTAAACGTCCAGGTCTAATTTGTGGGGTGGGAAGATGAAATGTTATTAGAGGAGTTTTTGATCACATTTTACTTGCATTCATTCAGATTTTTCCCCCGTTTTATTTGGATAGCAATTATAAGCTCAGTGTGGGGAATCGTCTTCCAAATGAGGCATTTGTCTTTGAACCGACACCTTTATAGTCTTTCCCTCTTTCTCTCTCTCCCACCCTGTTGTCTCTGTTTCTTTCTCTTACCCCATTTCACTATCTGTTCCACAGTTTAGCATTTGGAAAGATGAATCTTCGGAGTCCTAATCAACACTCCTTATATTATTTAACTATTTAGACGGTCACTTGAGGTTATTTAGTAATTCATAATTTGTGAATTCTATATGGAAACTCAAATTAAGTGCATGTCTTTCACAAAGGAAGGGATCCCTCCTATTCCTTTCAGTCAACAGCAATCTCACCTAGGCTTCCTTGCCTTGCTTACAGTGTGTTTCTGCCTAAAACTGGTGCCTTTCCTAAGTCACATATAAGAGTCAAGGTCATAGCCAATGATTGTTCTTTCAGTTATGTGGATTTTGTTTTAGCATGCATCAGCATGAAACACTTAGTTATTCTGCATGAGAGAGGAAAGGAGAAAGTGTAGAGTTAAAAAAAATGCTTTTCAAAAACCCATGAGATGTAGTTTTTCATTAGGTTATGTAAGATTTTTTTGCTTACTCAAGCCAAAGGAATATGAAAAATAATAATTAGCTCATAGTAAAGCTACTTGAGGGCTTTTTTGAAGAGTTAAACTGTGGTATTATTTATAGACAAAAAAGGTAATATTTTCTGTGTTTTTTCACCTCAATTTGTCTTGTTGCTTTAACACATTACATGTTATAATGTAATCTATGAGATAGAAACAATACCAGGAGTCCTAATTAAATTAAAAGTAATTACCAGTTGTACAGATAGGGCTTTCAATTGAGCAGCAGGAAGTTGATATTTTGTCATCCCCAGTTTATCTCCATGCACCGAGCACGATTCTTTGTACCGGTTATTAATGGCATTTTCTCGACAGTCATGAAGAGTGTGGGAAATAGGGAACGAGGAAGAGAACAAAAGGAAGAGAGGAATTAGAGGAGGCTCAGAGGAAGACAGAGACAGACAGGAAGCTTTCTGTTGCTGCTCTTCAACCAGGATCCAGGGAAATTTGTCATACGTTGAGGGACCTATTGCCATACTTCATTCACCAACGAAAGAAATATTTGCCCAGCCCATATTTGTATCATATCCTAATTTTTCTTGACCACAAACAGAATTTTAAAAAGGAGAACCTCTTATGTTCTGTGCTCAAGGTTTGGTTTATGATGTGACAGATTTTCCATTTTCAGCCAGGAAAAAAATAGTTCCTGCCCCCAACAGAAATTTAATTTGAGAGGGGGAGGGAAATGGCAATATATAGAGACTTCCTACTGTCCAATTTCTTATTCTGCTTTTCAACTGGGCATCTTTTAACAATTGGAAGCAATGCCATTCTGCCATCAGGAAACACAGTGCAAGCTTCTAAAGAGCATTTGCAGGGTGATGTCCGTTTGATTGACCGTTATCTTGCTGGCATGCTGCTGCTACAAATATGAGCAATTATTGGGAAAGCAGTCAAATTAAATTTTCATAACTATAAAACTGCATTTTACCTTAGGGGCACAGCTTCTTTCCTATTTCTACAATCTCTTTTCTAGGCTTTATATTAAATCTAAACAAATGAATGTTTACTAACATTAATATTTTAACATAGTATGCCAGTCTGTGCCCTTTCTCCCAACAACTTTTTTAATCTTTCTATGAATGTTCTACAGGAGGTTTTAACTTTTCTAATATACTGCAGGCCGTGTTGGATAGACTATTCTTAATAGGTTCTTTCCTGTTCACCAAAAGAACACCTTTGGCTACTTTTTGCCTTTAATAATCAAATAAAATTAACAAATGGCTTACATGAAATCAAGCTTATTTATTTACTTCAGATCATCCTTATCAAGGTATTAAAGCCGAGTTATCTCAACAGGTCCATCCAACACAAGGATGGCAAAAGCCACAAGTGCTGTGAGATCGGCAAGAGGCTGTGTTGCCTCTTCACACCCGCGGCCGACGTTGCTAAACGGTCCTCAGAGCACAGTCATCCTTGAGACCAGATGTTGGTTCCTGGCACGTATTGAACTGATCTGAATTTACACAAAAGGTGATGCCTATTTTTCTATTTTTGTTGTAAATGATTTCTCTTCTCTGTGCTCTTTCTGTCCTGTCTGGAAACTTCCCATATCTTCCATCTTAAAGCACACTGGGAAATCCACCCTTACCATGTCTTACTCTTACCTGAATGCCTGATCCCACTTCTCCCAATTTTACCTGCCCTTCAGACTTAGCTCAAATCCTACCCCTTTCATGAAGTGTAAAGTTGCCCCAGATTCTCTGGGTCACATTGATCTCTCTTCTCTGATGATCATGCCCTTGTTTCTAGAGTAACCATAGGTCTTGATAATATTAGAGCAGAAAAAAATCCTTAGAGATGTAATTTAGGCTCTCATCTCATTTATAGAGGTGATGAGTCTCATAATTCTGTATTTGAGTATATCTCATCTGGATATAAAATTGGGCAGATCAAAAATTAAAATATTTTCCAATTCATCCATTGCTTAGTTTCTGAAAGATAAAATTTTGATATGAAGAAAGGAGAAAGTATTTCCAGGAAACTGCCATGAAAAAACATAAAGGTAAATGAGAACATCCAAGGAAGAAGTGATGGGTTCTTATTATAGCCCAGCTCCTTGACTTTATTTATGATCAATAAATATTTACAGTGAATATAAGTTGAAACATACTTAACATATGTTATGTGTGACTTGACCTTGACCTTGTTGCAGTATTAGCCTGTTTGGCAGGACTATTATCATCTTCCTTGAGCTTCAGCTCTGTTTTAAAAATGCAAGACAAAAAAAGGAGAAGAGGAGGAAACAAATTCTTTATTATCAGTAGGAAATTAAATGAAATGTTGCTTGGAACATAAAATGAAGAATTAAAGAAAGATCATTTAATTATTCAGTCTCAAGCAGAGCACCCCAATCTGTGCGTATACCACTTTCAAGTAGTGGAAAAGTGAAGGGGTAAAACATTAAATTTTAGGAGCTTCATGATTTATTATATTAGAGACTACCTGTGCAAAAGAGTGATGTAAAAATGTTTGTTTTCATACTAATCACTTGCCATTTTTTCATTCTTTTCATTTTAACATGTCCTTGTGACAATTTCCTTAATAGTTTTCTCTCTCAAAACTTTTATATCAGAACTGAGTCCAAAGTGAGTGTCACCCTGTCCACAAAGGCAAGGATTTTTGAAATTTCTGCTAATCTTTCAAATCTTAAGCATTTTTGCTGACTGAACGTGCCTTTAGTAAGTGAGAAGAAACGAAAGCAGGAAATGTGAGAAGGATTCAAACCTCCCCCATGGTAGTAGAATGTGGGCAGCTGTGGACTGAGCATCTGTGTTTCTCAGGGGAATCAGTCCTATAGTTTCAGGCAGTGAATGGCATTTTTGAACACTTTCCAATGTCTGCCCACCTTTCTTGGCCACATCGAACTGGGCCAGGCAAATATCAACAGCATTTTTTTAAATCTCTTTCTGTGCTGAGCATTACACTAGATGCTTTGGGGAAGCATGCCAGGAGGTATATATATGGTGCTTTGATATGGCTGCATACTCTATTCTTGCTCTCGACTTATTCTCAAAGGTCTTCTTTCCCAGGAGAACACCTGGAAGAGCTTCCTCTTGCCTCAGAAAAGTGATGCCAAATATTGGTTTCTGCAACGGGCCCCCTGATACTTACCTTTGTTTCCTGAGAGACCCAGGCTGCAACCATCTAGGAAAGACCACAATACCGCATTCCTTCATTGTTGACTCACCAGTTGAAGTTTGGGATTTTCCCAAGTGGTTACCAGTAAAAATAGCTACTCTGAGCACCTATTTTAGCATCTTTTTCTTAATTAGACCTTTTGGGAAAGTTACTGAATCCTGGTTCAGGGGGTAGATTAAATCATACAATTGAGATGATTCGTGTTTACTTAAAATTATTCAGTGACTAATCTTAGTTTCTCACTTTATTTAGAGATTTACTGGTTTATTTATTCTATCAGTTATCCATGCAATGAATATTTAAGTGTCTAAATGTAGCAAGTTTTGTGCTAATTGCTAAGGATACAAGCAATGAAGATGACAAGCGGGTTACCTGATGCAATATAACTTAAACATGGAACAGGGTATCTACATTACACACTAATTTTTGACTTTCAGTTACACTAGTATAAGGTTATTTCAATTCATTAAGCATTTATGAGATAGCTACTCTATGAAATCATAGACAGTGTTAGATACAGCATTGAGCAGTGTGAAAGGAGGGCACTCTGCTTCTCACCTTCCAGGTGACCATAATGTGGTCTCATATTCAAGTATATTTAAAATTATTCTTAAAACTATGTAGATGTTGTAGTAATAAGTGAAGTACTTTGGGAGTTATGGGGGAGAGAGAGCAAGAGCAAGAAAGACAGAGAATGAGAGAGAGAGAAACAGAGAGAGAGAGAAAGAGAGAGAATTTGGGAAGGCTTCTTGAAAGGAGATGGGTTAGAGTTAAAACTAAAATAATGTGCATTGAGAAAAAAAGTGGATGGAAATGGGAAGAGAAGACAAGCCCTTCCTGATGTATTAAAACAAACCATCTAGATGTTAAGGCAATCATGTAACATCACTTTCTAAGAACAGTAAGAAAAATTGCTATAGATAGAGTTCAACCTAGAAAGGTAAAAAAAGGCTGTATTATTAAGGAATTTAAATAACAAGTTGAGCCAGTGGGACATTGTGGAGCATGTGAAAGAGACGAAGTGAAAGCTTCTAGTCGTGGAATGACATTGGTTTGATTTCAGAAAATCATGTTGGCGGCAATACTTAGATATAGTGGAAGGGAAAGAGTGCGGATACCGGTTAGGCCAGAACTGTTTGGATGCGAGATAATACGGATTCCAACTAGGGAGAAAGTGATAACTGAAAGGAGATAGATTGGAGAAAGTGAATTGAGACAAAACCAAGAGAGTCTTCTGACCAACCAGATGGCAGTGGTGGATCCTTACTTGTGAGCAAAACGGGAAGGGAGCACAAAGGGGCATTTTCTCGAACTGTACCTACACTCTGAGACTGGTCACTGGCTGGATTTTGCAAGTAGTTGTTGATGTCTTTTAAGAGAGCTGTTCTTTGACTGTTAGAGACAACACTACAATTTTAATAAACCGATGGCAAAGTGAAAAGGAGAAATTTGAATCAGTGAGTAATGTCAACTCAATTTGTTACTTATGGAAATAAAAAATTGAACCCTTGAATTAGATTTAAAACAATAGATTTCTACTTCAGTGCTTAGTCAGGAACAAATAAGTGTTTCTCTGATGCCAAAAAAAAGGGGTATAAAAGTATTTCCTTGTTTTAATAATAAAAATGACAACAGCTATTGAGCACTTGGTATGTGACATGCCAGGGACCGCTCCAGACGAGCTTATGGGCACAGCGAGAATGCAGATCCCGCAGCTCACACTGGAACTGGTAATTAGAGAACATCAGCAGCAGCTTCATTATCTGTAAAATCATAAATATGAAAAAGGTGGAATCCTGATATTTAATATGTATAATTTTTTTTGTCCTATATTTGTTTGGATGCTCATCATGTAGAAATCCTGATGCTGAAACAGAAAATGAAATAAAGTATTCTGCAATTTCTAGCTGGCGATGTGGCTCTTCTGAGCCCTTAGCTTCAAGGATTTTTCAAAATATATTTTTCTGCACCATAGCTCAGAGTTGCTAAATCCAGAAATTGAAACATTCTGAGAACCAAATCATTTCAGGGTGAATCAAAGCTCTTGGAACATTGCCCTAGGATTTTGAAGATAGTGTTTAACAGTAAAAAATGTTCAATATTTTTAAGGAAACCCCAATTCTGGAAGGCTGCCCCGTTCACATCCCTGGTGATGCAGGGTGTCCCACACAGGAAATCTTGGCCAGACCCTCACTCCTTTGAAGGGGTAGGACCCTGCGGGTAAAGGGGAAGGTCGTCTGGCCCCTGGCAGCTCTGCCAGCGTTTCCACCCTTGCAGTTACCATTTGTGAGGCAATCTGAGGCTGGTGTCTGTTTATAACTCCACCTTAAAACCTGAAATTAGGCATCCTCCTTTATTCCATTCTAACCAGCGTCTCCTCTGGCTGCCATTCTAATGCCAGCCACTGTGACCATTTTGAGCAGGAGCTTCTCTCTCTGCTCAGACTTCTCCACTGCCTTATCTGCGTGTTCGCGTGTTTGTGTTTTGTGGGACTGGTGATGGAACAGGGAGATGGGAAGAGAGAGCATGAGCATAGTTAAACCAGTCTTAAGACCAGAAGGCATTTAGCATCATGGAAAGGGCATGAGTTAGGGAGTCAGACAGGAACGTGAAGTCACTGATTGTGTAACTAGGGGGAACTCATTTCATGCTTTTGTATCTCATTTTTCTCATCTGCCAAGTGAGGATAATAAAACTGACATCAAAGGATATTTTGGGGGAATTAAATGAAACAGAGGGAGCACACTGTAGGTGATTAACAAGTGGGAATGGATGCTATTATTAAGAATAGTTATAACAAGAAAAGAGTACAATAAGAACAAAGATGAAGCAGGACTGATGGACAGCCACAGGGTAAGGGGTCATCAGCTGCAATGGTGGGCAATTTGGAACATGGTCTTACACCCGTCTGTAAAGTGATGGAGGAGCTCGATCATCTTGATTCCACAGAGACTTTGCCTCTCAAAAGCAGGATTGCAAGGTGGAGTGAAGCTGTGTTAACCTGAAATATCCTCTCCCCAAGTTCAACGCACTTTTTAAGTTGTCCTTTTCTAGAATACTCTCACCACGGACATCCTCCAACAAGGACCTCTTTTCCTATTGAATTAAGGCAGTAAATTGCACAACACCTGGTATGTTCTCTGATTGCTTCCTGGAGGTGTGGCCTCCAAATGAGATGGGGACTTTTTTCAGTGAAGGAAACTGGCCTTATACTTCTTATATATCTCCCATAGGACCTTGCGTGGCTGAGCACAGAGAGAAGCCCTAAACCAGATACTACAATGAGGATATTAAGATTGTACCCTTAAGTTGCTTATACCATAGAAAACCCATGACAGGGGGTAGTAAATTTTCTCTCAAAAATAGAAGAGAGATTTACATTTTTCTTGTTAATTTTCCACATTATTTCTGGACGTACCCATCTATGCATAAAATTTCATAGACACTTGACTGAGATAGACTCTTTATTATTTCATTTAATTTTCCCTTTTGACCTATGAGGACACAGCAGTGATAACAATTAAGAGAGGTTTGGTGCCCATAATTCAGGATTTCTAGCCTCTTCTTCATCCTTTGTCGAAGAAGACCTTCTAGGTGACCAACTACATATACCGTGCCTTGTCACCTTCTCTTATTTTTCCCCATGCAAATTGTTCAAGAAATTTACATTTCACAGAGAAATGTACATTGAAGCAGGAATTTCTAACTGGGCTAAATTAAAGTTTGCTAGGGCTCTGTGGAGGAATTTCCAGTGAGGCTTTGTGAAACTGATTTTAATTTACATTTCTAAACTTGAGAAGAACACACACATATGTAGGTATGTGTATAAATGCATATACATACATACATATATATAAAAACATACACGCACACTTCTCAAATTCCTCCTTCTCTCTGGTAAATAACACTCTCATCATTATTCTTTATAATTATTTGTCCCAGGTTAATGAAATGCTGTATCTGAAAGCAATCAGTACAAATATTGTCATTTAGGTCAAAATATGTAATGTATAAAGTGAAGGAGCTTAGCACAACCCAAAATTTAAAAAAATGAAAGGGGAAACTTAAGCAAATAATTCTTACAATCTCCAATCTTAACTTGATTATCCTAATATGATGTCCTCATCGTGTTGCTCCTCTACCTTCCTCTCTTGTCTTAGTTACCTGTTGTTATGTAACACATTATCCTTGACCTTAAAAGCTTAAAACAACACATGTTTATTTTCTCACACAGTGTCTGAGGGAGTCTTAGTCTTGTCCCACTGGCTCAGGTGTCCATGAGGATGCGGGTAAGCCGTCCGTGGGGGCTGCAGGTACCTGAAGGCTTGCTGGGGTTGGAGGACCTCCTTCCCAGCTGACTTGTGGCTGCTGGCAGGAGGCTTCAGCTCTTCACCCTGTGGGCTCTGCCCTAGGGCTGCTCACAACATGGCCTTCCTCAGAGCAAGTGAGGAGACAGAGAAACAGAGAGAGGAGAGAATGAGTGAGTGAGAGAGAGGGAGGAGAGAACTCAGAGAGAACTCAGAGAGAAGATGGAAGCCATAGTATCATTCATATTTCAGTATGGAAGTGGCAACCCACCGCTTCTGCTGTGCTTCACTGATCGCTCAGGCCAACCGTGGTACAGTGTTGGGGGGGAGACCACACAAGGATATGGGTCCCACGAGGCAGGGTCCTTGAAGGCCATATTGGAAGTTGGCTACCAAATCTCCCCTCCTCCTTAACCTCCTCCCTCCTTATTTTGAAACCTCTCTCTTCAGAATGGATTGTTCGTTGTTAACTGGTAACAATTTGCTTCATTGCTCTTTCTCTCTCTCTTTGCATATATGTATGTATGTGTGTATATGTCTATATATATACATATATACATATATATACACATATATGTATCTCTATACATATATATGTATCTCTCTATATACACACACACATATATATAATATAAAAATAACATTTTATTGCTTAACAAGATCTTTTCATTTGAAAAATGTGGCTTCAGGAACCATTTGATTTGTGGCTTCAGGAACCATGACCAATGCTGTTTCCACAGTGACAGCAGAGGGCGCTGTTGGTGTGCGGGGACCTAAGTTCAACTCTGAAGATTGAGCTACCAGGGGGCTGGTGGAGTTATTCTGAAAAATAGCCAGATGAGAGTTTATCTGATTGGTTTTTAAATGTCTGCATTTTATGTCTAAAAAATAAAATTTTCTTTTCCTTCAGACAATAAACAGGCAACATCAGATTTCCCATAAATGCTGCTGTTAATTCCAGTCTATTTGTACAGTAGTTTTACCCTGTTCGTGCTGTTTGGCCCTAATAATGGCTGAGAGAGCAGAAGGAAGAGGCACCTGAAAGTTCCTTTGACTTACCTATATATTATGTGCAGATGATGAGGGACAAAACCTTTACTCGATTTGGCTTCTCCCTAAAGACTGATATTTCTAAGTTCCCTTTTTGCACGTTGGCATGCCACAGGACTATGGACTACTACCAGCCCTTTCCATGACCCATAAGAAGTTGGTAAAACATGAGATGTTCCCCTCCCTTCGAATAAGATGGTTGCCTTGTGGGGGCACTTGAAAGGATTCTTATTTCCGTCCTTGACTCTTCACTTCTTTCAGAGAACATTCCCATCACTGGTATAGTTCTGTTTTTGGACACTGAAGTGTTTTTGGAGGCATGACTTTTGAATAAATTTCTACTATTTTTAACAACATCTTGATGAGACCATTGTGTTTATGGCATGGTAATTTCTAGGAAAAAGATGTTTCTCTAGTCTGAAAAACATTGTTCGTCTGTATCTAATTTCACGAATCTCATTTGGTCACCACTTACCCTATTGCAATGTAGTGCAAAGAGCATTAGGTTTTGGAGTAAAGAAAAAAGACCCAGTTTCAAACAGCAGTCTGCTACTTACTGACTGGGTAGCGCCCTGTGCCTCAGTCTGTTCCTCTGAGAAATGGGAAGAAGGATAACGGTAAGGGTGTTAGGCAAGGGTGTTAAGAGCTCTGCCTAGATTCTTTCATTTAGTTTTTATAGTAAGCTTTTATTCTGTCTACCAATATTTTCTCTATTTTTAAAAAGTAAGGAAATGAAATTGAGACACAGTGTTAAGTCACTTGTTCAATGTTATAAAGCTGGGTTCAGATGCAAACCCAAGTGTGTGCAACGTTAAACTCATCTCTAACTGCTCCGCTATGCAGCAATCTATAATAACACACATATTACTAGTTTAAGAGTTACTGATGCAAATGAACATCAATTAACCAGCACAGACTTTTGTACTATTAACATCGTATTTGTTAGCTCCCTTCACTTCTCTTATTGGGAGCAATTCAGTTAAGAGACCAGAGGAAGAGCGTCGGTCTAGAGGATGACCTTTGTTTGCTAAGAGGGTCTCTGTCTTGGTTTTGCACGATGACACCGTGATTGTTTTTCTTAAGAAACAAATTATAAACGTCCATAAAGTCAACAAAGGAACAAATCAGGCACCCCTGGATTCTTTCTGAAACTTGAAAATCTGTTTGAAAAACATGCACATTAAAGGGAATTTTTCCTTTCTTAAGTAGTGCCTATTTTAATCATAACCTTTGGAAGAAAATTTAAATATAAAAAGGTGAAAATTAAAAGAACTATAAATAACAACAAATGACTACCTTGTAAATACAAAGCCACATTCACTCTCAGGGCTGTTATGTCTACAAACTATTTGAACGACAGTTAATAAGTACATTCCCGATGAAAGAAAACGCTAACTGATGTTTCATCTGAGTGCACCCTTTGTTGAGCGCCTTCGGAAGTGTAGCGCCGGGAGATAGGGATTTCTGTGCTTTCTGCTTTCAGATGTGTGCCTGTGCCCACCAGAGAAAATGAAGGGCTTTTCAGGTTTCCCAAATATTCCTTTGCTAATATTCATCTCTGCCAAAAAATAATAATGTGCTCTGCTTGGATTAGCGGAAAAACCATCTACCTTTCTTGATGGTTTTCCTTTCCTCTGTGTTCTCATGCTGAGAAACCCACTTATGGTTCCTAGGCTGGTGTTGCCTTGATTGGTATGTGGCTATGAGGCTTGTCTTTTGGGATCTATGGGCTGAGCCAGGGACAGCAAGGAGTCTAACTCTCTGCTGAGCAGGCCAGTGAGTTGCCGGCCTACCTGAAGTACATTTCATCCTCTACCTTCATACCTATGAACCTGGGACATTGTAAGGCTAATCCTTAGGCTTGTTTTTTTTTTTAGGAATTGGACCACATATCCCTTGGGCCACAGAGAAGGCAACCTCACATACTAAGCTTTACTTTATTTTTTTCATCTTCAAATTCCCAATATTCCCTTGAATCTCTCTTTTTTCCCTTTTATTATTTTAAGACAAATATCATTACTTCAGATCATATTATTTTATATGAGAATAAATTTATGTCTTTGATGGTCCAGCACATGAATAAGCCATTAAAGTGATTAAAACTAGCATTAAAACAATGGAATCAATTTTTAAAATTGTTTGGTTTTTGGCTTACCTAGTTTCAAGTTCTAGCTTCATTAGTTAATGTGTTTGATTGTGGGTATGGTATCTAGCTTTTCTGTGTCTTTTTTTTTCTTCATCTACACAGTGGGGGTAGATAACTGTTATTTTATAGTGTTGTTTTAAAAATGAATGGAGATGGTCTGTGAGAGGCTTAGCATGGAGCTAGTAGAGTTAAATTTTACAGAATATGCCCCTTAACTGTTTGAATTTATGTGGGCAAGGGAAACTCATGTGGATTCAGTACTAGAATGTGTTACAATTATCAGTTATCTGGCCCACAGATACAGGTATCCAGAAGGACTATCTACGTTTCACAACAACACGGTGGTTTTTGAACATTTGTGTCTTAGTACCAGTCTCAGTTATTGTGGAACAAACGTGAGGTGTTTTTTAAAAGATACACATTTTCTGAATGACTCTTTCTAATCACCCATCTTTTCTTTATAGATGAAGAAACCCAGGCTCACAGGCAGGAGGACTTTGCCCCTGATCAAATAGTTCACGGTAAGAATTTAAAATAAGTGTGCCACGTAAGCCACAATGTTGCACTGCCAGCGCATCAGAAAAGCTAAAAGCCATAGGGTTGCACTAAAGCACAGCTCAAAATACAGAACTACAGCTTTTTGTTTCTAAAGTAAATATTAAGTAACTACTTCAAAGCATGCATACTATTTTCAAGACCTTTCGACAAGTTTTATGTCCCCAGGCAAGAGCTCTGTGAAACCTCTGGAAACTTGGAGACTGGCATGTCTTCATTTTGACCGCTGCGTCAGTAATACTATGGCTGAATTTTTTTCCTTATGCTTTTCTTATATTTTTATGTTCATGTTAATTATGCCATGTACAAAGGAGTTTCCCATATGTTTACAAAATAAACCCTTACTATACTTTTGTAATTACAAAGTCTGCCACTAAATTACTGTTTCATGTGTTTGTGTTTCAATTATTAACTGTGGTGGCATATAACTAAAGCTGAAAACATGTCATTTCTATGATAATAAGTGAACGCAATTAGCAGCATATCTATTCCACACACAAAATATATTCATTTGCATTCTGTCTCCTTGTGGTATTTGACTATATTTAGGCCAAGTCATGTCATTTCTGTTGCCTTTTTTTTTTTTCAATCTAGGAGAGCTCTGTCTTATTTTATAAGTTCTTCTATGACGTCTAAATAAACAGAATTGGGTGAGATGATGACCTATACACATATACCTCACTCATTCAGTTGGTAATTTTCTGAATCTTCTGAAGTTTCCACTTCTTCAGATTTGTGGTAATTATCTCTAAACCAATGTGAGGTATGTATAATATGGCTTTGGAAGTAAGTTATATAGTTTTATCAATTGCTTTTCCTAAATTGTAAGTCAAATCCCTTTTTTACATACCAGCCATGGGTAAGTAGGGAAATAGCTATATTTGCTTGTGTTGCTTTCACAATATATTATCCAGAACTTGTGGGGTCACAAGTAACGAAAACACAATTCAAGCAGTATGAGCAAATAAAACATGAATTAATGTAGGGAATTTGAAGTTTCATAGAGAACTCAAACAGAAGAAGGAAATTGAACCTAAGAAATGAGTTGAGGTCGAGTACTCAAAACCAACTAATTTGGGTTTCCTCTCTGTTCTCTGTTTCATTCTTTTTTCCCCCCTCCCCACTCTGCCTTATTCTGCTTTAATCAACCAGTCAGCTGTCTCCATGAGGTGGAGTCACCCTATTACAGCCTGGCAGCTCCGTTTGCAATCTTGTGAATTGATTGCACATTTGTGATTATACAGAGGTGGTCGTAGGAATAGGAATTCGGGGCAGGCATCCCAATCCACCACTCACACACATGCACACGTAAAGCGTATACAAATTGATGGTATAGTTTAATGACCAAAAAGTATTTCCAATAACATCTCCTGTTTAATGTTGGTCACATCCTCAGACTACATGCAAATCAAATCTGCTATAGCATAAGAGAAAGGACAATGGTTTCACTAAATGCAGTGAAATAATAACAATAGCTGTTATTATTGAGCTATTACCTTCGAGCAAGGCACTGTGCTAGAATCTTTAAAAGCATGATCAAATTTAATTTTCACAATGATGCTATAAAGAAGAAAATATTATTTTCATATAATAATGGTATGATGATGAGCTTGACTACTAACATTATTATTACATGATGAAACGGAGGTTTATAGGGGGCAAAGCCGTCTCAAAATTGTTTAGCCATGAAGTGACAGAACTTGGATTCATTCTGTGATCTCCGGGGCTGTAAAGCTCAGACTTTTAAACAATGAAACAGTTTGTAGTTGCATTTGATTTTCATAGTATGCCCTTTGTTCAGGAGCTCAAGGTCAATTCCTAAAAATTAAGGGTCCAGAGCATTCCATTCTTCTATGTTTTGATGGATTTAGATGAAATGGAAGATGATAAGATTCTATTAATTACAAGGGAGTGGTAATTGTAGCAGACAGTATTTCCAAATTGATCTCGAACATTTGTATCTTAGTCCAGGTGCTCATTAGTTTTTATCTCCCCAACCCATTCTCCTTTCTCATGTCCCCCTTCTTTTTCTTGTGTATACCTTTTCTATTCTTGCCCCTGAGCATAGGATTCTGCCTTTTTATCCTACTTATTCCTTTACTTTACATTTGGAAGGCAAAGAAGTAAAAACAACAGTAAACCCACCCTGCAACCAAACCAAACCCAAGCTAAACAGATATAAAGAATACTACATAACACCCCAAATGAATGAACATGACATTTAATCCTGTTTCATTCAGAATATCTTTAAGAATGAAAACATTAGAGACAATGTTGAAGTCCTTGACATGCCCCTCTTAAGATCCCTTCTCTTCTCCTCACCAGAGGACAGTGTACAAGCTCTGTCCAGAAAAAGTCCAGCCATCATTAATATAACAAGAATGATCTATGCAACATCGATGTAACTTGGCAGCCAAGGAGAGTGGACTGGAACGCACTCGTGTGAACAATGATGACTTCACTGTACTAGTCACTGGGGGCAGTAGACACCATTGAGTGAGCATGTGTACTGTGTGGCCATCACATTCAAAATGGCTGAGTGAGTGGAGCAATGAATCTGCATCAAATTGTGCGTTAAGCTTGAACATTCCTCTGCAGTAACTATTTGGATGATTCAGAAGGCTTTTGGGGTTGATGCAATGAGTGCAGCACAAATAAAAGTGTGGCACAAATGCTTCAAAGATGGTCAACAATCTATTGACAGTGATCCACATTCTGGAAGGCCTGCAACAAGCAGAACACCTGAGAAGGTGAATGTGTACAGGCTGCAATCAACAAAGATGGACGACTGATAGTGCGAGAACTAGAAGCTGATCTGGGGATTCCAAAACCTACTGGGAGAACTGTATGAGGTCTCCGGAGCCCAGTTTGAAGGGGACTGAAGTGTCATTGTCCTATGTACAATGTTTCTTGTATCTTGTATCTTCTTCAATAAATTTCTCCATTTTTCTATTACAGGGCTGAATACTTTCTGGACAGAACTTGTATATTCAGTCCACAATGTTACTTTGTACCACAAATATATTCTACTGAGCTCTTTGTGTAAATATTTAAAATGTACACAATCAGTATCATACCATACATAATGCTGTGCTGTTTCTTTTCAGTCAATATTATGGGCGCGAGAACTCAATCTCAGTTATCTTCTCATTGAATAATATTCTTACACATGAGCATTACATGATTTAATTATTAGTTAACCCTTGAATGGGCAACTAAGCTGTTTCCAAGTTTTTACTATTTAATGCAATGCCACAATAATATCCTTATACCTTTTATAGAAATATTTGAGTTTCTCATATATGAGCTTATAGTTCAATGGGGGAACATGTCTTATATTAGTAAGCATTTAGAAGTACTGTGAATAAAAATAATGGTTACAAGGGAAAAGAACCTAAATATGGTAAAGAAGTAAATTGTTAATATATCTTGGAGAAAGATCCTTCCTGGAGGGGAGAACAGCAAATATGAGGACCCTGCAACAGAAAGGTCCTCAATGTGTTGGCATTTTATACAGAAATGTTGATGAACTCTATTGAATATTTCAATTCTTTAACTAGAGAGTTTATTGCATTTCTACGCAGGCAATTATGCTATCTATAAATGATGAAATATTATCTTGTTCTTATCAATCTCTGTCACTTATTTTTTCTTATTCATGGAATAATAAAAACTCCAGTACAATGTTAAGGAAAGGGAAAGAATATAGTTTCTTTAAATTTAATAAGAATATAGATAACATTTTTCAAATTTCTTTAGTAAAAATCCTTCATGAGATTAAGGATTTTTTTATTACATCTCTTTAATGTTAAAAGAGTTTTTAAAATTGGTAGTAACTGAGTTCCAGCCAACATGGAGGCACAGGTAGAAATGCTTCGCTTCCTCACACAACCAGAAGAAGGATAAAAAACAACTTAGAAACAATAAACAATCAGACCGTCAGAAAATCAAACTGCATGGAACTCCGACAGTTGAGGAGTTAACAAAACATCCATCCAGACTGGTAGGAGGGGCAAAGATGGGCAGCCAGGTGGAAAGGACACGTGGCAAGGTGGTGGACTGCATGGGTAAGGCAGGGGCTGAATGACTGGAACTCTGTAGACTCAAAACTTCTAACCATAAAATCCTGGGGGTTGCGAAGACGGGAGAAACTCCCAGTCTTACAGGAGAGTGCCTTGGAAAGTGAGGCTAGAGTGGAGCAAGTGAACAAAATTGTTTCCTCTCTGACCCCTCCCACACAGACAGCACTGTAAGGCAGCCCAGAAGGTTGCCCCGCCCTGACAAATACCTAAGGCTCCGCCCCTTACAACATAATAGTTGCACCAAGACAAAGAAATATGGCTCAAATGAAAGAACAGATCAAAAGTCCAGAAAAAGAGCAAAGAGACAAGGATAGACAACCTATCTGATGCAGAGTTCAAAACACTATAATCAGGATGCTCACAGAATTGATTGAGCTGTCACAAAATGAAGGAAGAAGTGAAGGCTATGAAAAATGAAATAAAGGAAAACGTACAGGGAACCAACAGTGAAGAGAAGGAAACTGAGACTCAAATCAATGATTTGGAAAAGAAGGAAGAAATAAACATCCAACCAGAACAGAATGAAGAAACAAGAATTCAAAAACATGAGGAGAGGCTTAGGAACCTCCAAGACAACTTTAAGCACTCTAACATCCAAATAATAGGAGTACCAGAAGGAGAAGAGGAAGAGAAAAATATTGAAAACTTATTTGAACAAATAATAAAGGAAAACTTGTCCAATCTGGTGAAGGAAATAGACTTCCAGGAAGCTCAGGAAGCCCAGGGAGTCCCACAGAAATTGGACACAAGGAAGAACACACCAAGGCACATCATAATTAAGTTACCCAAGATTAAAGGTAAGGAGATAATCTTAAAAGCAGCAAGAGTAAAGGAGAGAGTATCTTACAAAGAGTGTCCATAGACTATCAGCTAATTCCTCAAAAGAGACCTTACAGGCAAGAAGGGGCTGGAAAGAAGTATTCCAAGTCATAAAAGCAAGGACCTACATCCAAGATTACTCTATCCAGCAAAGCTATCGTTTAGAATGGAAGGGCAGATAAAATGCTTCCCAAATAAGGTCAAGTTAAAGGAGTTCATCATCACCAAGCCCTTCTTACATGAAATGTTAAAGGGACTTATCTAAGAAATAGAAGAAGATCAAAAACTATGAACAGTAAATGACAACGAATTCACAACTATCAACAACTGAACCAAAACCAAAACCAAAACAAACTAAGCAAACAACTAGAACAGGAATAGAATCACAGAAATAGAGATCACATAGAGGGTTATCAGTGGAGAGGAGGAGAGGGAGAATAGGGGGTTAAAGGTACAGGGAATAAGAAGCATAATTGGTAGGTACAAAATAGACAGGGGGAGATTAAGAACAGTAGAGGAAATAGAGAAGTCAAAGAACTTATATATACAACCCATGCACTTGAACCATGGGGGTGGGGATACTGGAGGGTAGGGGGGTGCAGAGTGGAGAGGGGATAAAGGGGAGAAAAAACTGGGACAATTGTAGTGGCCTAATCAATAAAATATAGTTAAAAATAAAACGGGAAATAACGAAGACATTTTTGTGCAGAAATTTTCATGGAAAACAGCAGTCGTTGTCCTGCTCCTCCCAACTCCGATACCTATCCCAAGGTGGCACCAGTTTTGACTTTCTTCACTCTTCCTTTTAGAATTTCTTCTATATTTCTGAATAATATGCTAACATTACTATTTCTTCGGTTGTTTTTTGCTTGACATTATTTTAGATTTCCTGCTAGGGGAGTTTAAGATTTAACTCTCTTTTCACTACTCCATTCACACTTTCCCTACACCTTTATTCTATAACATTTATATCAAAATTTTAGTTAACACAATATTCAGTATTATATAAATGTAGATAGAAAAACAGATGGATGGTTGGATAGATAGATGTGTCTCACAACCAGTCATATAATATACTAGGTTTGCCTTTCTTTTCTTGTGTACCTGTGATTCCTTCCTCTCTTGTTTTCGTGGAGCATGTTCTCTAGTGATTTCCCGAACACGGCACCCTGTGCCAAGTAGTACATATTTTAGATATTTACAATCTATAAAAAGTACTTTACACATATTAACTCATTGAATTCTCCCAATTATCACCTGAGTCATACCGTAAAGAACAAGAAACTGGAAAAAACAAAAAAAAAAAGAGGTTGAGTAACCTGCCAAAGTTCCATTGCCAGAGGCCAAGTCCATGTTCCTAAGGGCTGTGCATGCTGCCTCTATGTACAGCTCTCTTCATCTGTCCTCCCTCAGCCTTTACCCTTATCCTACCCAGTGCTGCCCAGCAGGCTGACCTTCAGGTTACAGCTATTCACTCTTCCCTCTGTGTTCTGACTGTACTTATCTTACATAAAGTCCCTCCTGGGGATTTCTAAAATAATATTTTTCTTTTCCTTTAAAATAACAGCCCTATAGTCCAGACGGTGGGGTCATGCCGGCTGGAGCCTTCCACTTTCCACCATTGCTGGAATTGGACGCTACCCTATATCTGCCTCAGATTGATCTATTCAGGCTTATCTATCCGTGCTTTGGGTTTGTTTTTTCTATGACCATAGTTCTATAGTCTCCCAAGAGTAATTTTTTTTCAGTTTATGTTACTGAGAATTCTTTAAATGGTAGATATTTTAATAGTCTATTTTTCAAAAAATGGCAAGTTCTTTGCCTAATCTGTTTGCAATTAGATTATTTGTTATCTGATCCTCAATAGATCAAGCTTTTTTTAAATATTGACAACAGAAAGTATATTTGTGTTTCTGGTTGTATCAGTACTATATAAGCTCAAGAGGTTATGAAGATTATTTTCTGAGACTGAAATTGATTATTCCCTATGAAGGTTGATTACACTTATTGAGATCATGAAAATAAAATGTCAACTCTTATTATTTTAGTGAATAAAGCTGCTTTCCTTTTCATGGATAAAATAGCAGTTCCATGTTATAACGTTGAAAATGTAGTTGAGGTTTTTTTTGTCCTAAATAGGCATTTTCAAAGGGATGATCTATGACTTGTCAACTTACAGTATAGCTGATGTAAAAAGTTTGTGATGGCAAAACCCTAAATGTTTTATCACCTGCCAGAAATTTCACTGATAATAAAAAGTAACATCCTTTAAATTAATTAGACATGATTAGGACTTCAAGCCCAGAGGCTACTTCATTATGCAAAAATTATAACAGTTAGCTATTTGAATTACCATTAAATTGATTCTTATGTTAATTGATATCTCACTTATAACCCTAGATTTTAATTTATATAAACCTTTGGAAGTAATAATAAGGTATAAGAAGATATTATTTGGAATAAATTCTTTTATGAAAAAATACACTGAAAAATTGTTATATTTGACCCTCCGTAAAATTTCTGTGTTAGATAGGATAAAGCTAATTTCTCATAAAATGGTCCAGCTTAGATTCATCTCTTGTGCTTGGGCAGCCTCCACAGACACCAATAGAAGCTGCACGTGTTGTTCAGGAGGGTAGTTTCCCCGCCTGTCCTATCTTCTCCTGTCTGACACAGGAAACTGAGTTTAAGGTAACCATCTGAGTTGCAGCATGTGCTATGACACATTCTGGAAGAAGAAAGTGGAGTGAGTCTACATGGTCAACTTCTGAAGATGGGACGTGACACGTGTTTCAGGGGAGAACTGACACCATGGATTAGAATAAACTTGAGTATCACCTCACAGGGTTTCAATAGGCAAGCGCTGTTGAAATGAATTCTTGACGCTAAAGTGCCCACTGTAGAAACCTTATAATGAATTTTTTTTAGGGACAAATTGAAATGAACTCTCTTTCAGAGAGTCACGTCTGTACTAATTAAAATCCCTTTATATTTTTATTTCTAAATGTCTTATTAGATCGAAAGTTTCAGAAGTATAGAAAATAGAGTTTATCACGACCATGTGGGCCTAATCCTAGGGCTAGGTTTTCAATTACTTAAGAATTTTCCAAGGAACGTCTGGTTTGCTTTGTGGATTTTTAGCAATGACCATAGTCACATTGGAAACTGCAATCACAATGTTAGAAATTACAAGAAACTGTATTTGTAGGCATGGAATTAGTATTGGTTATTTAGGAAAATTGTTAGCTCTGGAAAAGTAAATTTACATAGTGCAGGCTAACCTCCCTTACTGTTGTTGCTTTTCTTTTTTCACATCTAAGATCTTTAACCATATTTTAGTAGCTTTTGTTTTTGTTTTGTTTTCTTTATTTGTACATCCTGGGCACTAAGCAGAGATACATCTGGGAGTTGAGCAAGGTCAATGCCCACTAATTGGAAACAAGTACAGTCTGAGGAGAGAAGCAGAGTTGGGGATGGAGCTGGTACGGGAGCTCATGAGGAAGGAAAACAATTTTATCTGAAAAACTCCAGAAGTCATAATCCAAGGAAGATGCTGAGATGGTGTGTAGCATCATGCCACCTTTCCCATCTCTGTTTCACAATGCTTATTTATACTTTGTTTCTGTAGACTTCATTTCTGCTTTCCCATATCTTTGTTCTCAGACAACATGTATTTATATTCAGAGTCAACCATACACAAATAGATTTTTACGCTGGAGGGACAAAAATGCACAGGTGCAAATAGCTCCCTTCTCTTCCACCTCAGTTAGTCAAATTCCCGAACAGATAAATACAGAGGAATATATGAAGTCTATGGCTCAGTCATCCCCGGAGGGCAATCCCAGATATGGGGGACCATGTGGTAAGACCCAAGAGCCAAGGGGAATGAGGGCTCCAGTTCCCTGAAAGTGCCAGAAAGGGGTACGAAATTTCAGGAAAGCAAGAGAGACAGCATTCGTCATTCTATGGGGAGCCATTTTACATGCACCCACACGCCCATACCTGTACATGCTCATGCACACCAGCCATGTCCTCCTCTCTTTTCCATCAACATCATCCCCCATGTCCGTAATCTAAAAAGCAGCTAAGAAAAAAGAAAATTCATGTTATTTGGTCAAATAAACCTTTAGACCCTACCAAGAAGCTCCAGCTCACTAATTGGAAAGCAGCGATTAACAGGTCTGAGTGGTTGGGAAATGGCAGCAGAGTTTCGCACGTGAGGAGCTGAATATAAGGGGACTAACCGAAGCTAAGCAATGTCCTTCCACCTAAACATATGCCTGGACTAAGAAGGGAGTCGGGGAAAAGCCAGAAGCTCTACCTGAGGAATGTTTCTTCCTAGAACACAGCCAAGAAGAACCAACCATATTGGAAAGGGCACTCCTCATTAGCAATCATGTAACTATTGTACAGGTATCTGTAGAAAATGTTTGCTCTCGGTGGGGAAACAGTCTGCTTCGCCGAGACAAAATTGGTCAAGTGCATATTTCCAGAATGGACAGCAGTTTCTTAAACGTCCCCACCAATTGTCAAGTATAAATATAGAGGAAGTGATGCACCTAATTGTTTTGCCCACGTGACGATCATGAGTTAAATGCCAAGTAGTATTGAGCAGTTATTTCATGCCGGAATCTATCTCCTAAATCCATTGAAAATGAATGAGGAGGAATGACTTTCTGGGAATATATCCAAAGGAATCCAAAACACTAATTCGAAAGAACATAAGCACCCCTATGTTCATTGCAGCGTTATTTACAATCACCAACATATGGAAGCAGCCCAAGTGTTTATCAATAGATGAGTGGCTAAAACAATTATGGGACATTTACACAATGGAATTCTACTCAGACGTAAAAAAGAAGAAAATTTTACCCTTTGCAACAATATGGATGGACCTGGAGAACATTATGCTAACTGAAATAAGCCAATCAGAGAAAGACAAGTACCATATGATTTCACTTATGTGGAATTTAATGAACAGGCTGAACTAACAAGCGAAACAGAGACAGACTCATAGATGGAGAGCAGATGACAGCTATGGGGGGTGGGTTAGGGGGTGGAGGGACTGAGCAAAAAGGAAAAAGGACTGGTGGACATGGACAGCAGTGTGGTGATTGCTGGGGGGAGGGGGGTACAAGGGGACTAAATGGTAATGAGAAAAAATACAATAAAGATTAAATTTAAAAAACGGTAGGTTCAACTGCATGTGTTTTTATTTATTTTTATTTATAATAAAATTACAGTTATGCCAAATATACGCAGCTCTAAGCTTTAATTGAGCAATATTTTGTTTCCATAACTAATCTTACTGCTTTGTTTCTTATTTGAATTAGATACATTTTCTAATTACATTATTCCAAAGATTATTCATTGTAAAGTTTGGACAGATGGACTTAATAGTCTGTTGATATGTGTTTCATTCCATAAATGTGACTACTTCATATTATGGCTTAATTGGTTTTGGTGGAATATGTGTTTTGTGAATAAAATTCATGTATAAAGTGTTTATTTTTTAAAGGTAAAATATTGCCATACTCTTACATCTTCCATTTAACACACACAAAAAATGAGTCATATCAAAGGAAACATATTACAATTGAGTTGTCTTTAAAACGTATATTTCTTCGTCATGCTTAAATATCATCTACCTCTGCACTTAACCTTTCAGTTCTAGGTGGCACTGGGTTAAATACTGGAGTGGATACTGTTGGGACTCGGGTTAAATGGCAGTTTAAATCAGTGCCTGTATCTTGATATTACTCTTGCAAGATGCTTTTGGGAGACTTGATATTTTAATTATACAGTTAGAGAGAAAGGCTAAAAATATTTTTGTTTGCTTTTTTTGTTTGTATCGTTTTAGCTTGTTAAAGTAGGGTCTGTTTTTGTGTAGGTTATTTGAAATCTCATCATCATCCAGAGAAATGTGCTCTGCAAATTAAAATAGTAACATCAGCAATTTCCCCAGAGAGACTTGCTTGTACTCTGCCAGAGGCGGTGTCTCTGAAGTGCCCAATGGAAGGCTTCTCTCGGCCGCCTGTGTGCTGAGGAGTGTGTGAGCGCTGGCAGGCAGGGCCGCGGTCTGTGGATGCTGATACAAACGAGCCATAATTATGAACTTTTTTTTGGAGATGTGGCATTACTATTATTACTACTAGAATGTTTGCCAAAGGCAAAAAAACAAATAAAAAAAATCTTTCTGATGTCTCCACTATCTGCTTCATTAAGTGATTCTCCAGACCTCAGCTAAATACATTTCCTCTCCGGACCCCATCTCGCAATTCTTACTCCTACCAAACCAGAAACACGGGCCAAGTAATGACTATAAAACCACAGCCTAAGAATACAAGTCCGTTGTGTTTTCGTTTTGTTTTATATTTTTTATTGTGTGCTTCAGCTTAAGTGAATGTGAAGCCTCAAAAGCTAACGTATCTTTCGCAATCCCTCTGATAGCTTTGTGAGAACTCCTAACTAGGACACAGGGTAGAAAAGGCTAAGAAAACTTGCATGTATGTGTATGAAATACTGTTTAAAAAACCAACATCCTTCTGAAACCACTACTTATTGAGTATGCACGTTATTGCTTGCATCGGTGGCACTATTTTTGCTGCTGTCTCCCATTGTTTATAAAATAAACTTTGATGGAACTGTATGCCAGGTTGTATGATGACGCTGTGCGGAATTATGAATTGGCCTCTAAGGTAAAGGATGAACAGAAAACTAAGGGAACATGGAATAAGAAGTGATCCATTTGGTGAGGTGGGTTCACCAGGGAGATCGGATGTAAGCCAGATGTTCATACTAGCGATCAGATGGAAGAATATTCCTGGGAGAGTTAGTGACCTGAAATTCTGGCCACATGAGGCTGGCACCAGGACCCATCACATAACAGAATGAGTGTTTGTGGGGAGTGTGGGAAAGAACAAAATGTGATTTTTCAAATGACTGTAAAGACATACCAGAAGGAAAGGGCAAGCAGTTGGTTCTGTGGCTTTTTTGGTAGCTTCAGGGACATAGGAGGGTTTCAATTCTCCTTGCTACATTAACTCAAGCAGTTATTAGGTGTTAACCTTTACTGGCTCCAAGATGAATGAGAACCTGAGGGTTATGTATCAGAAGAGATACCTGTACATCAGCGTCCAGATGTCTATTCAGTCATGAGTGGCCTGTATTGATAAGATGGAGCTACACTAGACAATGAGTGCTGGCTATTCACGTTTTAGGGAGCTACACGACTAGCTTGGTATAAAAGCTGAAGCTACCCCAGAGCCCATATGCTCTCTGCCCTCTGCCACACACAATGAGCTTCATCTATTTTGAATACAGACAATTGGAGTGTTGAATAACCAAGACATCAGACACTCTTCCTGGAAGTCACTGGACCCTTTTATTTTGCTGTTACTTTGCATGTCATGCATTTTCCTTTTCACTCTTCTTTATCAAGGCCTCCTAATCTCTGCCAGGTGAAACCAGTTATACCTTGTGTATTGGACGTCAAGCTGAACTCAAGACCACTGCTGTTAACAGAGCAGAGTTGAAGTTGAAAATGATAAGATCTTCACGTGCAATTATTTTTTATCACACATATTTCATTTTTCCAATATAAACCTGAAAAATAAAAACTAAAGCTATGTGCTTTCACAACCTGGGGATAATTATTAAGGAATCCTTGGTTCCAATACATATTTAACAATAATTAGATTCCATAAATGTACTCCAATATACTTTTCTCACACGTGTTGTGAACATTTTACCGTGTTGCTAAGGATAAATATGCATCATCGTTTTCAGTGGCTGCAAAGAACTTCACTGTGGCTATTACCTTATTTATTTAAGCAATCCCTTGCAGTTGCTAATGTTTCACTATTAAATACGACACTATTTTAAATACACATGAAAAACTGCATTTCTGAAAACTCTTATCAATTTATAATTCCACAAATTGTATATGAAATGGCATACCTACCCATTCTCCTACAAAAAATTTACATTTTTAAAAATGCAAATCTACATTTAAAAAAACCCTCTCACCAGCATAAGAGATGGAATATAATTCTCCTTGTCATTGTGTTTTCAAAAAATCCTTTATATTAAATGTGTGTGAATTGTTGTAATCATGGTATATTAAAGCTTAAAGGGATTTCAAAGCCATTTAGTTATACAGATAAAGACATTTAAGACAAAATCTGTTAGGAAATCTTCCAAAGTCACATAGATTTTTGGTACCAAAATAAGAATGCAATTCCTGGTATCTGTTCTTTCCCTTCAGAGTTAATTTATCGTAAAAATTATGGTGCATTTTTAAAGTGTCCAAAGTCAGTTTAAGTCTGTAAGCCAAATATTAAAGAATTCTCTTTGCATTGGTGGTGTTCGAATATGTGTCTCTGCTGACTTCACTGAGATGAACCTCTGCCAGCTCAGAAATGTGCGAATTTTTGCCCTCTGTTTAGCGTGTTCGGTTACTTGTAAGAAAAGATGTCCAGGCTGCAACTCTGGTAATTTTGGGACAATTTCTTTAGTTTAGTAAGGCAAAGTTTAATTTCTTTTGTGTTTGTCATATATTTTTGTCTTTGTGATATTAGAGACATCTAACACCTTGATCCAGCCGCTAGCTCAAAGTAAACACATTTCCAGGCCTGTATGTAGATTCTGCTACAATTGTGTAGTTGACTAAAATTATTATCTTACTATTATAATAGTAATTCAAGAAACTTAGACAATAATATACTGAAATAATTATTTATGGAGTCAAGTAAAATTAGGTAGTTGTTCTACCTTCATACTTTAAAGCACATGATGAGGCCTGTCTGGAAAAAGTCCAGCCATTGTTAATATAACAAGAACAGTTTGCACGGCATTGATATAACCTGGCTGCCAAGGAGAGTGGACTGGGATGTGTATGCTTGAACAATGATGACTTCACTGTACTAGTCAGTATGGGCAGTAGACACTGTTGAGTGAGCATGTGTACTGTGTGGCCGTCACATTCAAAATGACTGAGTGAGTAGAGCAATGAATTGCATCACATTTTGCATAAATATTGAACATTCCTCCATGGAAACTATTCAGATGACTCAAAAGACCACAGTTATGGGCTACTGGTGATTGGCAGTTTCATCACGATAACATGCCCACTCGTGCATCCCATCTTGTGCAGAGATTTTTGGTGAAACATCAAATTATCCAGGTGACTCATTCCCTCCTACAGCCCAGATTTGGCATCCTGTGACTTCTGGCTTTACCCAAAACTAAAATCACCTTTGAAAGGGAAGAGATTTCAGACTGTCGATGAAATTCAGGAAAATACGACAGGGCAGCTGATGGTGATTGGGAGAACTGTGTGAGGTCCCCAGGTGCCTACTCTGAAGGGGACTGAGGTATCATTGTTCTGTGTACAATGTTTCTTGTATCTTCTTCAATAAATGTCTCTATTTTTCATATTACATGGCTGGGTACCTTCTGGGCAGACTTTGTAGGTTCTCTGTGAGTATACAATCAACTATAGAATAAAATCACACACTCAAAAAAGCAATTCCTGATTTGTACCCTAGCTGCCATAAAACAAGCTGGCTTCTATTTTTAAGCTCAAGCTGGTTAGACAGCTCCCCATGGGCAAATAGAAAAAAAATAATTTAAAATGTTTTCAAACTGTAACTTGAAAGTTGTCATCCAACTTGTAACTTGGATTAAACTTTTCAATAGATATATTGAGAACAACGTTTAGTCTGACAAACTTCAGAAAAAAAGCCTTGCTCTCCATAGATACCTCTAATATTGATCTTATACCAATGTGTCCATTGTGAGTCACATGGTCCTATGGAAAACACGTCTCAGTTCTGAAGAACTACATCTTTATTAATTCAGAATTTCTTCGTGTCTACTCATCTGCTGTTTGCAAGTTGAGACCATCAATAGTTAAGATATTGCCTCCTACATTTAAATATATGGATGCTTTTTCTTTTATCTTTTAGTTATAAGAATGAAATTCAAAGGATTATATATTTTTAATTATATTATCACTCTAACTTTTATTTCCTATGGGGGAAAGAATCATAAATATTGCTCACATCTTTTACTCAGGAATCATAAAGTGGATTATAAAGGAAGAAATGAAGGATATACAACATGAAAATTATTTCTTAAATGTTTGTAGAAGAGATAAAAGAATGAAGGCTATGGAAGGAGAGATTATAAACAATTGCATTCTTTCCCACCATTAGGTAACTGTATTGGGACCTTCTCTGGGACTATACCTTGAAGGTAAAGCAGAAGTGTGAGCTTACTGGATGAAGTTTATAGAGAAAAAGTTATTGACCTTAGAGAATACTGGGTTCTAGTACCACTTAACTATTTACCCCTATATGTGTCAGGTAAGAGTTCCTGCCTCTACCTTCCATTATGCTAGAAATAATACTCCTGCAACTATTTCTCTTGCTTTTAACACCACGGCTAGATTAAGCTGAGATAGAGACTAGCAGAGAGAAAGACCTTTCCTTACTAAGGTAATTTATGTTGACACTAGAGGTCTCTTAAAAAATGATGCTGGATTATGATGATAGCCAAAACGTCTGGTTTCTATAATGCCTTACCACTGGATAGTCATAAAAATTAGAAGCAAAGTTTTAAGAATTATGGAAAGTAGGAATAATGGTCAGTTATTTGTTGGACCTAGGCAGACTTTCTTTTTATCAAAGAACAGGGCCCATGAGGTAGGAAGATCTTAAGAGAGTCCCATTTCCCTTCCCTTCTACCTTTTTACATAAAACGCATATTTATGACGTTTTTATTATAGTGGGGAAAGAAGAATGGCCCTTCTCTTGGAGCTGTTTTCTAAGAGGAGAAGGGCCATATTAGTTTTTTATCTCCTCCCGTGGCCTCACCAATAAAAAAAATGTTTTTCTACCTCAGCCTTCACAAAAAGACACAAAGGGGCTTCTTGGCTGGGGACAGAAACAGTGACTTGATTTTGTATTTCTGAAGTTAGCATTGAAGAGCTAGGCAGGGATAAGAGCAAAGTTGATAATGACCATGAAGTTAGTTACTCAGTGGGTTGTAACTTTACCTTTTTAGTAAGGAAAGAAAGACTCACAAATAATCTTATCCAGGGACAAATTCTGCTCTTATTAGTAAGAATCAGGGAAGGGGGTGCCAAGAAATTTCTCCCTAAGATTACGTATGTGCTAAATATAATAAGGTATAACACACTTGGCTCTATGTTAAGCTGTTTGAAGCCTAGTATCTATCAGAGAGCTTCTAAAGGCAAGTAATATGGGTAGTACTGGGTAGCCCCAAATGTTTTCAGCAGTGAATAACTAGTAGGAAAAGTAGCCTATAACTCTATTTGGGAGGTCACAATTACTCATAGCACTCTAGGTACAGAGAAAAAATAATTTTTGAAAACAATTTTCATTAGGAGTTTGAAGGAAAATTCATAAATTAACTGCTCTTCATTATTAAGTTTATAAATATAGAGTTTATGGAATAATACATAAAAGTAGGGTAGGATAAAAAAGAAAAGGCTGGCTTCAAAGAAGACAACAGGGCAAGGAGAGGTGTTTATAAACTGAGAAAATACTTAAGGAATCTTCCGATGCAATAGCATTACTAATGATAGCATTAGAAACAGCGAGGAGAATAACCGGCATCACAGAAAACTGGTTCCAGTTCATCGAAGAGAACGAAAGTTGGGACTACATGCATAATGCAATAGAAGATGATATAAAGATGAAAATGAAGGGAGAGTATCTATTATCACATGCAGAACAAGCTAAATTATATATACAATGAATGATATATTTATGTCAGTCAATATATACATACTCATGCACTTACATATATTCATATATAGAGTTGATGCACTCATATATAGATTAGATAAAATTCTTTGAAAAAAGTGAATAAATTTGAATAGGTAATAGAATTTGCTCAAATTAGGTGTGGACAAGAAAACTGCAACAAGAAATGATTAAAATCTAAATCCTACATGGAGATTTCTTTATATAACTTTGTTATTGTTTTGATTTGAGGAAAATCAATCTAGAAATCATTTATAGTTCATTAGGAATATGATTTACATTATGAAGATAACATGGAGCTCCATTAGAACACTTGGAGTTAGAAAAAAGCTCAGTTAGCACAATCAGAAATTAGTGGGAAGTGATTATATTAAGTTAAACTTACGCATTAGGTATGTATAATTTGAAAAGATTCTGCGTCTTATAAAACCTTTTCTAATTAGGCAGGGACTGCTGGTTGGAAGAGCTTCTACTGCACGTGTTTGGGAGTCTTAACACCAACGTGTTTTAGTAGTTATTTCTTGATAGTCATCGGGATTTTTTCCTTCAAACATTTATTTTCTAATTTCTCTACAGTGAATATGAATTACTTGGATCACAATTTAGTATTATTCGAAACAAAAAAGGATCTCAATAACTTCTTTCCAAAAGATATCGGGCTTTTTGCCCCAATATGGGGTCACTGGCCGGGTCACGTCCACGCGGGGCGAGCCTGAAGGGCTTGCTTCCATCGCCTCGGCCACCACTGGAACTTGTGGTGCTCAGTGGACTTGATGCGTGGCCATCTCGTCTGTGTTCCGATGGACACAGCTAACGAGGGGACAAGCCACCTGGAGTGTTTCCAAGTCGAACAACTACAAAGAAGCTCAGGATAGAAAGAGGCATAGATTACAGTAAGCCAGCGCACTTACTGCCCCCCCCCCCCCCCCCCCCCCCCCCCCGCCCCCCGTGTTCAGAACCAGGACGTGAACGATTGCGTCCGGGAAGGGCTGATGCCAGGCTCACCAGGAGCTTCCAGGCCCTGCCCCAGCGCTCCAGGTATGCTCTGTAGGCAGCTTACTACAATCGGGTCCTACACTAACTTCATCATGTATAATCGGCACGTGACCACCCATTCTTTGCCTAGCACATAGTCAATCAGGAAACAGTATATTTTCCTTTAGAAAATGGTGGGATAGGTGCGTGTGAAAACAATAAATTTGATTTACATAATAAAGTCCATGACAATGGGTCCTAAGTCTATTTGCTGTGTAACTTCTCTGGACTAAACACAGCTTGAATCCTGTTGGAACTCAAGGCTAGTTAACATGCTAGTGAAGTGCCTTCTGTTTTGCCTGAGTGCTGGGTGTCCATGGTGTGACATCAGGCGATGACATATTCTTTCAGATTATATTTATGTTCCCAACCCAATTCCCTAATTTGCTTTTCTTTCTAATGTCTTATTTTTCTCCCTGAAGTCCATAATATTAAAAAATATACTTATTCCTTGAGAGGATACTGAGCTTTTGCAATGGGTCATACATAAAGGAGTTTGATTTAAATAATCTCGGGAGTGAAATTGCATCTGTCAGGGAGTTCTACATTTTTGGCAGTTCTAGGCTGCCTTTGTTTCGTTTAATGATGAAGATTTGACTTCGCTGGATTTTTTCTTCTTAGTAAAATGAATGGTGCATCTTTCTTTAATTGTGATCCTCGTCAACCATTTGGCCCAGTAATGGTATGCAAATTAAACTCTTTAAAAATTAATGCTAACATTTATTAAATAATGCATCATACAAAAAGTTAATTTGAAATTCCAAGTTGGTCTCCCTCTCTGCTCATGAGAAAGCATTTTTTGTGCCATCTTTATAAAACATCTTTATAGTCTTTCTAAATACCTTGCATGCTTTTCAGTAATTTGCAAAATTGTCACTATGGAGACTGTTCATAAAGACTTATACGCTTTATACTTTATAATTTTATTTGTATAAACTTTCAGATATTTCATTTATATTACTGCTCTTTCTAAACTTAAAAGTGCTTATCGATGTTTATTTACCAAAATTTAAAAATCTAATTAAGGAGTTTGTATATTTAAATTGAACAAGCTTGCATTCACTTTGATTGTTACACCAGAAAGTATACCACATGCTAATTTTGCAATTGCCAACCTTATGTAACATCCCCTCCCAGACAGCAGTGAGCACTGGTATCCAGCCTTGTGCATTAGTGATCTTTTAAAATCTGATTTGGGAATTTTAAATGCAACTGTGACCATGATCAGCATAACCTGTGAAGAACGATCCTTTTCAGAGGCACTTGGGTGCAGGGTTAAGAACGAGAGTGCTGGAGCGTGACCATTGGTGTTTTAGTGACAGCCCTACCAGGTATCCGCTCTGTAGTCTCAGAGAAACTCCTTAACCTCCCTGGGTCTCAGTTTCTTCATCTGTGAAAATGGCAACAATGACAGTACTTATCTCAAAGGGTTGTTATCAAGTTTAAAAGAAATAATAAATATAAAGTACTAATCCTTACTAGGCACATTAACTGTTAATGCATTATGACTAACTTGAACCTTTTCTTCTCCCTGATAAAACTAGCTATACTACTTAAGGGAACCTTCAAAGGATTTGACAATTATTTAAATTTGACTTACTAACATAAAAGCTAGAGTCAAATATCTCTTTACTTTGTATTGTCTATAGAAAGGGAACTTGGAAAAGAATGTAAAATGCTTTATTACAGCTGTTTCTTCCATCCAATGTGAATTACTAAAAAAGAAGAGAGCTCTTCCAAATATGTCTTCATTTCAATAAATGTGCATTTAACACCTACCACATGCAAAGCTTTGAGCTAACCTTAGGCTGGGAAACATAGTAACAGGAGAAGTGGTCCTTGTCCTCAAAGAGTTATCCTATAGTCAGCAACACGGATCTTAAAATATCAAAAATTAATCATACCACATTTTTTAAAAGATGTTTTAAGAATTAATAATATATAAGGAAAAAATCATTGTGAGACTATATAATAAACAATATTATGTAAACAATATAAACAATAAATGTACTTATTCATATTTGCTTGTTTAATTATAACCTTTAATTATAAAATATGTGAAGATTCCATGCTAAGCATTTAGAGACAAGTAAAATCTCTACAGTTAGGTTAGTCTATGAGGGCTTCATGAAGTGGTCCTTGGAAAGATCTTAAAGACTGAGTTCCAACAGCCTTCACCTCTTACACCACAGGTGGCAAACACAAGGCCTGCGGGCTGAATCCGGCCCTCCACCTTGTTTTATCTGGTCGGCACCTTGTTTCTACCTGGGGGCAGCGCCGAGCTCCTTGCCCCTAGTTAAGGAGTAGTTACATGTACACAGTCCTAAAGTTACATTTGGCCCTTTGAAGGCAACCACGAGGTTGACGTGGCCCCCAGTGAAAATGAGTTTGACACCCGTCTTACACTGTCTCTCAAGTGTTAATAAGCTTTTTACATAATTAAATTGCAGGTGGGTATAATTTAAGGGCTCAGCCGTTGAAATCATGCTTAATTACTATTCTGATCCCCCCTGCAGTAAGCTGACTGAACTTTCATTAAGAAACAGGTGGAATTAGAGGTAGATCAGAAGCCTGATCGTGTCAATAGTTCTATGTTTATTGAGGACCAAGTCAATATCTTCCCCTCCAAAAAAACTAAACCAAAACAAACAAAACAGTATATCCTAGGTGCTAGGGAGAAAGAAATGGATTTGTTGTTGGTTCCTGGCCTCCAGCTCCTCACAGAACATGTAACAAATAGTTTTTATGCTTTATGATACAGGCCATGATAAGAGTAGGCCAGAGCTGTGATGAATGTGGGGAGAGGTGGGGGTGGATGTGGCAGGGAAAGCTTCAGACAGGAGCCAGGAGCCAGGGTTTTCCATTCTCTGCATTCCTGAGTGGAAGCCAAGTAAAAGTTTTGAGTTAATTCAGAGTGCTTCACAACTTTTTACTTTCCACTGAATCTAAAGCTATGATCAGTGAGCAAAATTTGTTAAGATCAGTATCATTCAGCCAGGAGTCTGTGGGACAATCCCTCTTTTTGACTGACACTTTAGTGTCATTAGAGTTTGTTTCAAAAATGACTTTGGGATTTAGATCATTGGTAGATATCCTAAATCGCAAGTAAAAAGTGTTACAAAGCAATAATTGATACAAGCCAAAGCTGTTTCCCACTACATTTAAGAGAGACTTTTAAAACACTGTTCATTTCTTTTTTCTTTCTTTAATCATTTGTGCAGGTGCCAGATGAAAAAATTTTTTTCCATACAAAAATTTTTGGCTGATTTGGGAATGTACAAGCACACTTTATTTCTTCATGGATTCTTAAAGTCCAGTATTTTGTATTTAGTTGTCTTACTGATTCTCAAGTCCAATAGCTGGTAAGAATAATTACCTCCTAGGCAGAAATGTTCACCATTGCTACCTGGTCTTGGATTCAGAGACAGCCTACACTTTCAAGTACTATCTAATTCATGAAATATGAAATCAATTTAATTGAAAAACCATATCAAAATAAACAACCTATAAGTCCTTCAACTTAAGGACAACACAGTCTAAATTCGAGTGATAAATAGGACATTTATTAGAATATTGCTGCAAAATGCAGTCACTGAAATTTTGTGATGATGAAGAAACTGGGCGATTTTTGAGGATGCTATAATTACTACTATTCCCAGTAATAATGACTGCCAAGGGCTTTACATTTAAGACTCACAGCAGGTGCATAAGCATGTACAATCACCACTGTATCCAAAGGAGGAAACTGAGGCTGAGAAATGCTGAGTGACTTGCCTTCTGTCAGGAAGGATCCATGAGCCTGGGTTGTGTTTGATCTCTGCTCTGCCAGGAGTTCATCAGACAGAAAAGAGACATTTCAAAGGGATAAACAAGGGAAGAATTAAGATTGCTTAGCTTATATGCAGTGAATTTTAATCAGAGTCTCTCTCTCTCTTTTTTTTTTTTGAGAAGCATTTTTTCCCCTGCAGCCTCATGGTCTAGGTAACTTGGGTGCTAATGATCAGGGAAGCTATTAAATACATATCTCAGTACACAGCGTACGTCTGTAGAAACTACACAAAGATTGTTCTCTCTTTTACTGGAATCAAGACATAAGGCACTAGATCAGGTACATACGCAATATGTATATTATATAAATAAAAAGTATAAATTAGTGCGAAAGGCAGTGTGGCTAGTGATTACATAATTCCTATCATTCCTTATATTAGGCAGGGGAGGCCTTCTGGAAAGGACGCTATCTCAGAGCCTGATTGAATGATGAGCGAGAGATAGCTGGCAGAGATGAGCCGCAGTGTTGTTTCTGGCAGCAGCTGGGACTGAAGGAGGGAGTTAGTAAAGGGCTTTGAAAAACATGCTTAAGAGAGCAGAAGGGATTATTAGGGTAGTTGAATATAAGAGAAGTTAGGGTTTTACCTCCTTGAAGAAATAATTTGAAGCAGAATAAGGGTTTTTTTTGTTCTTGATTCTAATATATGAGTGAGATTCTACTGTAATGCCTCATGAAATACTAGATCCATGCCGTAACAGGTATTTTATGAGTTTAACTGGTTTAAGTATAGTTAAAAACAAAGATGGCCGGATCAAATGTTGAGATCTGGGTATGGGAGTATAAATTGGTAGAGCTGTTTTATTTTTAATAAAAATAATCTCATCCAAAAATCCCTTGAAAACAGAGCCCGAGGCAAGAATTAAAAGGTAATACTGTATTTAGGGGGTAAAATACCAGGGCAGTAAAACTGAGAAAATAGGAAGTGACATTGTTAAAGATGGGGAGAAATGCAAAGTGATGTATTACCTCACTGGCCACTGCTTTATAATAAACATAAACAAGATAAAGACTGCACCTTGGGAGGGACACTGGCTTGGCCACACAACATATTTCTGATGAGACTGCATGGTGAAATAGCCTCAGAACAGTCCGTGGGAGAGACGAGGACAGAGACTTTACCTGTCTGAATGTTTGCATCTCCCCTTCTTTTTATTGGTCAAAGTTTATCCATTGAAATACCCCACCCCCAACATACACATCCCTTAGACAGCTGTTCAGAATCCAGATCCTGTATTTCTCAATATGGTGTTACATTCAAGTCCAGAAGCGGTGACAGAAACCAGGGGTTCAGGACTTGTGGCTGGTCTGAAGATGGGCTCTAGACAATGGACCAGCAGAGTTGAATGATAGAAACACTGATTCTAAAGAATATGTGCACCCCTATGTTCATTGCAGTATTATTCACAATAGCTAAGATTTGGTAGCAGCCCAAGTGCCCATCAGTAGATGAGTAAATAAAAAAGCTGTGGTACATTCACACAGTGGAATACTGCTCGGCTGTAAAAAAAAAAAAAAAAAAAAAAGGGAAATCTTACCTTTTGCAACAGCATGGATGGACTTAGAGAGCATTATGCTAATTGAAATAACTCAGTCAGAGAAAGACAAACACCATGTGATTTTACTTACCTGTGGACTCTAATGAACAAAATAAATAAATAAATGAAATAGAAACAGCCTCATAGATATGGAAAAGAGACTGAGAGATGTCAGAGGGGAGGGGTCGAGGGGCTGGGTGAAAAAGGTGAAAGGATTAAGCAAAAACAAAGTTCATAGACGCAGACAATAGCAGGGTAGTCATGTTTGTATTTTAAATCATAGAAGGCGAAGATAATACAGAAGAAGACACTAACTTAGCATATTCCTCGCATAACTTTGTTCAGTGAAAGCAATCGTCATTGTAAAGTACTTTTGGAAGAAGCGTGAGATATTACAAAGACATGATGGAATCCATCTTTGGTGTCTGGTTTTACAACAAGGCTAAAAAAACACACTACAGCAAACCATATTGTCTTCGTGCCGCTAAATAGTACCCCTCCCTCCACCATTCTCAAATCTAAGAAAAGAGCTGATTTCCAATAAATATTTGCAGAAGCACCACTACCTAGCTTCCCAAAGGATCATGTGGGTGTGAAAGCTCTTGAAGGAAGCATTGGCTGTGCTGCGTGTCTGCAGGGCCCTGGGCTCTACATGAACAGAATGCCTTTGCTTCTCAAACACAATCAAGGCAATGAGTTTAACACCCAGATGTTAAAGCCCACTTTATATACTGCTGCATAAACTGTATTTAGACCAGGCATCAGTAAAGAAGAAGGTGTGTTTCCTCTCCGTTATTTGAAAAGATGCATTTAGTTTTCCCAGGAGAGATGGAAATTTTGAGCATATTCAATACAGGGAGGAAGGGAGTGATTAGCTGTGGGCCGCACATGTTCCCAGCATTTGATCTGGAGGCATGGGAGGAATGAGGTATGAGCTGACACATCCAACGACGTTACCCAGGACTTGTCTCTGCTCCTTTGTGCAGTGAGCAGCTACAGATTCTGGTCATTACTGTGGAAACCTAGGAGGTGATGGCTCCAGAAAATCTGTAAGATGGTAATAATGTAATAGATTGTTACAAAGCTAGAAAAGCAGGTTTTTAGTGATTAGAAACTAACCAGAAAAAGGTATATTGAATAAAGTGTGATTAATTGAATAGATGGACAAATTTTCGCACTGTCCATTGATAACTTTCTGAACTCCAGTTAGGAATATAAAATGTTGTATTATTCTTGTCTGTGATGACTGAAACTGTCAGCTAAGGAGAAAAAGTGATCTAATTGTTTTTGCATTTTTTACTTCAAAAATTTTTTTTAAATTTTTATTTATTTTATATTTAGAGAGGGGAAGGGATGGGGAAAGGAGAGAAACATCAATGTGTGGTTGCCTCTTGAGTGCCCCCTACTGGGGACCTGGCCTGCAACCCAGGCATGTGCCCTGACTGGGAATCAAGCTGGTGACCCTTTGGTTTGCAGGCCGGCACTCAGTCCACGGAGCTACACCTTTCAGGGCTGTTTTTGCATTTTTTAAAGCGTAGACTGATTCTATGTCAACTGCATATATCAAAATTCTTTCCGATTATAGGCATCTCTATATAGGATCTCTGTTCAAGTTCTTGATTTGTATTTCTTAAAACAATCTCTCAGTCTAGGTCTTGATGTCTAAATTTTTCTACAGTAAGAAAGACTTATCTTTCAGTTGTTGAAGCAAATTAAAACAGGTATGATTTAAGTCACTTTCTTCAGCACCTCCTCATGGTTCTTAATGACCCTTAATTGTATTTCCCAATTTATAATTGTTTGATGCATCATAAATACCACTATACAATTAGTGTTTTTTATATATATTATTTTTTTCTGCTTAAATACCAGTAGTGTAGTGCTTTCCCAGTGTCCCATATACATTATTCCCATATAATGTCAACAAGGCATCAGTGCTCAAATGCTTTTGGGAATTGCTCTAAAATGTCTCTCACCATCAGGGATTCCCAACATTAGCATATTAAAGGCTGAGAGAAATCCTGGAGCAAAAAAAATATACTTTTTAACTTTGTTTAACCCAAATGGTTCCAAAATTATTTGAACTTGGACCCTTCTTTCTTCTTTGGGAATGTTCTTTGAAAAATGCATATCTACCGTGTTCAATTACATTTTAAAAATCTTCAAAAGATCTGTTAGAGCTATGAGGAAGGCATGAGATCAAAAAGTCTAATCCTTTTCACTTTACAAACAGTATAACTGGACTTATATAGGGCAAGAGACTTACCAAAAGTCACACTAGTAAAAACTTTTCAAGTTAGCAAAGAGGCAGCATTTTAATCTCCATCTCAAAATCTGTAGTTCTCGTCATCACATTCTGCTTTCTTTCAAAATAAGTTCTAGAAGCTAAAGATTCCATTTTCTACATTTTATCTATTACTTGTGCCTTCTTATTCGGAATGCCATAGTAATATGTGGGAGACCACGGTTCAGAATTATTTATTTAGAATTAAGTATTAACACTGAATGGAGTGCTGGGTGGACAGTAGTGAGTACAAGAGCCATAGTTTTTGCTCTCACGAGACTCTTTGCCTAGTTGGGGTGGTCAGATATGAAATAGGCAAATCGGCAAATAGGTAATTACAAATCTGGACAGAAAACAGGAAGCTGCATATTGAGTTCTGTGATTAGGAATGAAGGGGGAAACCTACTTAGATAGGGGTCTCAGGAAGGTATGTAAAAGAGAGAAAACATTTAAACCAAGAGAAGAGCCTGCTGTGCAAAGAACCAAGGACAAAGCTTTCTAGATAGGATACTCATACAGCGTGAGGGCTCTGAAGGTAGGAAAGAGCTTTTCAGGAGTGAAACATTGGACCACATGGCTTGAATTAGGGAAACCTGTTGGAATGAGTTTGGAGAGTTCAGCTGAGGATATATGATTTAGCTTATTGTAGACCACAGTAAATGATTGGATTGTAAGGAGCATAGAAAGCCATAGCTTCATGCCGTGAACTGGTGACCACCTGATACTACTCTGAAGAACTTCACAGATGGTGTAGTAGACTCCAGGCAATCACTTCAGTGGAATTCTGAGATGGCATTTCCCACCTGCTCAGCAGGTCAAGGGACTACTAGCCTTGTGGAAGAACATGGAAATACTTGTTGATGGAGCATGTGTGTGGCTGATAATAGGAGCTTGGTGTGGGAGAGTACCAGGTTAGGAATGGTGCTGTCAGCAGGTGGCATGGGAGGGGAGGAGGCCTGGCTAGTGATGGAGATGAGACAGCAGAGAGATCCTCCTGTGGTTGTTGCTGTTAAACTTGGAGATGAACCTTCAACCTTCAGCCACAGTGAAGTGGTCAGAGATAACAATGGCACAGCAGGCGCACGCAGTTGTCAGGCCAGGACTGAAAAGCTTCTTGCATGAACTTCATATGAGGTGGTTCTGAAGGGGACGTGATGAGAAGGGTCTTTGTCACAAGGCTTGCAGGACAGGTAAACGTGATGTGGCTGTGTTTCGCATCATGGTGCAGGCTGGATCGAGGAGATTCAGTGTGAAACTGACCCTTTTGGTACACACTTTCATCCTTCAAGTAAGGATTTCCTTGAGACATTCTGATTATGCCCATTTCCAACATAACAGTTGTATTTTCTTTTCATCACAGCAACTGAGTAAACTTCCTCTGCAATGTAAGCTCTATTTTCTGAGTCATTATTTCAAATTATTTTTCCCATACAGATTTCCTTCCTTCCTTCCTTTCCTCCTCCAGTGTTTATCGATTGTCAACTTTCTGCACACATGATCCTTGACAATGGACACAATGGAGATAATGAATAAGATAGAAAAGATTCCTGCTAGCTTGAAGCTGGCATTCTCTAAGCGTCTCTCACAATATTAAGTGAGAATTTTCACTGCAGTAGCAGAATTATCAGAGGTTTATAATATTGGAAATTTGGAATGGAACCAAAATTTTATTTTATATCTGTAAATGATTCATATTTACCAAAATATTACTTTTATTGTGATAACTGGATATTAGGAAGAGCTAATCAATCACACAGTTATTTTGTCATTAAGCAAGAGAACATCAGGACTGTTTAATTCCAAATTCATGATTCAAAGTTTTATATATAAGGAAGGTGTTTATCTCAAAATTTTAGAATAACCGAATGTGGAAAAATAGGACAAAAGTTAAATAAATGATGATAGGATGCAATGCTGTGTGTGTTAAATATCATGCTTTTACAAACTCATAGATACAGAGGCAAACTGACAGTCGTCAGCTGGGAGGAGAGTTGGAGCCCTGGGTGGAAAAAGGTGAAGGAATTAAGAAGTACAACTTCTCAGTTACAAAATAGCACAGGGATATAAAGCACAGCATAGGGAACACAGTTGATAATGTTGCAGTAACTATGAAGGGTGTCAGGGGCACACTTGACTTATCGGGGGGACCACTACGTAAGTTATATAGATGTCTAAACACCATGAGGTACACCCAGAACTAGTATATTGAATGTCAACTCTAACTGAAAAGTAAAGGAATAGAAATAAAAGATAAAAATCATGCTTATAAAGAAGCAATATTATGTAGTATTGAGATTATAGGCACTGGGGGCAAACACTTTGTGATCTTGAGGAAGTTACAACATATCCTTTCACGAAATAGGTCATGGCTTTCTCCCCAGGCCTGTACATGTTAACCAACCTCATTCATTTCCACAATTGCTCGGCTTCAATTGTGTTGATATAATTCATTGAATCGTCCCCCTCGTCATCGATATTTGAACTGTATCCCATATAGTGCTGTTTACAAACAGTGCCGACACAGACATCATTGCACACATATTCGGGTGTACATGGCTGACATTTTAATAGGACGGAATGTGGAGTGGGGTTGCTGACCAATGGTTCTGTGCATCCGTAATTTTGAGAGAGAGTGTCAAACTCCTAGAAGTTGGAACCACTTTTACTGCCTGCAGTGATGAAGTTAATTTCCCCAGGCTCTACAATGTAGTATTATGCTTATGTTATGTTATAACATGACCACATTTGTACATGCATTAAGTCTCCTTGGAAACTGTCACTTTTCGTTCTCTATTCCTTGCTGAGTTCGTTATTTACTCTCTTTGCTTTGGCTTTCTGATGCCCATAATGGCAACATCAACAGAATTTTTTTTGCTTGGTATTAAATAATGCAGTGTGAAATGTTAGCATTGCATCTGGCCTAGTAAAACACTCAGCGAATGCTGCGGTGCCGACTGTGGAGTCGGACCGCTTATGTGCATATTCCCACCCGGCAGTTTACCAGCTGTCTTGACCTCTCTGTGTCTCCGTTCGCTTGTTTGGAAAAAAGAGGAAATAGTCGAACCCACCTCCAGGGGTTGTTGTGAGTGAAGTCAGAATACATAGTAAGAGTTTCTGGCACTTGGAACACTCCTACAGTGATCAATTAGTGATCAATTGTATTATTATTTTAAAGAATAATTAGTGAACATTCATTTCTCAATTTGTCACTACTACTAAAAGTGATGCGGAGACATTCCGTGTGAATTTTGGCACACATTCTGATTATTTCCTTAGTATAGAACCCTAGGAGTGACATTTCTGGATCAAAAAGTGTACAAGCATGTTTATTGTTTTAGGGATCTTGAGAGGTTGTACTCAAATTTCTTTCAGAAAATGTAGTTATTGATTCATTTTTACCAATTTATACCCCCACCGGCAGTGGACAAGCCAAGGCTAGCTCAACACAGTGCTGTCAGTGTTCAAAGGGACAATACTGATGCTTATCTTTTCAACCTAATAGTAGAGTTAGTATCTCATTGTTGTTTTTCTGTGCATTTCTATAGGTAGTAGAGAAGTTTAACCATTTTTCTTCATACGATTGTCATTTGTATTTTTAGTGAAATATTTGTAGTGTTTATGTAGTGTGTAATAGAGTTATAGTTCATATTTATTAATTCACAATAGAATTTTAGACATTACCCTGGCCCTGGCAATCGTCTATGACATAAATATTCAATCGTGCCTTTCTAGAAATTCTTTACGCCCCTCTGCAAACTGCCAAAATTCTTCTGTTCCTTGGTTTTGTATTCCTGAGAGGCTGCGCTGGCAGTCAAGCTCATATTTTTGAACCTAATGATGCACTGCAGACTGTAGAAGAATATGGATCTTATAAATCATATATTCTGATTCACCAACGATGGCCAAGGGAAAAGTGATCGCATACTACAGAGGGTAACTGTAGCCATTCAGTTGTTTGTACAAAAGGTAGCTTCCCTTATGTGGGGAATGTGCAGGCCGTAAAACACACCTAGTTTCATATCACACAGATTTTGTTTTTCTGAATAGTCAATTTTTGCAACATCTTTATTGAATTGTTTATTATTTCTCCTATTATTTATACACCTTTATCAAATATTAAATTCTTCTATACACTAAGGCTTATTTTGAGGTAATTTATTCTATTTCATGGGTCTATCTGTTAATTTCTTATGCCAGTTACATGTTTTGATTATGTTTTTATTTCTATCACACAATCTGGATTTTGTTGATTGCATCCCTGTGACCTAATTTAAAATGTTCCTTTGTCCTCTATTTCCTGAAATTTTGTAATCAGATAGAAATGCTCGATCAGATGCATTTCTTTTTCAAGCAGAATAGCTTCCCAGGTGGGGGTAAGTTCTCCCGTAGGGAGCCGCATGGGCTGCCAGTATTCCATCAGGAGCAACACAATGGTGATATTTTTATTTTACTCTACTTACTTATTTAACTTCTATTTTTAAATTTTATTATATTTATTTCATAATTTTTATTCACCTATTAACTTTCTTTTTATAAGGAGAAAATTTCCCTCATTTTTCCTTTGATTACCTTGAGATGAAATACTATATAAGAAAATCATGATACTTTTTTATTTATTATGTCACTATTTTTGGTCTGTTTAAAATGTAAAAGTTCGAGTGAGACTTTAAAGTCTGTGAAGATGGTACTTCTATACACTTTTAAAAATTTTGTAACAGTTTTTTTAATTCTATGGTACTAATAAAGTACTCTTCGTCTGTCCTCTGTATTTCCTATATTTGGATAATTAGTACTATTAATAGTACTAACATTAATAGTACTAACATAATACTATTCAAACTATTCAAATACCTTGAATAACATTAATATAGTACTATTGGGCACACAAGCATTTGTTATGCCTTTAATGTCCTTTTTATTAATCTGAACTTATATCCTTTGTCAGGAATTGGGAGGGGCAACTTTTATTTTGTCTAAAATTAATACTGCCCTATTACTTTAATTTGATTTAAGTATTTCTGACAAATTATGCTCATTTTTCTCTTTCATTGTATTATAAAATAGTAAATTCTCATTAAAATTTAATAATACAAAATGTATGAAGTGAAAACAAAGATTATTTTCCTCTAATGCTTATTTCTTAGGGTAACATTTTGGTCTAACAGTTTGGTGTATATGCTGTTGGATATTTTTCTATATACATATAGATAGACAGTACAATATATGCACATATTTTTCTACAAAATGTGGTCATATTATATATAATATTCTATGATTTACATTTACCTTGGTGTAATATATTATAGGCCTTATCTCGGTTTTACCAGTATGCTATTGATGAACAAACTGGTTTTCTTATAAATTATTGAACAATAAATGTATCTGTGCAGGTGTGCCTATGTGAGTACTTCTCAGAAATAGAAATGCTTTCTAAGAGTGTATATACTTCAAACGTTTAAAGCACTTAGAAATTGCATTCCAAATAGGTGGTAATCCTTCATTCCAAGTATGAGTGTGCCCTTTGCCTCACACCCTTGCCTACGATGATCACAGTTCTTCCGATCACAGTTCTTTTTAACATAGTTCTGTAGGCTCATCTCTAATGAATGTGCATAGATAATTCAAGAGAAATTGAGTTACAGTCCCCATTGTGTACCCAGGCTCATTAGAAGTTAAGCTCCAATAGAGCATGGATTTGTCTGTCCTGCTTATTAGTGTTTACAACAATACCTAGAACATACTAGATACTCAATAAACATTTGTTAAATAAATGGACAAATAAACTCAGATAAAAATTTTCAAAACAGATTCAAATACTATTCACATTTACATAGCATTTTAATAAAGCATTTATGGATTATTTATTTATGAACATTTTAACTTCCTAGCCTCTATACTAGTTCTAAGGTTACTGAGGAAAATTTTTATTCTTGACACTATTTGGATATTAAAGGTTTGTTGTAACAATATCTTTTTACTTAAAAATACAATTCTGTTGAATCACTACAAACAATAGCAATTACAAGAGGAGCATTAATGGGGAATGGCTGTATTTTCAAACACCTTCGCATCATCACTGTGATTAGCAGCCTCTAGTTCCGTTCCTCTTGAACTTACAATTTGCCTTTAGACCAAACTTGACAGCAGGTATGCCTGTGACTAAATTGAACTAGATGGTAAAACTTATACCCTATTTTTCTAAGGTCAACATCTTTTCTGATCCGTACATGAATGTGATGCTGGGAAATGTACTTTCCAGCTGGCCTGAGCCAAGGTCAGGCATAGCTTCTTTCTTTCTCTCTTTCTTTCTCTGGCTTCTTTCTCTCTCTCTTACTCCCTTTCTCTCTCTCTTTCTTTCTCCCTTTCTTTCTCTCTTTCTTTCTCTCTTTCTTTCTCTTCCTCTCTCTCTTTCTCTTGTTCTCTCTTTCTCTCCCTCTCTCCCTCTCCCTCTCTCTTCCTTCCTTCCTCTCTTTCTCTTTCTTTCTCTCTTTCTTTCTTTCTTTCTTTCTTTCTTTCTTTCTTTCTTTCTTTCTTTCTTTCTTTCTTTCTTTCTTTCTTTTTTTCTTTCTTTTTCTTTCTTCTTCCCTTCTACCCTTCCTTCATCATGGAACCTTGGTGCTGACACAGATCTGAGCAAACAGAATTTATGAAATTTGATTTGAATTGCTTGAAAATTGCAGCTCAGTTAAAAATCCAGGAAGGTGAGAATAAGAATGAGGGAGAAAGGGAAATCATTTCATCTAGAGATCAGGAAGCAGTTCAGGTGTGTGGTGGGGTGTCAGCTTTTCCTCCCCAGGAGCTCTGTTACACAGGGCCACTTAGTTTATATCCTCAACTTGATTAATTTTGCAGACTTCTTGGTTGCCTACCTCATCAATCTTATTTGAAAACAACAATGTCTCAAACATTCATTTTCAAATCATCTCTCACTATTGTATAAAAATTTCTGCTTCACAAAGTTGAAACTGTACTCATTTAATCCTATCAGGGAAGTGTTTCTATCGTGATGTAGATGCCCCACCCCAAAAAATCAGAATCAAGAAGGCAGTGAGTGCCCTTTGCCACACGGTCACATGGATATTAAGTGGCAAAGCTGTTTTTCCCACTTCAAATGGAATGTACTTTTCAGTAAAGCACTTCTGCTTAAAATCACATAACAGTGAATATTTCTTCAAAAAACGAGGGTACACCATGAATACAGGAAGGAGATAGTTTTTATGGCCACTTAAAATGAATACAAAAATCACCAGATTGTAGTTAGGTATTTCCCTTGTGAGGGTTTTATTTATAAATATCTCATAGATAAGCGAATACTTCCTGTGCTGTTTTGTTACTAAGTTGGTTGCCCCCCTCTTTGTTGAGGGTTTGAGGCTAAGATTGAAGCGTCTCTTCCTCACAGCTGAACTCAATTTGCAGTTCAGATCATTTCCTTGCTAGAAGTGAAAGAAGCACTCCAATAACTTGGTGACAGTAAGTATTTGACCAGGCATGCACAGTAATCATTAGATTATTTATACCTTCTATAACGGAATTTATTCCAAAGATTTTTACAATCCCCTGTCTTCCTAGTAACTAATCTATAAAATCATGCAAGTGCAAGTTCTTGGAATCCCTAAGAATGTGTAATTATTTTGTATTCCTTAGCCGTGGCATGATTATTTTACTATGAATGAACTCCAGTTGCAGAGACTGAGTCTATTTATATTTAGAAACTTGGATTTCTAAACGATGATCATTGCAGTTTTCAGGACCTTTTCCTGGTTATGATATAGACTGGCTTTCACTACAAGATGGGGAACACCTTTATAAATACGATTAAGGACTGTTACAAACTTCCATTTGAAATTGGTCCTCAAGAGGCAAACCTGGGGTTTGGGAGAGTGTTTACGTTTTTGCATGTAACCTGCCTGTCTATCGATGGCAAAGTGTGGCATCTGTGGTTTTATAGAATCCCGCAGACTCCCGTTCTTCCTGAGAATGGGGTGAAGACTGCTGAGACACAGCACTCTGGCCTGGAGAGTTTTCGAACCTCTGCATGATGACCCCGGTACCCCCTTTATTCTGAGGGAGTCCAGGTGACTTAAAACAGGAAAGCAGCCCTGATTCTAGTATATGCTGATGACAGTATCGAAACTAAGACTACCTAATCCTAACAGAACCTGAAAGGTTCTGGGTACTTTTATTAACTGAAAATCAATCCTTTTGTGTGATTCAATTAAAAACATCAATAAAAATCTTATTTCAAAAGTCACAAGTAGAATATCTAGCAGTACAGTCTATACTGTAGATAGAAAACTGCTCAGCCCCCTCTGAATCATCGCCTGTTTTAATAAGTATTCAGAAATTATACTCAGACTTCAAAAGAAATTGTAAGGAATTGTTAGCAGGTTTATTAATGTTTTATGTTTTATTAAAAGTTTGGGTGTACATTTCACAATGAGCAACATCAAAAATCAGACTTTCTGCCTGTAATTTTGCTTCCTCCTGTCTTTCTGCCTTTGGGATTCACTCTTTTCCTTTCATCAGCTGCCATTTTCAGCAGCATGCAGTAATTTCATGGCTCATTGCAAGCGCTGAAAACCTTTGAAACCACAAATGCTAACCTACCTGGCCTGCAGCCATTTAGGAAGAGATTAATTTAGCAAACAGAAGCAAAACACTTTCTACTTCTAGCCTGTGCATAATTTCACTTCTATCTATATTTATTTTACAGTGAGCAGCGTAATGACAATTTCAGTAATTGCAACTCTATAAAAATTTGCCTACCTAGCTTATCTCGGTATCACAAGACTGTGAGTCAGTCAGATTAGAAAAAGTACAGCATGTGAAGCAGCACTGGTTGCCTTCCAAAAATACAAGCCTTCTATAAAAACTCAAGTGATGCTTTGCACTTGTTTGTGTTCTTATCTATTGGGCAACGGTTTCTTCCTGATGTTTTGATTGGGATGTGTGCGTTCCTCTTTAATTCATGGTGATTTATGGGGGCACTCTCCTTGCAAACAGACCAATGTATTGGAAGACTAGAAGCGCCAGTCCATTTCTGCAGACTTTGTTATAAATGGCTGTTATGTTGCTGTCGAGCAATTTGAACAGAAGAGAAAGTCCATCTGGGACAAATTTAAGCTATCATGCTTGGAAAGATTTCAAGGACTAAATTAGCCTACAAACTGTTAGCTAAAAATAAAGAAGTTTTATTGTTTCTTGCCTAACTTAAAAATCCCACCATTGAAATTAACACCAATTATACCTATTGTATATGCATATGCATTGTTTCCCCTACGGAATCATTGGTTGCTTCTCTTTATTCCTTTGTAGTACACACACACACATACATGAATTGTTCAGCAGATAATGAACCCACAGATAAACAATGACTTAAGCAAAATAATATTTAAGAATTAGGAGAAGACATAATGGAAGACGAAGTCAGCCAATATACCAAACAAAATCATTTACACTATTTAACCAGCAAGTGGCCTCATGAAGGAATTAAATACAAGGGGGGAGAACAGAATTCAGTGTGAAGCTGTTGACATCAAGCCTTGTAGCTGCAGTTTCTTATTGAGGGGGTTTTATATGTATGTAAAGGATAGGACAAGAATGTCCTATTGCTAAGTGATTGTTTTCTTAGATCAGCTACCAGGCAGACCTCTATTGGAAGTGTTGTATAAGGAAGAGTAATTCAGAAATGAAAATTAAAGGTTAAAGGTTGAATATTACGGCTTTGTTTTTCCTCAAGAAGAAAGGGATTTAGGAGTCAATAAGTGACCTTAAGACATGGGGTGGTTTCTCCAGTCCTCTGAGAAAAGACCATTGCTCACCATCCTAGGTTGCAAAAACCTCGCTGCCTGGAAAGGAGGGAGCTATCATAAAATGGAGAAAGTAGAGAACAGCCAAGCACTCCACGGGAGGCATTTCTTTTTGGGTGCTGCAGCTTTTCCACTTTATACATTATTTATTCTCAATAGCAATTGAACATAATTCTCTACTTCTTTACTCAGATTTGAATATTCTCACCCTATAATGAAACTCTATGACTTTAAACTTGTTTATGCACTGTTTTTATATTAGCTAATTCATTTAAGCATACAGATACACAGACGGCAGTGGGATGACTGGCCAACCCCCACAGATGTACACCTCCAGTCTGCCATCCCATAACATTCATAAAATATGTCAACACACCCTGGACTTTTTCCATGGTTTATGTTATACTATTGGTGTGCATGGCCCACTGGCCAAATATTTCATGTTGAAATTCGTGGTAGTAAAAGAAGGAAAAGGGAATTCTTTCTATGATTTGAGTCCATTTGCAAAACTACGTGATCAATAGCCTTTACCTATAATAAGCACTTAAATCAACACAGACTGAACAAGGGAACACATTCATGTGCCTGGGTGTTGTGTAATACTAGATAGCCAATCATTTCTTTAAACAAGTGATGGTAATTATGCTGTCTTAATGATCATTTCTAAATGCAGTGCACCTTTTCAATATTGCCTAAAGCAGGGGTGTCAAACTCATTTTCACCGGGGGACACATCAGCCTCGTGGTTGCCGTCAAAGGGCATAATGTAATTTTAGGACTGTATAAATGTAACTACTCCTTAACAGTTAAGCGAGAGCTGGGCGCTGCCACTGGTAGAAACAAGACCCCGGCTGGATAAAACAAGGTGGAGGGCCAGATTCCACCCGCAGGCCTTGTGTTTGCCACCTGTGTCCTAAAGAATCACAATACCGTATGATAGAATCAGAATAATAGAAACACATTCATAACCAATACTGGTTATTCTGCAGAAATGTATTTTAAAGCAAATAATGTTGTGGTGAAGAGCATGACGAGCATCACGTGACTACCGAGCGTGAAAATTTCACAGCCTTAAGTTGAAAATATTAGATTGTTATTTGTGGAGACAGATTGGCGACTTAGCATTTTCCCTTCAGAATGCAGTTTTTGCCTCCTCATGGTTGGAGGTCGCATCCCGCTGAGCCCTGAATCCATCGCCCAGAGGCCTGCCACTCTGTGAGTGTCCTTGGGATGGGAGGGCGAGGAACGCTGTCTGGTCCTCCGAGATCCTCAGGTCTTGTGAGCCTCCAATTTACGTCATTTTTCTTGCTTCACACCCAAACTTTTGAAGATGACAAAGTTTCGGGGGTCATTTTTGTTAATTCTCAAGTATCTGATGACCCAGAAATCAAGAGGCAGCGTGGAGTAATAGAAAGTGTCAGAAGGCAGCCTGACAGCAGTTTGTTCTGATAATCACCTGCCTCCCACAGGTGATGGTGCTCTTCAATGCCTGTTGGGAAGATTAACATCTTTCTAGCCATTCTCTGCTTTGCATTTTTACTTTTTGTTTTTTCGAATACTTTTTATTTAATTTACTGTTAGAGAGAGAGGAAGGGAGGGAGATAGAGAGGGAAAGAAACATCGATGTGAGAGAGAAACATCAATCAGTTGCCTCTCCCATGGAACCCGCAACCCAGGCATGTGCCTTGATCACGAATCAAACCTGAGATCTTCTGCTTTTTGGGACAATGCCCAACCAACTGAGCCACACCAGTCAGGGCTTAACTTTGGTTTTTTTAGTCTCATTTTTACTCCCATACTGAAAACCACATTTGGGGGCACACCTGAGCCTCCTCCTCACGCCTGTTAATTTGTTTTGCATGCCCTGGCATTGGCTGCACGAAGGCAGGCCAAGTGCTCCTGATGGTTTCTCACTATAGGCGACCACCATGGGTTTGGGTGGTTGCAAAGGACAAAGGTAAGTGAATGAGACTTCGTGATAGAAAAGGTAGATTATTTTATATATCTTTTGCTTATCATTGAATACTAGTCCACCCTCATGTGTTAGTACCCTATAGTTTTATATAAAAATCTTACAACATGAGAGTTTTCAAATTTATGATTTCAAATATTTGGTTTGCATGGTTCTAATCCAGCTCTTGTAGAACCTGCTCAATGTCTCTCCATTGTCTTTTCCGTTTTCTGGATCACTCTCTGAATAGCATCTCTAGTAGATTTTGGTTTCCTTTATTTACATCTTCTGGCAAGGCTCTACGTGAATTACAAATACTACCTATATTTGTAGTTCTTATAATCCAGGGTCTGATATTGCATTTAGACAATAGCTAAAAGAATTTTTGCCATTATAATAGATTTTTTTTCACTCCTTCCAAGCTAATTATTTCTCCTCCATTGTTAGCAACCTTTTGAGTTTGGAATTAAAAAGATAAAATTAACCAATTTCTTTCAACTTAAAGTATATCCAAGTGTTGTTCAAAATTGAGAAAGTTTCCCTCTTTTTTTTTTTGTTTGACATGGAAAACTAAGTAAGGGTTATTAAATATTTGCAAATTAAGTCTTGGACAATCTGCTATTGAACCTGAAAGTCAGGTTCCATTTTTCATTCATCCGTAAGGTAAAATTGCATTTTCTAGGCACTGGGGAGGTAGAGGGAATAAGAGAGAATCCTTGCCGTGGCTCCTAATCTAAAGTAAAGAGAACCTTTCTTTTCAATAGGGAGCTATGTGGGTCAAGGCCTTTGTTTTCTTAGGTCCAAACAAGAGCTATAGAATCAGAATTTTTCCTCCTATTAATTTGTTCACGAAACATTTTTCTTTTAACCAAAAGACTCTCTTTGTTTGTCTAAGTCAGCAGAGTTAGCATCAGTGCCAGATTATACGGCTCAGGCTTTGTGGGACACAGGTTATGCTCTGTTTTTAATTTTCTATGTGTTTCTAATTCCCCTTCTGCTACTGAGCAAGTAACATTTTGGTTTGTTTTTCTAAAAAAAAATTGTCTCTCATTGAGTGAATTATTCAGACAGTAAAAATTTAGAGTCTAACTATTCTCTCTGTTTTCATGTTAGTAGTACAAAACTGATACAATGAAATATTGCCCATTTTCACTCTAACTTACTGATATATTAGATTTCCTCTTTGTTACTGTCTTTTCTGGTATTGGATTGCTTAACCTTTAGTAGAATTGTGTTTCTATCCTCAAGTGAGATTACATACCTTAATCAAACAAGTATCCTGTTATAACAGAATTAGGAAATGTGTATAAAAACTTTTTAACATATGCCCTTTTAGGCATTTTATAGGAACTTATTATAGTGGTCATCCCAATTAGGGAACACTGAATGCGTTGAATGCTCTCCATTTTTGTAAATACAAATGTTGAACCTGTAGGCAAATGTGTGTGTGTGTGTGTGTGTGTGTGTGTGTTACAGGATTGGTTTTCAATATATACATGCAAAGTATAGCAAGAAAAAAAAATAGTGAAAGTACTATTTAATTTTCCAATTTGATAATTCAATAAAGGCATGACAATCAAGGAAAACCAGCCTTTTGCTCTAAAAAAAATGGGTAGTTTCAGGCTAGAGCGTATTGTCAAGACCAAGTTATAAACTTCTGAAAAACAGGAATTATAATGGAATCGCTGCTACAACCTTAAGTATAACAGTGTGAGTGGTACTGCTATTATTTACTATGGTAACATAATAAAAGACAGTACTGTTTGGGCCATTATCCTCACTGCTCTCTTTTCAGTATAAATCATTATATTTATTATCTGTCTTCTTGTATAGCGGGTCATGAGAAAGGCCAATCGAAACCTGAAGAAACCTACATTTCTAAAAGAAATTGGGCCTATTTCTAATTCTTTTTCTTTTTCAAATACAAGGGAACAGAGACTTTTTTGTGAAAAATTGTTTCATGTAAGATTAAAGTGCAGATTATTGGTGAGAAAATGACATTCACTTCTAGGCATCTTGTAGATCCCAGGGAGATATTGCCAATTTCTCTCTGACATTTTTACCTTCCTTCCTTGGGGGATGTGTTTCCTGGCAAGTTTTAAGCAGTGAGTGCTGGAGCTTTTATTCTGTTCTGGGGATCTGTGTTATTTATTTATTGATGACTAAAGCTATGATCTTAGAGAAACACCTCCTTCTGACTGAATTTTATTTAAACATTAGAAATAAGTGTCTTACACAGCTTTGCTTCCTCCTTTGACAGAAATCTTACAAAATATACATATTTTCTCTTGCTTGAATAATTACTTAGGGATAGTTGCTGAAATATGCAGTTATACTTTATAAAAATTCCAGAAAAAGGTGATCCAACTTCATTAGTAATTTGATTGCATGCTGCTTTTGAATTTGTCCTCACTCACATGGAACCCCAGGTCCCCATTGTGAACAAATATGACTTTGCACAGAATAACAGGGTCTCTATTTTCAACTCTCTGAAGGGCAGTTGTGAGCTGGCAACATCTGGATACAAGGTTTCGAGCACTGACGTGCGTCGTGGCTTGATGGCTGAGGATGAATGGCGTGAATATCGTGGAAGACAGCTCAAGGGGCCCTTTCTTACTTCCAGGAAAAAGAAAAGTAAATATAAAATATGGCCGAAATAATTTTGTCTGGATGGAAGCTGAATCTCCCATGAAACTGCTTCTAACTCAAATAAGGCACATAGGTGGCAGTGCAGTGATAACTTGTATAAGAAAGGAACATTACTATTTATTCACTACGTTGGCAATTATTCATTACTGAGAACTCCAATCTAGTAAGCACCCTGGAGAAACAAGTTCAGAGGTACTTTTCCCACCAAACCCAAAGCAGGGCTCCTTTCATAATGCAACATGCTACCAGTTGTGGCCGATTCATGAGCCCATGTCCATGCATCCTGAACACGGAAGAACAAAGAGTAAATAGGCCACATTAAAAGAAATAGCGATTTCAAGGTCTGCATCACTTTTCTGTTACATTTTCTTGAATGTATTGATATACTGAACAACTATGTGCTATTATCTAATGATGGGATTATTTTTATCTAGGAAAGTTACTTTCAAGTAACTTTTTGAAAAATGGAAAAAAATATTTCCATTTTATTTCCCCAAAATTGCATTTTGGGATATAAATGAGAATGGGTGCATAGGACACAACTGTGGCTGGTTTTGAAAGCAGAAACATGACCCTGCATGGGTTTGTGAGTAGCTGATCTTGACCCTGAGGAATCGTCCTCGGAACCCTTTCCTGGGAGGGTCAGGAACTGCCTGCGGGCAGTTGCTAAAGGTCTAATTCCATTGTCTTCAAAGAGCTACCTGACGTCACAACCTATTTTCCTTGATTCCGAATGGAAGTCCTTTACAGAAGCGACTGCTCCCTTTTCATAGGTCAATCTGGATTTAAATACTGATTGCCTAGAAAGCCTTTCAACTAGACCCTATCCAAAACCAATTGAATAGGAATTTCTGGGGGTGGAATCCAAGAATGTACCTGACCTTCCCCATGCTCACTCCAAGCCTTGTGACTCCAGAGCCTCTACCTAGTCACAATGCCATTTATAGGCCATCTACAAACTCAAGTTCATAATTCTGCTATTGTGCCTGCACTTCTCCCTGCCACCACACACACTCAAATGTTCGTCTCTTCTCTCCAGGACTTTGCATGTATTATTTACCTGGAACAATAGGCCAGGTATGGAAGGTCACCAGGGTGGAAAGCCCCAGGTACCTAGCAATGTACAATTATATGGTGGGACCTCACACTGAGGGTGACTTCCTCCCCTAGCATCTCACTGGTCCTGTGGCTTAGGATTCCTGATTTCTCATATTGCTGGTCATTCACCTTGGACCTTCCTGACCTTTCCTCCCCTGGCACCTCACCAGCTATGTGGTTCCTTAGAGAAGGAACAAGGGGGTCAGAGAATAGCCTCCTATGACTCCCATACAAGCCTGCGAGTGACTACAGATAACATCTAGGCCTCAGTTGTGTTTCTGCTCCAGGCTAAAGGCCAGGAGGGCCACACGAAGGCCAGCAGCAAGGCCAGGTGGGGCCACACTATGGTTGACATCAGGACCAGCTGCAATGACTAATGATACTCTACCCTGATGCCTACCAATCAGTGGAGACTGCAACCTTAAGGAGACACACCTGGAAACCTGATGAATATTCTATTGAGATCCTCCTGAGACCTCCGGATAAAAGCTCTGGAGAGGAAGGACTCAGCACCTGATCTCTCTTTCTCTTGAGCATGCCTACACTTTCCCCCACCCTGTTCTTTTTCCTACATGAGCTCTCTCTGCTGTTCTTTCTCCTAAGTTCCAAGGGCCCCTCGTTTCCCTCTGTAACTCATTTTCCTACCTCTGTGACTTTTTAAATACACTTTCTCTTATAATTTGAGCTCCTTGGCTCTGAATTCTTCCCCAGCCAAACTCAAATACCAAGGTTGCTGAACTGAGGTCCAGTAACGTTCTGGTGTCAGTTCACTGCTAGCAATAGTTCAGGGTTTTCCTGGGTTCTAATAACAGTGATTCATTTAATCTATTTAATCTCACAGTATCTATTAAATCTCACAATGTATTCTATGAATTAGGCGCTGTTTTTTATTCCCAGTTTACAAATGTGGAAACTAAATCTAGAGATTAGGTAAATTGCCCAAGGTCACCCAGCTAGTGGGTGGTAGAATTAGTACCAACACCCAGACCTGTCTGATACCCAAATGCATCCTCTTAACCACCACCAGGCTGTCATGACCTTAAAAGAGAGGTGAAACTAGACTCTCTGCTTTTGACATGCCAGAAGGTATGTAGAACAGGGACCCTGGGCTCTAGTGGCACCAAGCCTAACGAGCAAGATAAAGATTCCAGCAACTCCACAGGGAAGTGAAGTTGCTGTAGATCCTACCTGAGGGAACTCGGTCTCCGCTATGACTTCTCTTATGGGTTTTTCCTTGCTCCCATGTAAGGCATGCCATGGATTTCTCACTAGGGGCTTCAGTACGGTCCACCTCTCTACGTGTAAACACAGTCCAAGTGCACAGTGCAGAATGGTAGACCGTGAGGCATTAGGTGTCCTTTTTTACCATTCGGTGATGCACAGCAGCCCCGTGGCAGTACCCCTCTGGGGAAGGGAATCAAGTGTGCATGCCTTCCTCCCTTTTTCCTGGAGAATAGCTCCACTGGCACTTGCCTGTAATAAATGTAAGAGGATTGTCTAGATTTTATGTTAAATTTATAGTATGTTCTGTTTTCCTCCAGGAAAAGGTAATTTATTAAAATATGTTTTTGGGGGTGTGATGAGTCAATATTAATACTGATGACACAAGGTTATTATCACTTTGACAACTTTGCTTAATTCAGTAAATATTCCTCAGCATGGTAAACATTGGCCACAAAGCCTGTGGTTAATACAAAGCAGGTAAATTGATTGACAAATGGAGTCTGGAGATCCAGGGCTCCATGAGTTTATAGATTAGTAGTTTGCTGATAACTAGTGGTGAGGTAGAGGTGGGAACGCTGATGTAATCTTTAACAGTTAAGTCAATTTTTAAAAATGTTACTTGAGAAAACACTGCTTCTGAACAGGCTTTTAGACAGAACTGCTAATTTGTTCAGGGGCTTTTTGTTGCAAAAGAAAAAAATGTGATGGTTGGTATGAAAGCATTTGAAAAGACTAAATTTGCTTAACACACAGCTTTATTTATTAGAAGCCTGCAGCTAAAATAAAATGTCCAATGACATGATTCTGCATGAATTTTAAGTCTATTTTATTATGAAGGAAGACCTCAAAGAAGAGGGCTAAAAACTGTTATTTTAGGCTATCTGTTATTATCTGGAAGTATGTCAATAGTATGTTTTTACAAGAATCGACGGGACATGTTTATCAACAGATGAAGCCAGAGAGATTGTTTATGGCAAACACGGGGAATACGTTTCTTGGCGAAGTTTTGAAGCACAGACACGAGGATCATTCTCATGGCTGCTTTTGATGACACTATCATTTCTGAATTTCTAGATTTTAAAATACAATGTGTTTTTGTACAGACAGAATCGCTAGGAAGCTTATATTGTGCTTAGATTAGCCTTGATGGCACATTCACGCACAAATGTAGACTCCATGTTATTATTTTAATACGTGGTCCTTTTCCTGCAATTTGGTCTTGCTTGTGCTTTATTTTTCTTGTGTGTAAGGATTTTTTTTTAATGCCACAAGCAGATAGGCTTATTTGGATACCTGAACTCCATTTATTTACAAATCTATGATTTAAAAGATTAGCATTCATTGACTAGTGCTTTTCAAACATCAAAACTGCTGTTAATTTGTTAAATTAAATTACATGCAAGTATAAAAAATTGCATATTTGAGATATGATCTATTTGAATATTTAACTCCATCACTGTTTGTTGTAATTTAATTTTAATTTTGAAAAAAGTATAAATGAGATTTTAAAGATGACAAAGAGGATAACAAATGTGATTAATAATTACTAGTTTGGGAATCATAATGATCATATGTATATAACAGTAATATCTTCTTAAATATCAGTTTTTTATATTATTATCTAACGCACGAAACAGCCATTTGTATAGTCTATGAAAGAACAGGATGGGTCACTGAAAAGTGGGTCAGCTGTGGAAAGCAGCCTTGAATTTATTCATTTCTGGATCAAAGGCTCTTCCAGAAGTGCTTTAAAAAACATGGACAGTGATTATTAATGATAACATAAATCATTCAAGGGAGGGAGCCAAGGTATTATTCCTTTAAAAAAATACGCAATTCTATAGACAGCAGGTGATTTATTGAATGTCGTGGTCTGCGAGTGGCAGCGGGGCTGCAGAGGGAGCCCCTGTGTGGCTGAGTCGTGGAGCCGCCCAACGTCCTGAGCACTGCTTAATCCCGTGCGATTCTATCAGAAATGTCAGCATCTCCCCGCTGGAGCAGAAATACATGAAATTTTGAGATCCTTGTTTTACACATGTCATAGAAACCTTTAGAAACACCGAGCTTCATGCTGTTTTTCTTTCCACTCTGAATAGTAAAAATGGCCAAACTAGTCAAGAACCTTTTATGCATAAACACCCTACTAGGTGGAATGAAGGATGCAAACATGAAAACAGAGGACCTGGCTTCAGGGCCTTTGTAAGTTAAGGAGATCAGAGAGGAGCAACGTGAAGGAGAGCAAGGTGTATGTCATATCCTAGAAAAATAAAAAGGGGCATTTCGGGCACGTTTCCTCTGGGGAGAGCAGGAAAGCTTCCCTAGCAAGAGTGTCAACAACGGGAGGATCAAAGGATAGGGAAGAACAATGGAGAAGGAGGTTCTGGGTAGAAAGAAGATTCTCGGCAGGAACACGAAGAGTATAGAGCTTACTTAGGAAGAGCAGGCAGTTAGTGGAGCTGAAAGCAGTGTGGAAGGAAGATGTACAAGATTAGTTGTGTGCATCTCAAACTTCCTGCCGTCTTTGATAAGCAGATGCTTTTTGTAAAACTGGGCCTGTCTCTAAGGCTTAGAGTGAGTGTGTTATCTGCGAAGCTGTTGCTTCAGAAGACACCTAGAGACGTAAAAAAACATTGAGTCTACCCTGAAGATGGAGACCTTATGTTCATGGATGTGCCATAGTCATTATTGACATTAATTATTCCTTTACAAGATATTCTTTAATTCCTAAGTGTTGCCCAAATGACTTTATGCAACCAAAGTGGTTGATGCTTAGAAAGCTTTTCCTCCTTAATAAAGTTTGAGTCTTTTTTAGCCAAATCAGGGTAGTTTAACACAAGTTATACCCTTTCCCTTAGTATTATTTAAAAACATTAATTTTCACCCAGGTTTACTCCCTGGTCAGTCCAGGGACACACCTGGACTGTGGGTTCGATCCCCAGATAGAGAGTCTATGAGAAGGCAATTGAGGTTTCTCTCTCACATTGATGTCTCTCTCTCTCCCCCGCCCTCCTTCTCTCTCTAAAAGCAATGAAAAAAGTGTCATTGGGTGAGAATAAAAAATAAAAATAAAACATTAATTTTCTGTTGCTTATTTGCCTGTGGTTGTTCTTTACTGTTTCTATTTGTCAGCTGTCCCCCCTCTGCCCCTAACTTAAAGTGTTAGGAATTTCCACCTTGTGGGGATTCACTTTAACTAAATGTTAACTAAGATTTTTTGCTCCTTTCTTCTGGGACTTAGTACAAAGTAAATTTGTGTGCATGATACCCGATTTTGAAGCCAGCCACTTTCAGCCATCCTGGCTACAACACACCCAGCTTTAGAGATGTTTTTCTGGCTGAATGGTTTCAGCCACGCCCCACACTATAAAAATAAAGGATGTTGTATCATTGGGGCACAATCATTCTTTCTCACTTTATAAACACTTATTTTCAATAGACTGTTTGTGTATCTCTGTGTGTGTATGTACTGTGTGCTATTCCTTTTGTGGATTATCTACAGCAATATTTTCAAACCTGACTCTATTCTTGTTCTCACCAAGAATACTTTCAGACTGGCTTATCTCAGCTTTAATTGGTGAGTGTGGAATATATTTACTATTCTTTTTTTAAGTTTATTTCTTTTATTGTTCAAGTACAGTTTTCTGCCTTTCCTCCCCACCCCTCTCCACCACCCCACCCCTCCCCACCTCCCTCCCCTGTTTCCACCCCCTCTTGTTATTGTCTATGTCCTTTATAATTGTTCCTGTAAATCCTTCACCCTTTTCCTCCATTATCCCCTCTGCTCTCCCCTTTGGTCACTGTCAGCCTGTTATTCTTTATTCAATGCAAAGTTATTGAGTATTACTATGTGCCAGGCACTGTGCTAACCAGTGAAGCTGGTATTCAGCCAGTGTGGGAATTATGTCCATGGTATTTGTTAAAATCCTTGCCCTGGTGGTGGCTCAGTGGATTGAATGCTGGACTATGAACCTAAAGGTCACTGGTTTGATTTCCAGTCAGGGCACATACCTGGGTTGTGGGCCAGGTCCCCAGTACGGGATGCACGAGAAGCAACCACACATTGATGTTTCTCTCCCATTCTTTCTCCCTCCCTTCCTCTGTCTCTAAAAATAAATACATAAAATCTTTAAAAAAATCCTGCCTGGGTACCCCACTCACCCCACCTTGTACAGTCCCCTGGAACTCAGACTTCCCCGTGGTCCAGCAACTAAAGGATTAATACCAGGCATGCAGAAGGAGTATTCCAGGCCCCTGACCCAGTACCTAAGCCCATGCTCAGCTCTGAAGGGTCAGTGCCCATGCCATAGTATTGGTTAACTCTTTTGACTATCTTCCTAGACACAGAAACAAAGAACATGGTGTCTGACATTAAATTGTTCTTAGTCTTAGAAAGTAAACAGACATACATTACTCAACATTATGCTTTAAATATTTATTTGCACAAATTTATCTATATCTCTCCAACTTTATCTCCATGAGAAAAATTTAAAAATCTATTTAAATTAAACATCTTAGGAAGTTAATGATAAAAGATATTGTCTTGTTCATATCTATAAGGATAATTTAAAATAAGTGATGTTATTGTCAATGCCACATGAATATTTTAAAAATAGAAATTATTCATCTCTTTTTAAATAGAGTAGAACACATTTTTAACATATCTGCTTACATTAAGTTTACATATATCCCACAATTAAATTATCTTAACCCTAAATGGACAAACTGCCTCTAGTAAAAGCAGGACATTGCAATGACTATAAACTCCTTGGGTTCAGACACAAATCCATTCATTTTAGTTTTCTTAGTGGAGTCCTTTCTCTGTCTTCAGAGAATGTGGTTTAAATTACTGAATCCAAGTAGCCATGAATTTACTACGTCCTTGAACAGCAGTGATAGGTGGGTGTTTTAAAACCCACTCTTTCCATTGTTTTGAACTAAAACTAAATTCAAAACGCCAAAAATACCTTACATTTTCCAATATTTTATTAATAAATCAAGATCTATTTACAAAACAGGATTTCAGTATCAAACCCTGTGTTAACCAAAGACCAAGTAACATTAACCACTAATGATTTTTTCCATTACATTCTGCTTTTATAGAAAAGAAATACATTCTAAAAAATCAGCTGACTCCTGGAATGAAATGCAAAATAAAAGTAAAATTCCTCGGGATTCTCAGCCAGGATAGTTGCAGACCCAACTCTGGCCGTAATACTGCAGCTGGAATTGTTGCTCAGCAGGGTCTTCAATCCCACTTAATCTTAAGATTTGATTTTTTATCAGAACAGCAAGAAAGCAAACGGATTTATTCCAGAAATATGTTGTAAAAATAAAGATTGAAAAACAGATGGTTTCCTTTCATCTTCTATTAACTAAAAAAAACGAAACCTGAAACTTTTGTTCTCTGATGTCCTAGACATTCAAGGCTTAATACCTTATTATCAAATTGTTACACTACATTTGAGTAAAATTTTAGGTGCCTAACCATTCTAACATATAGTATTTCATTCTGTTTAAACCCCATAATTACCATATGATATATGTTTTGGTTAGAATTACTTTAAAGACAAAAATAACAGAAGTCTAGGGTTATTAATGGACGTGCCCAAGATATCAAGATCCAGGAATGGAATCCAAGTCTGATTTTTGAGCCTTCTGGGGAAGGGAGATATTGGATGGAGAAGAAAATATTTGTTTCAGTTACCATACAAAGGTAAATGCCACTTTAAATACTGATTTTTTTTAGTACTTTTTTCAAAGTTAAAAATTTTATAAAGTCCTGCTGTAAGAAATTTATACAAAAAAATGTAAGAGTTAACTGAAAAACACAGGATTGCTAAAATCATGATTGCTATGCTATTACCTAATACAAAAGAAGCACAGACCTGCCTTATCTTTACATTTGCAAGATTCGGGATCTTTTTTGTGGGTTACTCCAGGTGGCTACTTCTGCAGTACCAGCCAATTGCTCACCATGTGCATAAACCATGTGCACAAATGCATCACAAGTCATCCTAAACACAGAAAAATATGTTTACATGCTCCCCTAACCAAAAGTCTGGAAAAGCAGTGTGATTCAGCATCATTAGAGGAGATGAAAGGAGAAGAACCAGGTCCTTGGGATAGTGTTTATGAGCCTCAGATGAATGCCTATAATACCCAAAGGGTGAGCTTTGCCTTTCATTCAGAAACATTATACTCTTACATGTAATGGGCCCAGCCAATATGTCATTAGAAAACTACTTCATTCAGTCCAACAGACATTTACTGAGCAACTAGGTCGCAGCAGACATCATGTTCCAGAGATACAGACAGGACGTAGACAGCGAATGCTATCCCTTCCACGGTCTACACCTTGGTTTAGTGCCTAAGAGTCCTAGCTTGAAAAACGAAAAAGATTATATTTTTAACTATTCAAACATTTGCTTCTCGTGTGATTTTCCCCACGTTATGAATGAAAAAAAAAGTCACACATGATTGATATTTGTTTAATAATTTAATTTCTTGGTGAAAGTTTCTATGAAAGAAGTCTTTATTTCTAATGCTTTGATATTTTGAGAATCACTGAAATGAACAAAAAGTTTTGTTTTTTAAAAATGAAATTCAAGACATTAGTTATTTTGCAATGTCCCCAAATCTTTTAGACAGATGTTTTTCGTTTCATTCATTTTTCTTTCAAATTTCCCATTCTTTGGAAGCAATATGAATATTATTAATGGTATCTGTGTGTGCGTGCATGAGTGTGCACACGTGTGTCTGTAGCGAATAATTCCATGCTTTTAATCATGAAGCTGGTGAGATCATATCCTGTTTTCCTTCTGGCTGAAAGGTGCCTTTCACTGTCTTTTACTTTCATATTGACTTTACCAAGGACTTCGCTGGAGGTTCAATCAGTGAAATAAAATTACACTACAATTATTTCTACTTAGAGAAATATGACAGCTAGAATTTTTACGTTAATTAACCTCTGTCTTTTTTATTATTGTGTGACCGCCTATCATAAATTTTTCTGCAATTCATTTTTAGTACATTCTGTAAATTATTTTAGTTTATCCCAACATTCACCTGACTTGCAAATGGTTAAACTGGCACTGAGTCTTTTCATGCCCTGAAACCCAGCCTGCTCATATTATAACATCAGCGGGGGCGGTTTTGATATTCAGAAAGAATTGTAATAGCAAGAATATACCACAATTCACTGAATGTGTGGTCAGATTATATTCTTGTTATCGTGTTAGATTCTATGTAAGTAAATTAGTACATCTCAAACATGATGAACAGTAATTCACAAACACGCTGATAGTTTCCTCGGACTCGGACTAAAGAACAAACAGGTCGCTGCTGCCTTGTCGTGCATCCGCAGTCAGGTGAGGAAGCTGCTTCTCCGCACCTGCATACCCAGTTAAGCACCATCTGTTTCCTGTTTTAATGTGATATCTCACATAATTTTTCCAAGCCTTTCACATCAGTAAGCACAATCCTAACAGACAGTTAATAGGAATTAAGAAGCATGGGTTCACTAAAACTGTGTTCTGGTTTTTTCTCTCGCTCTTATTTGCTGGGATGCAAAACACTGCACTGGCTGCTCCAAACCCACTTCAACAGCATGAAATTCCCTAGATTAATAAAGGTTATTTCCAGTGTATTAACTAGAGTCCGGTGTTCAGATGCTGGGTGATGGGCAGTGCAGAGGCACATGTGCCTGCCAAGGGAGCTGGAATTTTATTTTGTGTGGAAGTATTTCCCACCTCACCTCGCCACCTTCTCTAATACAGATTCTCGTCGCCCCTCCCCCACAACCCCTTACCACGTGGAATTATCACTTCATGAATATCTGAGTAATCAGGTCAATAGGGAATCTACTTTCTGCATAATCTCTGGCTCTTACTTTTTCATTCATAACACCTGGACAAGCTAAGGACAAGTCAATCAGCTAATGATGTCCACTTTGGTTTCCCATAAGTTTTGGACAAGAAATCTGTTTCTTCTTGGAAAAGCAGTTTGAGTCCTATGGCATGAATGAAGAAAATGTGCAAAAGAATTTAACCATCAGTTGGATTCCAAGCAGATTCTTGCCTTTCAGTTTTACAAGGATATGTGCTATTGATATTATTTATCAAGCTTCTTTAACCAAGAAATCCACTGGTTAAATCATTGTGAGCCTTTTGAATACATGTTGTTTATGAATGTCAAATATTTTGCTATTTTCGAGAACATATAATCTAATTCGGTGTGTCTCAAACTTGAGCATCAAAATCCCCAGGAATGTTGCCAAAACACAGAATTCTGGGTCCTCCCCTTTCTTCCCCGAGTTTCTGATCTAGTAATTTCATCAAGGAGCTCAATCATTTGTTCATGCAACTAGTTCCCAGGGGAGACTGATGCTGCTGGTCTCAGGGCCACACTTTGAGAACCACTGGTATATTATGGAGAACTCTAAGGGTGAAATGAGTTTACCTGCATTTTAGACCTGGCTCTGACCTTGACATCTGTGTGACTTTGAAAAAGTTATGAACCTCTGGAAACTTCAGCTTGCTCACTGTAAAATGACAGTATCCTCACTTCATGGGGTTGTTGTGAGATTAAATAAAATGACGCATGCAAAATGCTTAGCCCAGTGGCTAGAAAACAATAGCTATTCCATAAATGTCACTACTGTGTTCCTGATCTGTTTAGGGGAAACAAGGAAATGTGGGCCCTTTCTGTATTTCTATGTTTCACTGTATTAACATCTGAAGGAGGAAGAGGAAGCACAGTCAAGTTATGTAAGGATATTTAAAAACAGATTCAGGTTTCCCAAGAGTTAAATAATCTAGTTTAAACACAAATTATTCCTTCGATAGTGTTTGGCTAAGAAGTTAGTTGCCCTTTATCTTAGCCACTGGGATCCCATTCAATAATTTTTTCTTTTCCACACTCAGAGTTAGGCGTTAGGTTGATTTCCTTCTCCTACTGAGTTCTAGGAATCTCCAGCCATGATGTAAGTTGGTTACATCATGTAAATTCATCTTCTGATTTACCTAGTAAGGTATATTAGTTGCAAATTGAAAATATAAAAGTAATACACTGTATATAGTCATATATATATACATTTTTGTAGTATATTGATTTTTATATTTTATTCTGCAAATATTTATTTTCTAAACAATGTTACAATATTTTATGAGCACAAATAATCAAGATTTTACATTTACTTTTAAAATAAACTCATGGAGTTCGAAGAAATCTTAGTGATTAATTTTCTAATTTAAACCTTAAATAGCTCACATGCCTTATAAAAATACAAAATGTTATCAAAATGCTTCTAATGCATGTTGTTTTCCATTACCAAATATATTTTAGTGAAAATAAGCATTTTCATTATTATCTGACAGGTAAAGCCACTGAGGTATAAATGTAAATACTGTCTCATGTGATACAAATAATTAAAGCCAATAATAGAAGTGAAACCAAGATGTATTGAATCCAAGCAAATTTTTATTAGCATAATTATTTCTTGTGTGAAAAACTGTTCTGTGAAATTGTCAAGCAGTAGCTTTTTGATTCATTCAGTCACTTAGCAACCTTATACTGAGTATACGAGGTCTGTCCAGAAGGTATGCAACTGTGTAACATGAAAAATACAGACATCTATTGAAGAAGATATAAGAAATGTCATACATAGGACAATGACACCTCAGTCCCATTCAAAATAGGCACCTTGGGACCTCACACAGTTCCCCCAATCACCTTCAGCTGCTACGTAGAATTTTCCTGAATCTCATCAACAGTCTGAAATCTCTGCCCTTTCAAAGGTGATTTTAGTTTTGGGAAAAGACAGAAGTCACAGGGCACCAAATCTGGGCTGTAGGGGAGGCTGAGTCACCTGGGTGATTAGATGGTTTAACTAAAACCTCTGCACAAGACATGATGCATGAATGGGTGCATTGTTGTGACGAAGGTGCCAATCACCAGTTGCCCAAAGCTGCAGCCTTCTGAATCATGTGAATAGTTTTTGTGGAGGAATGTTCAAGCTTAACGCAAAATCTGATGCAGATTCATTGCTCTACTCGCTCAGTAATTTTGAATGAGATGACCCCACAGTACACATGCTCACTCAGTGGTGTCTACCTCCCCCACTTACTAGTACTATGAAGTCGCCATTGTTCACACATGCACATTCCAGTCCACTCTCCTTGGCTGCCAGGTTATATCAATGTTGCACGAACTGTTCTAGTTATATTAACAATGGCTGGACTTTTTTCCCGACAGACCTCGGGCACCATGTGCCAGCAGGAGGCACCAGATATATGCCATCCCACCCGTGTGAGGTCAAAGATTACTTATTTCTTCCAGAAGTCTTTTTGGTTTTTCATTATTTATTTGTATCATACACAATTTAAATTTCCAAGTTAAAATTTGATACCATAACTGAAATTAAAATCATGTACAAAAACGAAGTCTACTAAACACCCTACCTTAAAAGCTGTTTTATGATCCCTTCTGAATAAAAAAGTGAGCATTTATTTTATCAAAGTCTACACCATAAGTTAAGAATATTTGCAAACAGTACTGTAAGTAAGTAAACATGTAGATATTCATATAGTTATTTCCTGAACTTTAAAATGTGGGTATTGGACAAGTTCGTCTCTAAGTTCCCCTCCACTTCTAATATTTGTCTCTAGGATTCAGGAGTATCTGGGATATAAAGGTTGTTGTGTTGGTTTGTCACATATTTTGACCTTAATCAATGCTCATATTTAAAATAAGTTTTACTTTCCAAAATTCTTTTCAAAGGAGTTAATAACAGAAGCTCTATGGCACTAATATTTTGAGAATATCATATAAATGGTCATATGGTATGAAGCCTGCACATCTGACTTCTTTTATTTTATTTAACAAAACAATTCCGACATTCACCTATGTAATTGCATATATCAGTGGTGTTTTGCTTTTTATTGCTGAGAAGTATTCCAATGTATGAATATAACAATTTTTTTTATGAATGCATCAGATGGTGAACATTTTGGATTATTTCCAGTTTGGAACTACTGCATTGAGAAAAAAGTTTTCTATAAATATTTGCATAACAATCTTTGTGTGGACATATTTTAATTCAATTTATTTATGCTGAAGATAAACAAACAACAAGCACAGTTCACCCACTTACACCACTTTTTATTATGATTAGTTAAAAGGTAAAGTATTTATTGAGTTTTTTTGGCACATCAAGGATGACTGTAGGAGAGTGGACTAAAAAACTTCATAGCAAAGAACCAAGGCCAAGGACTAAGATTGTCTCTTTACCAAAGTCACAAAATATGCATAGGAGGGAGCAAGGAGCTCTGGCCAAGGATGGACCAGTCTTATTCATGAATGGACCATCGGAACTAGAGGCTTGAACTGAAAACAAGGAGTCCAGTTTTAAGCCTGCGTGGAGACAAAGAGCCGGGGGGAACGATGGCCAGGGACATGGTGACTAGGGGTGCAGAATGGGCAATGGCTGGGCAAATTCTGGAAACAGAAGAGGCTGACACCTTCAGTGAAGTTTCTATGCATTCTTTATGTGCATGTGCATGGTGGGAGAAGGTTATTCAGACAGAGCAGGTGGACACTTGAAGAGAACAGATATTTCCAGCATTTAAAAATTTAACAGTGTGTTTCCATTCAAAGGTGTATTGCATATATTAATTTAGCTTACAAGTGAGGTTCACAAACCACCCAAAATCCCTGTGTCTACATAAATCAATAGTTTTTATTCATCAATAGTTTTTATTCATCACCCTGTCAACCTGTAAATCTCATAAAGATAAAACCCAATGCTTTATGAAAAATGGTTCCTATATGAATTTGGGGTCATGATGGGGTTTAAGAAGTTGGCAATTCAAGGTTTCAGGACATATCCCTACCCCTTGTTAAGGACTTGCTTTTGTAAGCATCTCCTCTTCCTTGTCAGATATTAATTTCAGATTCCAACTTGTAGATGTTCACTTCAGATACAACAAATTGATAACCCCTGGGAACAAAAAGCAGCTAGGATGCAAGTAGAGAGGTGTGCTGGTGGTCACCCACTCTGATAAGGCACCCTTTTGATCCCTGTGCAGTGATCACTTAACTCCCACCCATGGCCCACATTCTTACTGTGTTTAGGTTCACAGGTAGGAAAAAGCCAGGAGTTTGGAGGCCAGCCATCCTTAGGGCAGGTGTGTCCACCCACCTGGTCCCAGTAACCCAATTTATATACCTAGTTTTCTCTGATCTATTTGTACACTTGAGTTGACAAGAACTTGATTTCTCTGAGGTTGGAGTCTTTGACTGACACTTTCTCTAGCTGTTAACAGAGGGAATATACTCACTGTGGTGGGTTCCATATATATTTCCAAGTGTTTAATCCCCATTGGTTGCCACTTTCTAAAGCCTACCTCATTTTCCTAAATCCAAGCTCTTTTGAAATTGTCATACAGACAATTGTCTGATTATTACTGTTTGTTTTTTGGGCTCCCCTAATAGTCTTTGTCACCCAGCTGCCCTGACGGCATTCTATTGCTCTCTATCAGCTAGCTCTATGAAGAATGATTATTCTCCAGGCCTCAGCCATTCCCACACACATCTCATTTCAATGCCACTGAACCCTGGTAGTAACAAAGGACGAGATATTTTTGATTGTGTCTAAATGTGCATGTATGCTTTGGGAGAAAAAAGATATGAGATAAATGGGAAAGCAGAAAGGCATAGAAGATACAATTTTAGCAGGAGACAGGTTGGGAGGAGGAAAAATACCAAGAGCGCCTTGAATTATGGTATAAAATAAATGCTCAATAAATGAACAGATAAATGAGAAAAGCAAACAAACTAAAACCAAAAAAGTGAGTGGAAATAAGCAAAAGAGGACTTAAGAAAAACATAGAGAAAAATAAGGATAGAGAAGAGTAGGAGCTTGAAAAAAAAATAGAGAAAACAGAGTGATGTAAAAAAGTCACTGAAGTGTAAATAAGTGCTCCTTAAGACTATAGGATTATAGACTATTAAGACTATAATTACTACTAAATTAATATTTGAAATCAATTTATAATTTTCCTGTCACTCATGTATACAATTTTATCTTAAATGATATTCCGACTCCTATCTAGAGCATAATCTGACTTCGATTATAGGTGTTGACTCTACACAGTTAAGAAGTATTTACACTTCTTAACTGAAGTCACGGGTAAGATAAAACTGCTTTCTTTTTCTTTTACAGAGCAGATGTTAATGTGATTTTATACTTAGTTTGAAGGCTGGGAAGATTTCCATTTCATTTCTTCTTTGGGATGATGTTATCATTATTTAAAAAAAGAAAGAAACTAAGACAGGGAGCTAGGGGTTGTTATATCATGTGCCTGGTCTTGGGAACAGTTCCCTTATGCTCAGTCTTGTGGAACAGCACTGCTCTTACTTCAGAACATGCAAAAAAGAGACAAAGGTGTCAATGCCATTAGGATATTTGCTATTTCTTTTCAATTCCTCATTATTTCTACTGCACATACAGTCCAGGTAGACAAATCAGTTCTGGTTTGAATTTCCCCAACTGAAAGCCCAGCCCAGCATGCAAAAGTCATGTCGTGTCTTGCTGTTTCACACATCATCTCCAATAGTAAAGGCCCTGGAATCAGAAGTCCAGTGGTGATTTTCTCGATGAGCCATTTAAATTCTCATGGCTTTGTTTTGGTCCTAGAGGGAAAACATGAAAGACATGGGTTAGAAACCAGAGGGAAGGAAGTGAAGTGTTTTTGCTTAGAAGTAATAAAGAATTAAGACTAATAGAGAGAAGGTACGTTGTGAAGGAGTTCTATTTCTCTCTTTCTCTTTTTTCACTGATTGGAGTGTTGATGTGATGGCAGGAACTGAGCAGCTATCTTAAAACATGAGATGAAAGCCACATTCTGGAGATGGCTGAGCAACCAAATAGAAGGGGCCTTGTTCTGCATAATAAATGACCACATTAGCCCTCAATTGCTTATGCTCAGGTTGTTAATGAGAAAGAAATAAACTGTTAACTGTGTTAACGTCACTATATTTTGGCCTTTCTAACCGAAAGTTAATTATCCTAATTAACTCACAATTTCTTCCACTAGGATATCCATTTTTTTAAGGTTTCATTGCTGCTTCCCTAAATTACTTATTGTTTCACAGTATCAAGGAATGTTGTCATTCTAATCGCTCTTCCCATTTTGGCCCATCCCCTCTTTACAGTGAACTTTATACTTTCTGTCCTCAAATCTCAGCTGCTGAGATACAAAGATAGTGAAGGCCTTCACCGACTCCCTGAGCAGAGTTAGACACAACCAGGTCACCCGTCAAGGAGGAGCAGGACTGTGACTGTACACTATGTGTCACTCCCCGTGCTCATAGGTACGGAGTCTGCCCCCTGGTAGGTGTTAAATAAACATAAACCGCTGTTAAGTAGATGATTTCTCCAAGTCCCAATGAACGCAGAAGGTACCTTTCTGTAAACTCTTATTTTCTCCAATTTCCTCTACCACCAAATGTAGCGCTTGAGTATTTTCCATGCTGTAAGGCTTTCCAAAAGTTTTAGTTGCCCAGTCATATACCCCAGAGTTCTCAGAAACACACAAGCAGCAGTCAGGGGCTTGCTTGCTCTGAGGGATCAAAAGGTAAAGTTCAGGACTGTGCCTCACAAATCACTGTGCCCCAGTCATTTTAGAGGCAAGCCAATACCGTCTCAAGCCCTGCTTTATAGGTAGTGTCAGCTGTCTTTCTCACAGTTCACTCATTCATTCACTGAGTACCTAATAGGCACTGTCCTAGGTACTTAGGGTACACCTGACAGAAACGCAAAGGTTTATCCACCCTCATGGAGCTTTATATCCTAGACAGACATTGCTTTGCAGATCCAGCTTAAAAAAAAATAAAAACACATTTTTATTTGAATGATTTTACGTAACAGGGAATAGGACTCAGTGTCTGTACACCGTGAGATGTCATAAGTTGTGCATTTAGCTGCATAGACAATGGCAAAGCATGATGTAGAATGTCAAGGTTTGCTTCTGTCTAAGGACTTAACCTTAAACTGTTAAATGCGTGATTTTACACGGCCCGCATGTTAAAGGAAGGCAAGACTCTGACTAGTGTGGTAAGATCACTTCTCACTTTGACCCCACCACCTGAAACAGGTCTATTTTGGTTGATCACTTCCAAAAATCCCATTAATGGGGATTTATTTTAGACCTGAGACATTTATACAATTTTCAACTTGTCTTAATATCAATTTGCCTTTGAGAAAATAATGTAAATCATGCTCCAGTATTCCATACAAGACCAACCATTGTTGACTTTGTTATTCTGATAAAATAGCTGTAAGTTTAATTAGAAAAGAAATAATTTTAAGAATATTACATTCAATTATTCTTAGTAGAACACTTCTGTTAAGACAGGATAACCTGATAAAAGAGGGGTTAAATGATTTATCAGCAATAAACTTTATACTTAAAAGGCAGCAATTGTGAGAAGCAGTTTTAAGCTTTCTGTGCTATGTCATTTTACAACAAATACATCTAGAAAGATTAATCATGTAACCTTTTTAAAAGATAAAAACCTAGACTCTCTCTTTTTTATAAGCATGGTTGATAGGAGTAACTAAATATCAATTTCCTGTAGATGCATTTTTTCCATGGAACAAATCACTTTTTTCCAGCAGAATACCTCTTGTAGCAGTCACATAATGAAAGTGTTTCCCCACAGATATCCATCTCTGAGAGCAGATTTTATTTCTCTGCCTGATTTCCAAAAATGCAATCTGATTTCATGAGGACGTAGGCCAATGGACCAATAAATGACTGTTGTGAGCGTGTATCAAGAAATAGTCAGAACTTGTGATGCAAAATCAGCCTTGTACTTCTTATTTCTTTCCATCCGAGAGTTGTAATTCCAATACCATGCCATGTACATGGATGGAGTGCAAAGATCAGCCCCAGGCAGGTTTAAATAAAACATTGACATTTGGAAAAACAATCCAAGTGTTTCCTTTTTTCACCTTCCTTTTTTTTTTTTTTTGCTTTGCTGTTGCAGGTAGTATCAAAAAAGACATGCTTTCTTTCATTTTTTTACTGTCTCTAATCATTGAGTAGATTTCATATTCTCCAGGGTATAACAGTACAATGACAATTTGTAAACGCTGAAAGACAAAGTTGTAGAATTGGAAAAAGTTGGTTTTTACTTCATCATACCGTCTCCCTTCCTTGAAAACTGAACCTGGGAAACCAATTCCAAGCTCACGGGCTGAAGCACTATATGTATATATATCTCCATATGCATATGTATAATGTATCAGCCATTATTGCAGGTAATTTCAAGACATACAGTTGAAGACTGTGGTTTCTTTTTATTTCAACTTTCTAATTTTATTAGGGTTTTATTATGAATGTTTTGATACTACCTTCATATTTTATAGCATACCTTGTTGTTTCTCAGAGATAAGCAAATTTACTGTGACACTGTATTAGCAGGGGCTGTCTCCTTGTCAAATAACTGGTGGATGGGGTAGCATATTCCGGGAGACTACAGCCACTGCCTCTGACCTGAAAATAGATATATTGGATTTAGTTTGTTGGACATAAGTTAATTATCAAGTTTCATCATATAAATTGTCTTCAAGGAGAAAAGGCAGCAGGATGGCTCATTACTGCAGAGTTCTTGCTCGACTTCATCGAAGCCCTTGCTGTCTGATGCCAAGAGCCACAGCCTCTGATGGAGACTTTAATTCATCGAGATACTGCAGAGCCGTTCATCTCAGGATCTCTATTGTTGTGTCGCTAAGGGTTCATTCTTCTCAGTAATGGGAATGGCTCTGCTCTGTGGGAGGTTAAACATACAGAACCCTAGTGGCTTGCATGATTTCTGACTTCAGAATAATTCCTGGCACACGAATATCTGCCTTTTGTTTTCTCTAGCAAGCAATAGCACCTTGTCTAGAGTTTCCCCCCAAATGTTTTATGAGAGAAGGATAAACACACACATATACGTGCATACTCATGAGTGGCATAAGAAAAATTTACAGAAGTTTCCAAGCTTGTTTCACACTGAAGAAATCAGATCATCCGTACAGCTAATCATCAAGTTCCTCCGCAAGTATTCCTTCAGGAGGGGATGTTCACGTAGAAGCTTCATGCTTATTTGTTTAAAGCTTTAGTATAAATTTGCAGGTGATGAGAGCAACCTTCACTCTGATAAAAGAACAGGCCAAGCTACTGATTGGAGAAAATTACATGGGGTTTTTTAATCAAAGTCTCTGTGGTCTACTGTCTGATTTTCTAGGCCAGATGTCAAATGTTTTTCACTGATGTCGATGTTGAAGTAATCACTACACCAATTCCAAGAGGGAGTAAGTGAGACAGTAATAATGTTTCATTTCAGTATTACATAAGGTCTCTTCCCCAACCCCCTAACCGTGAGCAAAGTAACAGGACCTCCTGATTCAATATAATTACATAAACTAGGACTTTGAATTTGACAGAGAGTTTCATCTCTTCAGATTGTGTGACTGCTTTGTGCAGATGAGAATATAACATGTATCTAGATGCATCCAGCTAAAATGTGAACAACCTACAATTGCCAATCTGTGTATAATTTCAAGTATTACATTTGGATGGGGCAGAAATTAGACCACAATAAAATATTGAATTTCTGATTCAGAGTTTTGCAAAGTTACATATGAGCATATAAAACAGTTTTCTATGTTTTTATTGGCACAACACTTTTTTTTTTTCCTGGAAACAGTAATGTCATAGAAGACTGTCTTATTTAGGAGGACAAATATTTCCTCAAACTGAGTTGAAATCAATATTGGGCTATTTTGAAAATTCCTGAGAGAGCGTGCCACCTGCTGACAGATGTAACTTGGCCTGTAGAAATTCCACTGGCACCGCCTCTCCTGCAGGGGCACCTGGTTTCATTCCTAGAATTCCCCACCTCCTTCTCCTGTCCATCATGTTTTGAGCCTAAGAAAATTAAAATACTTAGAGACAACAGATACTTTAAAGTCTGTTTGGGGTAGGAATTTCTTTGAATACCAAAAGAATAAGCAAGAATAGTTTGAGTGAAAGTGGCATTTAAAAATATTAGTAGTGGTGGATGTCACCTAAGAAGGACTCCTTCCAACTAAAATTTTCTCAGATTACTAAAACGGCAAAACCCTTACCCCCAATCAGCGAGGTCAAAATATGTGTACCTCAAAATAGGCCTACCTTAACCACCTATCAAGTTATGCAGGCATTTCTCCCAGACAAAGAATGGGCTTTCTCCTGTAGTTATTTTGATGATAAAATATTTCCTATTTCATTTCTTTTATTGTATCTCTTCATTTTCCACTAGACTTGGTAAAGCTTTGGGTTTTAGTCATCAATTCTTGTTATTTATTCCTACATAACAAGTCACCTTAAATCTTAGTGACTTAAAACTGCAACAATTATTTATTATTTTCTCTCAGTCTTGGAGGTTGACCTTGTCCAGGTAGATGGTTCTTGCCTGGAGCCTGGGGCTGGACTCATTTCAAAGGCCTTCTCAACCAGTGGCTGCTGGTTGATACTGGATATTGACCGGAGTCCTCAACTGGGGCCACTATGGTCTCTCCACATCACCTGGGCTTTCTCACATCAGACAGGAAGTAGAATGTCCTAGATTCTGAAGACCTGGGCCCTGACAGGCACAGTGTCACTTCTACCATAATCTATTGGTCAAGTGGTTACAGAGCCTAAATTCAAGGACAAGGGACATGACCCTCGCTTCTTAATGGGAGGACTATCAGAGACTCTTAGTACAGGTTTGAAAAATATGTTATTATTTTTAGAGTAAATTTGTTAAACATTTGATATATGTTGATAACTGAATACATTTAAAAAGGGAAAGCAAAATACTATAATGACATTTTAAATTAGGTCAGAATCAGTGGCAATAGATATAACAGGATAGGTGCCATAAATATGTAGAAAGAAGAGAACTAAGAAGAGGAGGCTCTAAAACATAGCTGAAGTGATTGGCCCATATGACGTGGATAATTAAGGTGTAATTATCTGTAACAACCTGAGATGTTTCAGAAAACACCTGGACATTAAAATCACTCTAAAGTAGGCTTGAATCTCTGCTCCGCTCACAACCTCATGCATGCTAATTTGCATTTCTGAGCCCCAGTTAAATAATAGCCACAAATGAGGATAGTAATAGCTAAGTTTCCAAGCTACTGGGAGAGTTAGAAACCATTCCTGTTAACTGTTCAACACACAATAAATGATAGCAATATAGACAGTCCAACAATTTAAAGAGAGCAATTAATGAACTTCTAATGTATACCTGTGTGTTTTAAGTAATGTTTTATTAAAAGTCCTGACTCAATGTCTTTATTTTGTGGTTTTTTAAAAAGTTAATTAATTTAGTTTTTAGTAGTGTGCGATGAGAAGCTTAATCCTCTGATTTCAAGCAACATTCTGTGTATTTATTGATTAGGCTTGAATTTCATGTCAGTTGAAAATTGCCAGTGTCATTTAAACCTGATCAATTTGGAAATATGTTAAACTTCCTTACAGACATTCACTATCTTAATCATTCTTTACTTGTTTTGATTTCTTTCATGATTTCAGATATTAACAAGAATGTTTCTTGTTTTATAATACTTATTGAGGACACATCTAGGAAACTAATGTTTAAGCAAGTCTATTAGAACTACTGAATTTTATAAAAATTTTTATTCATATAAGTTATCTTCCAAAGTTTGAAATAAAGAAATAGTATGTTTACTTGTGAGAAGAAATGCGCATGGTTTCTCCTTCTTTAGCTTTCCCGGACGTAGTCTGATGCAGAGAAACGGAGGTACAATCAGCGAAACTTATTCAAGAATTTCAGCAACACAGAAGGAGCTTGTTTCGTATGCACAAATCCTATATTATTTATTTAATATTCAAAATAGACAATTTGGGTGAATGTTAATATATGCAAACTCAATCCATTATCAATTCAGGTTTTTAAAAAATTATAATAGTCATTTTGGGAAGAAAGGAACAATGCACTCCATGGCCCTTTTATAGAACTACTGACTGCCTTCAGGAGAATATAGAAACCATTATCCTAGCCATACTGCAGGTTACTTTTTCAACTTAAAAATAAAATCTATAGACCATATTGAATAATCTCTCTTGCAAGACCATCATCCTACCTGCATTGAAACACTGAGATAAGATATTCAATGGGTATGAATACTCTTTACTTATCATTGAGCTTTAAAAAAAGGCTCATGTAACTAGATTCACATTTTATGCTGAACCGGGCTCCATTTTTAATTCCCATGGCCATTGATGGATGAAACACAAAAAAGATAATTTTTTAGCCAGTAGTCAGATGTTTATAAATTCTGAAAGAGCATATTCAGAACACTCAAGAGTTGGAATGGAATATGGAGATTTCCTCAGTTCCACATGAATCAGATAATTGTGATATCCAACTACTTTAATATAGTTTTTCTAAATCTTATTTTCAAGAACAGAGAACAAAATTGAAACCTCAAGACACAATTTCTATTTGACGTTCTAAGTGATAAATATAAGGATGATATTTATTAATTGATTATTTATAAACTCATAGAGATATTCAATGGCAATATGATTGTTTACAAAGAACACAGGTCTGGAATAAAAATGTATGAGTTAAGTCCCCTCTATCTTTTTAGGGCATGTTTTATTTTGTTACCTTCTTGATAGTTTGTTGGCTTTTGCAAAATGACAATACTATATAATACCCATGAGTTTTTTTGTGAGCATCCACTAAGTTAACACAGTTCTGATCTATGGTGGGTAGTAAACAGATGTTGATTTCTTGCTTGCTTTATAACAGGTGGTAGATATTGCTGTTAATCTCCAACAGCAATCTGATTCATCTCTATCTTTGGGTATACAAAAAACAGCATGTACTCATCTCCTTGAAGTTAGGGGAGGTCACGTTACTTCCTTCACACAATAAAATGTGGGTAGATATGATGGCTGACAGAAATGACACATGTCACTTCTGGGAAGAAGCATTTAATTGCCAATATTCCACTCTCCTCTTCACACTTCACCCTGCTAAGGTGATAGTGAAAGAATATGTGTTGATAAGAGGTTTCAAAAGTTTAAAGCTACATGAGTATGGCTATGCTTAAGAGTTACTTGGACTTGAAGTAATCTCTGGCTGAGCTAAAAATAAATACTTGATATTGCAAACTAACTAGATTTCAGAATTGTTTGTTAGCTCAATATAATCTAGTCAATCTTGAATTCATTCAATTCAATTTTTCTTATATTTCACATATCTCATGGTATGTACACTCACCATTTAGAAGAAAAATAAAAGATTTTATAGTGTATAAAATACAAAAAGTAGGTCTGTAGCCTGAGAAAGTGTATGCTAAACAGATTTTTTTCTGTGACATATTTTGTTTAAAAATAATTTAGTACAATTCAAAACATAACTATTCTAAAATCTGCTTTCTGTCTTCTGGATTTGTAACCATAAATCAGGACACATCAGTAGTTTGTAAATAATTACTATGTGTTCTTTATGTGGGAAAAAAGGAAAATTTTGCTTCATGTTTAAATTAAGGCTTCAGAAATTCAAGTCTTAGAAGTGAAATCTTGACATGTTTTCATTAAGTTTAAAAATCATCTTAATTGAGTTGTAATTTATAGAGTTATAAAACTCAAGGTCTAGAAAGAATCTGACATAAAATTTGACCCCCAAATCCCATATTGCACCTTGAGAATCTGAGGGCCTAAGGTATTAATTAATTGACTTGCCCAATATTGGTTTTATTTATTTATTTATTTTATAAACGTGGTAATGATTTATTTATGTTTAATATTGTATAATTATTTATTTAACAATTACTTATTCATTTATTTTTTTCAGATTTATTGAGGTATACTTGGCAAATATAAATTGTATATATTAAAGGTATACAATGTGGTGTTTTGCTATACTTATACACTGTGAGATATTCCCTTTTTCTTTTTTTTTCTTTTTCTTTTTATTTTATGTTTTATAGGGACACTCTTCTGCTAAAAATCAACTGCATGGTACTCTGTTTCTTAGGATATATGGTCAGAGCTTCTTAGATAGCGTATTACCTAAAACCATTACAACAATCTAATCTCAGATCTATGCTAAAATCTCACCACCTCCTGAACAAATAGGCTCATTCCTCCCTCTAAGTCTTTGCCAATGCACATCCTCACTTCTCTCTAGAACACCTTCTCCATCTTATTACCCTGACAGACTCCTGCTCAACCTGCAAGACTCCGCTCAAGTATAACTTCTCTTGTCCTTATTGCTGCCAAATGCTATATTTAAATGAGCCTGTTTATATGAGCCAAACACATTTCATATTTTCTCACATTGCTTTGTAGTTAATTCATGATAAATTATATTTTTGTCTCCAAGTTTTTATTTTTCACCCCGTAAGAAGATTCTGTGTCCCTACTCACTGTCCTATAACGTGCAGGGCCTCTCTGTAGGAGGAATATATGCGTTGGCTCTGCTGACGTAAAGCTTGACCATATGACTGTACTTTTTGAGGAGTCCACATTTTCAAAGATTTAGCATCTGAATCAAATTACAGTGATACATAAAACAAAGAAAAAAGATTTATATACAGAATAAGAAGGTTGCACAAATACATACAGAGACAGTACAATTATTCACACTATGTTCTGGTCATTTGCAATTTGGAGAGAAATCAAGCATAAATTTTTTGTTGGGAGTTAAAGAACAAGGGGAGTAGGCCTTGGACTTCAAGGTTGAGATAAATTGGGTCCAGTAGAAATCATTAATCTCTTTCTGATCAATCTAAGATGGATTTACGGTAGATGAGGATTTTTAGGAGTCATCTTCAGAACAAAGAGATATATGGAAGCATTAATAAATGGCAAAAGATTCATATAGTTTAATGAGCAAAATGAGATGTTTTTTGCATAATTTATAAATTCCACACAAATATAAAACGAACAAGATAAAACAAAATCATGTAATATACTTTTCATCTTTTCCTGGGAATACTTTGCTGTTTATTTTCTAGTTTAACTACTCCAGCAGAAATGTGTTACAAAATATGAATTTCAAAATAAAGCATCTTAAATCAGACTTTAATGTTTTAATGTAAAGTATGCATATTTGTTTTCCTTATGGAGTTTTCTAAAGTAGTTTATTCTATCTGTATTTTACTTTTTAAGTCATGTATTACATTTTTTTTTAAGTTGAGCCTCTGTTGTTTAGAGTAGCTTCAATGTTCAAATTGAGTAAAATGTACTCTTTTCTATTTCTAGTCCCTTCATTCATTTCAATGATTTGAATTTTAATCATCAAGAGGTTTTAAATAATTTAGGCATGAATCAATAGCCACTTAGCAGAGATTCTGATCAACGTGCAGTTTTGCAAATCGCACACTAGGGAGTAGTGCTGAAATTTTCTGAGACACATATGATAGAAAACGGACTACAGGGTGTGCCTGTAGTTAATCTACACAGTCTCATCTATGAGCTTAGTTCTTTCTTATCAAGGATTATACTGAATCAGAATCAAGCCAGTCTGCATGAACTGTATTGATTTTTATTTTAGGGACTATTGCATGACTTACCAAACTGATAAGAAAAATCATTAAGAAGTGATAGAAAGTGCTCCTAAGAGTCCACTTGTGAAAGTTGCATAGATTGTGAATTCGATCTCATGCTTAGCCACCATTACACCATGTCTCATTCCAATAGGCCTTATACAGGAATTTCTGGGACTCTAATGAGAAGCTGTTAGTCATATTTGTAGAGATATTTATCATGTCACTCTGGTAAAGATGCCTTATTTGTGTATAGATGTTTATGTAGAAGATTCTCAATTTTTACCTCCTTTCATCTACTTGAATTTTTTTAGTTTTTTTGTCTAACCATATATTATCATCATTATCTCTTTAAATGAAATAACTCCTCCCCTATATATTGGATAATTTCTAAGCCTAATGCTGGTATTTACTTGGAGTTTTGGAAATTTGTATTTCTTCACAATAGGTGGGATGCTTCATTTGTGATTTATTTACTGATGTATCATTTGATGCACACATTTTTTATGCATCATTTCCCATAACTATAAGTGCTCTTTTATGGGTTCAAGACTGTGCATGTGGTCTGCAATATGAAAAAGCTTGATTTTGAAGATGGAAGATAATGAGGCTATTTGGTATGTGTATGTATTAAAAACTCATTTGGGAATTTGCTATTGGTATATATCCCCAAATCCACGATGGGGAAGTTATGGAATCGTACAATCCTCACATTCCATTCCACATCTCTGATTTATGCCAGATTTGTTAAGCAGGGCTGGTATCATGGAGAATACAAATAAAATGCAATACCATATTGCTCCTCATGAAGTGCAGAATGTTATAATTAAAACAACTTTATAATATTGTTGGATTATTTTCATTGTCCTAATTATACAAAAAATTGCTGTTTATATTCTTCTGGAAAAGCCTGAAAAATGTCAGTTGAATCTTTCTCATTGCTAAATGTTCCAAATTTATTTTTACTTATACAAACACATAAACCAACAAATAAGTAGGTCAGAGTGCTGGACCCCATGTCATTATTGGCCCCGGGGCACTGATGCAACAAGTGGACCAAAAAAAGGAAGACATTTCAAGTATTAAACATTATCTCAAAATGGTACTCTTTCGTGATATTAAAATAAAAATTGTGAAAAATTATTCTATGTGGTAACTATTAGAATATAATGTACAAGAAAGCTGAAAAGTTATTAATTCAATACAGAAAATTTATTTAAAAAATTGTATTTCCTTTTTGTTGCATGTGTGTGTTTATATGGTGTATGTGTATGAAATTGTTAATTTTTAAAAATGAAATTGATTTAACCAAGTAAGAGTTTAATCATATGAAACAAAAGGTACCAATGCAAGAATTATTTCTAAATCAGTGAACATTTTCTGATGCAGCACTAAATCCAGAAATTGTTCTTTTCTGATAAGAGCCAAGTATTTTATACTGCACACTGTACCTTTAAAACTCCCTCTGCCCACAGAAACACACACACACACTAATAGCGAGTAAGTAGTTTTGCAGATGTCGTACTTAGGAGCAGTGGAATGCCTTATGTTCCAAAATGTATACAATCTATTCAAGCAGCACCCCCTGAAAGCAAAATAAAACAAAAATCTAAAACAACAAACAGTGCAGTTACCACTACATAAATGATTAAATGATAATTCTGTATAACATATATAGGTTTTGAGCAATTACCAGTGGAGAGCTAAGAGTTCTTGGCTACTTGTAAATCGGCATTGATGGCAGGAATCGACCAGATCTGTGAAAGGTATGGTCTGGCATGGGACAGAGAGGAGAAGCAGGGAATAATGAAACAGCAGAATGAAAATGGAAGAGAAGGACCATAGCAACTATTTCCTTTAATGTTTCTGACCAGGGATTCACTCACATCTTAGTGAGGAGGGAATAGGACATAATATGCAAATGCCACTCTGGTTCTACCTACATATTATAATACTTATGAGCAGTATGATGTAGTGGTGAAGAACATCACTTTGAAATCAGTGAAGCTGGACTTTCATTTTGGTCTTGCTATTCATAGTTGTGTAAACTTGAGTGCCGAACACTACCTCTGCACCTCCCTTTCCTTATTGATAAACTGACAATAATAAACCAGCTCACTAGGCTTCATGGGCTGTAAACCAGCTCATGGTCGTAAGGTACACTGCACCTGGACTTGTTGCTTCAGGTGCTCCCAGTAGTGCTAGGTATTTTACCTTGAGAAAGCTGGCTGTTCAGCAAACTGTTTATGATATAGGACATAACTTGGCTGAAGGAGGTTGAGTTCATTTATTAACTAATCTTTCATTGTTTAAAATTTGCGTGGTCTTCGTTTTATTATGAGACCTTCAGTTAAATTAATTTTGTGTACTTTTTTAAAGTGTGTTAGCTGAACTAAATGGAAATAAATAAGAGGATAACTGCCTGCTTCCTAAATGGCTGCAGGAAAAGCACCACTTCCTCAGGCATATTTTTAATGTGCCACCAAATTGTAGGAAACAATGCTGCAAAATAAAAAAATAAAAAAAGCCAGGAGTTTGTCTTCTGAGTACCATGAACAATCCAATCCAGACTGATATGATGTGGATATTCTTCATACCTCATATTTCTTTTGAGTATATTTTATAAAGCATTTAAATTTAGCCCTAAAGTTGTTGATATTCCAGTTAATGATATCATTGAACTGTCTCATATATTTCAGGGGTTTTTAAGACAAAGGCCAGAGCAGGATGAAAGGCCCACAGACAACCTTCTGATACCTTCTTGTAAACCAAGACAGAGGTGGAAATGGCTGCAGTCCAAACTCATCACGCGGGAGATCACACAGATGGGGAGATACAGACGTCCATGTGCGCCTCTTGACAATGCTCAGCATTTTGTTCAGAATCTCAGGTAAGCCACCTGCATGCTGATGACATCACAAAAATAAAGGCCAAGGGCCGATTACTGGCTTGGTGCTCTTTATTATCATATATCAGGTGTCACCTGTGATTTCATGTCTCTGGCAATGCGACAGAACCCATCTGTCATCTAACCGTGGATCTTAGTCAATTTTCTCTGCTCTTTGGAAACAAGCTCTTATATTGTGTGGGAGTCGTAAGGAGCCAGCCCATGTTCTGAGACTGGCTGTGAGATAAATAGGACAGCAGGTAGAGAAAACAAGCTGGTATTTTTCACACAGTGCTAGCAAAGAAAACGCCCTGTCTCTCTGCAGTTTTAATGTATAAAACAGTCACGGGTTTAGATCCATGAGGATGTTGTTGGTGGGTCCCAGTGTGTGGAGCGGGACAGTCCACAATGCAGAGAGCTTTGAGCATCAGGGCGTGTTAGAAGAATGTCCTTGAGACCCTCGTAGTAACGTACCTGCTAAGATGGCCTTCGAGCAAGATAGGTACTGTCTAAGCATTCTAGGTGTTGCACTTTCTGTGAACAAGTTTTAAAAAAAAGATAAAACTTACCACGAACACTCAAATCTCCTGTCCCATTTACGTTCTCTCTACATAGAAAGACGCAGAACAGGACCGCGCAGTGATCGCAAACCTCTGGTGCCCACAGGGCCTCCTTTGATAGGCACGTGTCTATATTCAACGTGAGAAGCCTACGCGATAAAGTTCATGAAAGTTTGGGGATTCTGGAAATGTTTGACTAATGGCTAATTTGGAAGGAAAAATTAGGAGTACCTTTAGGATTATTATGTAGAACGAAAGAAAAATCTGTACAAGAAAGGTACATGGTAGCCTCTGAACACAAAGGAGGTAACAAGAAAGGGAACCACTGGAACAATTCAGAACGGTTTTTTCTATCATTTTAGGTCTGCAGTGCCATTAAAATGAGAACACATTGTCATAGGGACAGAGTTTGCTTGCATTTACGAGTGTGGGGATGGGCAGGAGCCTTGTCTGTTCACAGGAAATGACGACAAGCCTGGTGGCTCCAGGGCAGGAGAATATTCCTACCGTAGTCACACGGGACATACACAGGGGGCTTTACCCTTACGGAGTGTTACACGTGCAATGCAGTGAGTTGTTGTTTACCTGGTCGAGGTGAAAACTCTATAGAGTAATGTCAGGGGTCTCTTCACAGTACTGGGTAAGCTGGGGGACTTATTATCACACAAATTGTGGTGTGGTGGGTAAAAACACATTCTGATTAGAAGCACATTCAGAATATGCAGGACATCGCTCAATTCCGAATTGAAGTAGACAACTGTGGCCTTGGAATTAGCATACGTGCCCCATGACAATACGCTGGAGTCTGTGTGAAGCTTTAAGTCGCTTTCAGTCAGTCACCAAGCAGAGTTTCCAGACCTTTTATTTGTCATAATTACATTTGAAGTTGTTCCTGGGTAGATGGAGGGCTGTCTGAACCTCCTTAGATGAAAATCCAAGGCAGAGAGAAAGGCAAGTGGAGGCTGCAAGAGGTCCAAGGGACCTCCGTCTCACTAAGTTGTAGTTTCTAGGAGCTCGATGGCCGTAAGAAGTAAGTCAGAGAACGCCTGCTTGCAAAACGTCATAGTAAAACATCCAGACTGAAAAAACGAGTGCTGCAGAGAGAGGGAAATCATTCTGAATATCCATCACAGAGACGTAGTTTTGATTATTAGCGATCAATTGATTGAAACCAGACTGACCATTTTCACTGGTAGCAATTTTGGACTTTAATGATGGATTTGATTTTGTATCATATTAGACGTTTTTTGCATCCCACTTGCCCTCTTTCCATTTTCACAAGCCTCAGTGTGTCCTTCATACATGACTGTAGTGATTAAGGGCACGTGTGTCTGGATATAGGCTTCTGGCGACTGAAACAGATCCCCTTTTACTTAAAAAGCTTCTTTCACCGTGTGGTGTGCTGGGGGTAGAAGAGGGAGGCACATTGCTGTGATCCCTCACTACAGGACATACACCTGAACCATCGCCAGTCAAGAGTTTGGACTTCTCACGTGTGCATTCTCAAAACCATGGTTGCCAAAGATGTTAGAGAATGTAAGTGTGTAATAAATGTGTGAAATTTATACAGCACGTATAAAATGTATTTCCCAACCCCCAGCCTAAATAAAGAAAGCTACAGGTAGTTTTTCACTGATGTTAACAAAATCAGTAGTGTCGCTCTAGCAACGCGGTGGCGGTCCCTGTAGATTAAGGCACTCATAGTGGCGTGCCTTCTAAGATAGCCTTCAGGCAAGAAAGACAGGTGGGTCCCTCTGCACCCTAGGCCTGCTCACAATGACACAGGCCATTCTGCTCCCAGCAAGTCACGGCAGCCCGCTGGCTCCTTCCAGCTGCTGTTGTCCCTGGGCACCTCACCCAGTGAAGCGTCACAAGAATGCATGTCCATAGTTGAGTCCTTTCTTCCCCTGTTTTCTGCTGCTGCTGCTTCAGGTTACTGTCACCACAGCCAAGGTCCCTGCCACTGTACATTGTAAGACTTTTCTCATTCCTTTCTTCATCAACTCCCGGGAAGATGGCATCGGCTTTTCTGTGCTGCAGGTTAGGTGACCTTTTAGCAAGGGCCACCATTTATATGACCCCTTCAGGGCCATTTCTTGCACAAGCTGGGGCTAATTCTCCCTGGCTACCTGAAGCCAAGTCCGGGAGCTTATAGACCCCACTTTTGCCAATGGATTGCGAGTAGTCATCCAAGCTATTTCAACTTCTTCTGCCTCTCCTCCGCTCGGGACTAGCTTCTAATGTTGTTTTTGCAGGGCAAGACCTCACCCATGTTGTATTTCAGATTTGACCTCACACCCACCCCTTAAGAGAGAGAGAAAGAAAGACTTTTCTAGACTGAAAAACAGTGAAGGCAATTGTTTTCCTCTGACTGACAAAGAGCATTAACCTTGAACACTGGGTACCAATTCCAGCTGTAAATAATGTGTTCACAAGCGCAGGAGAAGGTGCTTTCCTCGTGTCTCTATTTTCTCTTCCGCTTTTCTCTGCAGTTGTGTGATGGAATTTAAAATGTATCTCCTGAATACTACCTTAAGAAGAATGTTATATTGGTTAATTAGCTATGGCAATACCTGGTTTAATACTATAAACCGAGTATAAATACTTTTTAAAAATATTAACATATTTATACATATTACAAAATAATATATTTTGTCATTTTATTGTATAAAATAAAATAGAAATAAAAAACCCCAAAGGGGCTATATAGTGTTGTGGCATCCATGAATATAAGCATATGTATTTTAGCCCAGAAATTTTACTTTTAGAAATTTACCCTACAGGCATGCTGACATATGTGGACATAGATAATGAGTTAATGAATATTTATTGCCATATAAGATATATAAAAATGGAATATTATGCAACCTAATGGGTAATACATGGTAGATCCATAGATCTATATGTGCCTACATAGAAAGAAGGTTAAGTATTATTTGCAAAACTCCAATTGCAAAACTTTGAGTATGTCACAATTCTATTTGTGGGAGAAAAGTATTAATATGTATACACTTGCAGCTACATGGAATGTTTCTGAAACGATATACAATATGATGCATTTTAACTTTTTTGTGAATGGTACTGGCCAAATGGGGAAGACTACATTTACTTTTATTTCTACTGTTTAAATATTTTGTCATAAGTTGGTGCCATTTTATAATAAAATTAATCAAATGAAAGCATAATACTCTAAACCCTCTCCTCAATAAATGCTGTACGGCTTACTAATTTGGGAGACCAATCTCCATACTGCATGGCACTGTGGTGAACATTTTGTTTGGGATAATCATGTTTGTCAAGTAAGGTAATTTATTTCATTTACTTATAATAAATGTGTATTTGGTGAGGTTACCTAACGGGTATTATGTGACATTCAAACTCTTCAATCTCAGATGCCTCTTAGGACTCCCCCGAGCCTTTCCCCTACCTCTAAAAGTTATCCTCTCCCTCACTGACCTGAAATTTTTTCCAACAGAAACTTTTTAAACATAAAATAAATTGATGAACAAACTTGGCAAAAAGAAAAGAGGAAAAACCTCCTAACTTGGAAGAAAAAAATTCAGCACAAACCCAGGGTGGATTTTAGCTTCTGCCCCCAAACATTCCTGTAATCATGATTGAAATTACTTGCTAATTACCCCCAGTTCCGGAGCTAACCTTGACCAGAGGTCTGGACTTGAATACTTTTCTTTCTGAAAGTTTGTTCCGAATCCACTGTCACTTTTATAAACAATTTTCCTGTCTTGCTGCCAAGCCCCAGGCCAGATGTCTGCTTTGGTTTCTGTTCTCTAGATTCTTGCCTCGTGCACTTCCAATTCTCCTGACTTTCATTAGGACTCAGACCTGTCCTCCGCTGCCCAGTCTCTCCTCTGGGCACGAGATTTCCGCTCCACTGACTAGGACCTTGTTCCTTGCCAACAGCTTTGCAGGCACTACCTGTCTGTCTCCCTGCCTGGTATCCATTAACCAACTATTGTGCTCTGCTTATCAGTTGATATATTAGTGTCTAGTCAACTGATCTGTAACACTCTTTCATTTATTTATTCATCCATTTGTTTACTACATATGCATGGAATGCCCACTATGTGCCAGGCTCCATTCAAAGCACAGGGACTATGTTGTGAACAGGACTTTGTTCAATTCTCCAAAAATATAAATTCTCTTGTCTGGTGATTATCAAACAGTTTACTTCCCCTCTCTTTGCCTTCTCTTTCAACTCCTCCTCCTCCTGCTCCTGCTCCTGCTTTTCCTTATTTTTCTTGCAATAGATTTATTTCTTCAAATGAATCTTACTGAAATGCCGATGAAAAGTAGAGCTGAGAGTAGGGCTGGGAGTCCACTCTGTTACTCCTCACTTTCAAGATATTTCCGGTAACATCCAGGGGCCCCTGAACTAATGCTCCCTGGATCTTAGGTGTTTCCTGTCAGACTCAGAGACTCAGTTTCTATTCCTACAACTCTTCTGGGCTCCTGCCTCACCACGGTGGGCGGGTATTGATTTAACTCTCTCCTGTCATTCACACCGAACTGAGGTACTTTCTACACAAACCCAACCGATCCTGGCTGAATCCTAAGATACGGCATCCAAACCAGAATGAAAAATTAAAATGAATTCAATATAAACTCAAGAAAGAAATATTCTCATGCCTCTGATTTGGAAATACTTTTCAAGTGTAGCGCACAATTTTAGAATTGACTTCTTTTCTCATTCCTGCTATAAAACTTGGGCCAAATTTTGGTATATGTTTCCATTTAAAACAACAAAAAAATAAATATATAAAACAATGCATTTTCTTTAATCAAGAACACAGGGGTTGCCAAAATATGTAATCAAGGGCAACAGTGACCCACAATCCCATTCTAGGAAAAATGTTTGTGTTTTCCTCTCCACATCTCTCAAAAGCATAAGAAAATATTTTAAAAGATAAAGAAAGAATTCTTTTCAATTATAATGCTTATCTCCCACACTACTCTTTTCCTCCCTTAACACAGCCTACAGGGGCTCCTCAGAGGAACATAATGTCCTCATCAGGCCTAACAAAAGGTAAATACAAGCTGCAGCAGTGACAGGCCTCCGGCTGGAGCGAAGGACAATGAAAGCAAGTACAGGTCTGCTTTATACGGCATCCTTTTTCTTACGTGAATCTGTATTACCTGCTCGGGTTGCCTGAATGACCACCAGGCGGTCCCAAGGGGATCTTCAAATATGGGGGGAATGGGTAGAAAATCTGGGATGAGAGCGTGTGTCTCATCATTTTCCTCTGGGGTGAAGCTTTGTCTAAGGTTTGAATCTGAGTTTAGAAATTTACCAAAAAAATGCAAATGTTTCTTTTTGGTCACCTACATATTCCTTTCCTCTATTTTTTTTTTTTTTTTTTTTTTTTTTTTTTGCTGCTGCTACCCTGAAAGCAATACTGGGTTTAAGCCATTAACAGTTTGCAAGTAGAGGGAGACAAAGTAGAAAATCCAGTTTCCAATTAATATTCCTAGTAATTGTAGTGTAATTTGGGTGCTTCTAATAAAGGGGGGCTATCATCACAAAGATTAATGAGGGTTAGCAAAGGTGGAAATTCCAGATGCTGGCAGGATTCCCAATCTCCAAGTGACAGTGAAAACAGCAGAGAAATACAGCAGTAAATATGATAATGAACAGAAGGGTCATATTCAGTGTCCAATTTTGAACTTACTTTTGAAATGTGATCAACTTCTAAATATGTCCTTAGCATTTAAAAGGAAATCCAGTCAATAGACAAGTTTCTTAAACATTTCCTCCATTCAGCAGTGAGCTAGGTGGGCAGAAACGCTGGGTAAGTAAGAACAGAGCCCTGTTCCTTAACCTCAGGTTTCTTATAATCTATTCAGGGAATGAAAACCAATACATGTTGAATAGTAGTAGTCAAGACAATAAACTGATTACAACATTAAACTGGGTTGAGTAAGCAATCTCCTCAAGTGTTGGACCTCGTCTCTTCTAACACACAACTTGGACTGGCACAGAATATTTGACAAATATTTGTTTGGATGAATGAACGATGAAAGAACAGAAAAATAATGAGGACTGGGGAAGGAACTGTTACTGGAAGTGAATTATTTAAAAAGGAATGAATAAGTTAGCAGGATAAAGACAGAAGCACATTTCCAGCAAACGATCCAAAATTAACAGACATAAGTTCATGGGAGTAAAGACCAGCCTGATTCTAATGATAGTGTGTTTATACTGATGGACCAAGGCTGCACTAGGTGCTGGCCGTATAGAAGTTACCGAAGAAAACCCAGCTTAGGTTTGCAGACGGCCTTGGTCCAGTGTACACTTAACGAGGAGCTTCGAAACTGAGGTCGAAAATGAGAGTTACTTGTAAAGTATGGACCAAGAGTCTAGATTTCATATAATCTGACCTATTTAATACTGGAAAGTTTTTGTCAGTATCATAAAGATATAATAAAAGATTATGGAAAATAGTTTTTAAAAATTAGAGTGATAAGTAGGTAGGGAACTATTTGCCATCCCTATAGTAGATGTACTGTTAAGAATTCTTATATTACACACTTATTTTTTAACAAAAATATTGATGGTTCTTATCAAAAGACTGCAATATTGAGGGCACTCTGTGTATGTGTTCATCACTGCTGAATGAACTTTCTGCTGAGTCTTACTTCCTGCATGAACTGAGTAGGCCAGGGAAGTATCAAAGATACAAACAGCAGATGTAGATTCTCTCCCATTGACATACTGCTTGGCATCTGAGTATTTCTCACACAGCACCCAAGCCCATTATGTCACCACCCAAATCACCTTACAACATATTGAAAGAATAAGGCAAATTATTACACTGTTTTAAGTTGACGGTATTGGCACAGCTTTCTTATTTCAATCAGAATTTATCATTTGATGCAAGAACTGGTTTACATTTACATGTGCTTGTTAATCAACAAAGTTTGGTGAAATCGCTTACATTGAGAATGCTCCCCTTACATTGAGAATTACATTGAGAATGCTCCCATTTCTTGATCTCTAAATTGCTTATAGTAAAAGAAAAAATACCTTCCACATTCAGGATCTTAGAGTTCACCAGTATGATAGCAAATTTTAGTCTATAAAATTATATTGAAAAACTGTATATAGAAGCAACAGTCCAGGACAAGGAATGAATAGGTTAGAATTAATATAAAAGGTTAGACACAGAGCATCTAATCTGATGACTCTCCTGGACTGTCACAGGTAAACACAGTGAGGCAGCTGAAGCCCAGGGTCCCCGGGGCAATGCCGCAGTCCACAGGCGTACAGGCCTGTTCTCCCAACTCTGTCTGTTCCTGCTTGTTAGTCCCTGTGCCTGCCACTAGCAGGTACTCAGGAACATGTGGCATTATCACAATATTGGTAGTGTTAAGGGAAAGACATAGCAAATTAGGGAAATTTACAGATGGGCCTGATACTCCAGATTATCAGCACACTTGTGTTGTTGTTAAAATAAAATACCCTCCAACTGTTCCCTAGTTCTTTAACATTACTGCGGAGAGAAGTATATTATGTAGGCAGCATTTTCAACCCAACTAGCATATAATAGTGATTTGTCCCATTTTCAAAGTGAGGTAAAAATAACAGCTGACATTCTATGTTGAAAATATTAATTTCCAAAGCAGAGATTGTTTAAAATTAAATGATCATTTTTCTTTACTCATTTCTTAATTTTTATGGGGTGGAGAGAGGGTTACTTGGTGTTTGGTATGATTCCTTTTTTCTCTCAAATCATACTCAAAGCTAAGTATGATTTAACAAAAGGTTTCAATAACTTGAAAAAGTAATGGATTTCTCTTCACGTCTATGTAAGCTCAAGGTGCATTTTCCTGACCTCTCTCTTGTGTCCATCTTCAATATTACTAAGGCTTTAAAAAATACGACAGGAAGAGAAATTGATCTGAATCCTACGAAATCCACTTTACTTCAAGTCAGTGAGTCTTTATGGTAGACCAGTTCAACAAGAAGACAAACTCAGCCTTACATCTGGAACAAAATGTAATATTGTGGGACATTATCAACCAGAGTTGTGTAATCAACTTCTTTAGCAATTTGGATTTCAATACATGGAAATAAATATGCCACAGAGATTTAATGGCATGGTTGGGTGTATTCCTTTTTATATCTCTGGAACATAAGCATGGTAGCTTTCCCTGCTGCCCTGTTTTCTTCACATTTAACCAAAAAAAATTGCCAAGTTGACTAGTGGTTTTCTCTGGGGCGGTCACAATAGAGAAGGCTTGACCTCAATGCTGACCAGGGCTTTCATGAGTCGTTCTGAATAGTTATCAGTATACAGTTCTTTCTTGGCAAGTGTGGAGAAAAAGACAATGAAACTCAGATGCAGGGTGTATGTGCTCCTCTACAAAATCCCACTCATTCTCTTATTACGACTTCCAAAATTCATAAAGAACTGACTTACAAGATGAAACCCCTGAATGCTCTGCCATCTTCTACTGCCAGCAAAACTATGAAAATGTCCACTATTTCTGCTCATCACTTTGTCTCCCCAAATCTGATAGATCTGGCTTTTTAAAATGAAGGGTTTTGCTTTTAATCCTGGGACCTGGTTCAAAGTTAATGTTAAATAAATTAAAATGGAGAAAAATAGTAAAAAAAAAAATCTTGTAGTAGTAGGTAGCTATTAATTTTCTTTGGTGAAAATAGTTTATGTGCTTTTTACCTTTGAATCAAGCATTTTTTAAGATTTTGGAGAGTTTTTAATAATAGTATTTAAAATAGTCTGCATTTTAAATATTATTTCATTATAATTTGCTTCCTTGGGGAGTATGTCATCGTGTGATTTAATTTGGTATATACCCTAAGGGGCGCATATCTCAATTATAAAATATTTCCTCCAGATGCAAAAATAAGGGTTCCATGGTTTATTTCAGGATACTATTATAAAATGGTTTATTCAACAGGAATTTGAATGCTATTGAGTTTGAAAATACAGTATAGGTACTCCAAAATGGATGAAAAATGAACATATGTGCTTTGGGGCCCATACACAAAAATCATATTTATATATATTTTTGGTCTTTACATAATACTTCAATTATTACATGTTAAAAAAAAAAGAACTTAGAAAGCTGAGACCTATGAAACATTTATATCATTATCTCTTCAAAAAGTTCATTTTTGGACAAGTATCATTTGGATAGGGATTAAGTTAATCGGAGATTTTGAACCTTCTTTACTTTAATTTTTAATCTCTTTTTAAAAAATATGTCTGAATCTTTAGAAGACCTAAACCTGTAGTCACAAAGCACTGCCTCAAAAAAAGGAGAGGGGAAAAAAAAAAAGAAGGGAAAGTTTTTAAAGCAGCCGCCGGCTGTAAGGGAGATAGTGCAGGCAGGAGATTTGTGACAGAGTGGAGCATGAAACCCATCAGCTGATGAGTGAAAATCCCTGGTTTCTAATTAATCGAGGTACACAGGCCAAGGGATGAAGAGGATCAGGGAAATGAAATCAGGAAAAAGATACCATCAGTCATTTCTGCGGCCCATTGTCATACTTCAGAATCTGCTGTAATGAATCACTCAGGCATTCCACAGATACATTCAAATGGTGAAGAAAATTCATTGTCCGGTGAAGAGCGTTTGATAAAAATCTCCCTTTCCCCCCCTCTTTGTCAGAAGCCTACGATCAGAAAAGGAAATCCAGACAGCACAACAGGTGTGCTTTTTGCAAGACTGGTGAGATCTGCAAATGAACCAAGTATGGAAGAATGTTTTTGTACTAATTTTTCCCCCCAAAATGTGTCTGGGGAGGGTGGTGGGACATCGCACCCAGTGAAGGAGGCTTGTCATCGCAAAGGGTTGCAGCAAGTGTCAAAGCAGAGAAGTGAGCTTTTTCCTGCAGTTGAGAAAACCATAGTCCTGTAAAATCTCAACTAGAAAAAGAAGAGACAATATTGGGAAATGTAGCAATATTTAATTCAATTTATAAAGAGACATTTGCTTTGAAGGAACCTATCCAATGAAGAGGGCATTATGCATTACATCCAGGCTCCGATCAGAGAAGAAAAACCTCAAAGTCAGACAGCTGCTCTTGGGCCATGGTTTCTGGGGCTTCCTAGAGAAAGGGTTTCCTTTAAAGTCAGGGAGACCTACCTGTGATGAATGCACATTTCAGCCTGAAGGTTTTGTTCAAAGCTTTCCTAATTCCGGCCTGCATTCCTCCTGGGTTATAGCTCACTTTCACGGTGGCCATATATTTTAATGGAGAAAATATTCATCAGGGCACCTAAGACACAGTATCTGTGTATTTCGACTCTGCAGCAACTTTGTGACCACGTACAATTCCTTGTAGCAGCTCCAAGTGCTGTGTGGCATTAGGTAACATGCAAAGATAATTGTTTTCAAATAATCAGGTACTGTACTAAGACATATAAGGATGGCTGATTCATTTTAAATTTAATTATTATAATATAGGGTTTCACTGTCTATATTATCAATCACCAAGACACTTTGGAGTTGATAATATTAAAATTGCAACAATAATGAGAATTCTACTTCATGATGAAAATAATTTTAATCATGGGTAGATTACAAATCCATTTACAGTTACGGTTACTGAGAATTCTATTATCTACCTTCTCTTGTAAAAGATGTTCAGACATGTTTTCAGGAAGTATTAAAGATTATAGAAGTGTGCTGCTTCTATAAAATTCCAAGCACAGGCTTTCAGAAAACCTTGGAAAAGCTTCCAAACTATTAAAACTTGAGGGGTGGAATGCAGAGCGGAGGAAGTAGCAGTGATGTCAGGTAGGCATAAAGCCTTTTGTCTTTCTGGCTCCCGATTGCTTCATTCTTTCGGTCAATTATTTTTGAGAACCTATTGCATAAAAGGCACTGGGCTAGGTACTGGGGATGAAGCAAAAAACAAGCAATATGGTCCCTGCCCTTGTCATGAAGATGGTTTGGATTTTAAATGGATTCCAAAGGAGAGGGATGAATGTTCCTAGGCAAAGACCAGTCCTCAACTCTGGCTACACATGAAAATCACCTGGGAATATAAAATATATACACAGATCACTGAATCTCTCCTTATCTGTGTGTGTGTGTGTCCAGAAGGTATCCAGCCATGTAATAATGTAATATGAGAAATAGAGACATTTATTGAACTTGATGCAAGATACAAGGAACATTATACATAGGACAACGATGCCTTAGTCCCCTTCAAAGTAGGCACTTGGGACCTCTCACAACTCTCCCAATTGCCATCAGCTGCCCCTGAATTTCATCGTATTTTCCTGAATCTCACTGACAGTCTGAAATCTCTTCCCTTTCAAAGGTGATTTTAGTTTCGGGAAAAGCCAGCAGTTGCAGGGCACCAAATCTGGGCTGTAGGGGGTGTTGAGTGTTGAGTCACCTGGGTGATTTGATGTTTCACCAAAAAACTGTGCATGAGATGTGATGCATGAACAGACACATTGCCATGATGAAGCTGCCAATCACCAGTTGCCCATGACTGTGGCCTTCTGAGTCATCCAAGTGGTTTCCACAGAGGAATGTTCAAGCTTAATGCAAAATGTGATACAGATTTGTTGCTTTACTCACTCAGTCATTTTGAATGCAATGGCCACACAGTACACGTGCTCACTCAACAGTGTCTATTGCCCCCAGTGACTAGTAAAGTGAAGTCGTTAAAACTGTTCTCACAATGTTAACAATGGCTGGACTTTTTCTGGACAGGTCTCATATATATATCCAGGCACCATCTCTAGAGTTTTGTTCTGGGACAGGGCTCACACGTAAGTATTTTAAGAAGCTCTCCAGGGGATTCTAGTGTGCAGCCCAGCTTAGAAAACACCCAGCAAGGACCATATCTGAAGAACCACCTCCACCTCTCTGGACATTAACTGATCTGCCCGCCTGATAATTCCCTAGGAAATAATTATCTAGTGTTTGACTGAATTAATCTTGCTCTTTATTTTTTGATTCTCTAAGAATATCAGTTTCTCACAAGTCCAAAAGTCCACTAATTTATTTTGTAGAGAATATATAACTTCATATAACACTTTATGATCACCTTCCCTAGTTGTGACTTCGTCTCCCCTCTTGTATCAAAAATAATCAGAAATGGGCTGATAATCAGTCCAGATAAGATTTACTCATTGATGCTCATTTACAATAAGAGGTAAGTTTTATTACTCCAGGTGTGCATTTAAGCAGGTGAGTCAAAGGAGTACTAAATATGTCTGAGGGGGGTGGAAAGGTAGACAGGCAGGAATGCAGCGGCAATGGATCACCAGACTACCCCAGCTGTATTTTCCTACGTGGTGTGGCCGTGCTCCAAAATCCCTGGTGAACTGTTTTTTGCTCCACAGAACCTGTGGTCTCTAATTTATGCATTTGGACATTTCTTGGTGTAGGGATGCACTCTTTAATAACTTTCTAAATGTTTCTACTTATATATTTAATTCATACGAGATATATTAGGTGCATATACATTTATGAAATAACCAGACATAAAAATAATCATAATTTCTATTGTCACAATGATAATTTTTTTACCCCATATTGTTTATTCTCTCGATCTTTCTTATTTAGGATCATCTTTCCCTTTTCTACCTTTCTTCACCTCAACCCTGAACCCCATCCCACTTGAGTATTTTTTTTTCTTGTTTTTCCTTCATTCTCTTAGGAACTAACAAAGTCTCCAAACATTCAATTGATCCCTTTACTCAGTCTTTGTTTTCAATGATACTCGTACGTGCTAGAGTGTGTGTTCATATGCACAGAGATGGAAATAATTACTTTTTAAAAATCAGTCTATTGCCGTCACTGTCAGTTACAGCATTCCCACAGGCGTGGAAACTGCGCCCCACACTGGTGCCCTGCTCTGGTGGGACTCTGGGCATAAATTACATTTCTGGAGTCTGCCAGCTTTCCAATTCCAGCTTACTGCACTTGGAAACATTTTTCCTCTATATGTTGCATAATTTTTGTCCTTCTGGGTTTTTTTCATCTTTGTGTTTCCGTAGCTCCCCACTAAGTTTTGCAGGAAGAAATGGCCTCTCACAGGCCAGAGCTTCTTGGGACTTATGTCTTTAATTAGGTCAAATGATTTGGATGATGATTAAAGCACTGAAACGTACTTGGAAGTCATTCAGAGTATCATTTAACATTTGTGTTCACATCTTAGTTTTCAGAATTGGAAAATACAGGGATACAAGTGAGATGAAATTTTACTTCCTTTAAAGCAATAAACTGGGTTCATTACGATCTCTTTATTTTTTGGCATTCAGAGAAACACAAAGCATCAAGCTGTCAGATCTTAGAGTAACAGTACAGACTTGAGAATTCTGATCCAGGCACAAACACGGCAATCACGGACTACATATTCGCGAATTTATACAAGGAATTGGCAAAGGTAATAGAAACAAAAAGTTGTAAATAAGTTAAATCATTTGAGAAGATGAACACAGCCATTCCACAGCCCACCCTTTTAATCCAGCCACTTTGCAAAATGAAGGCTATTTGGACAGTTTTCATCAAAAAACAAAATTGACCAGTCCACAGGTGATCAGTTCCAAAGCCTTCCCCCAGAGTCGGCCCTTCAAATATTTGCCATGTATGCATGTATGTTTGCTTGGGTCACGATAAGGTACCAATTTGGGATTTTTGGAAACTGAGCTAGATGTCACCTGAGACATGGTCTGATTTGGACTGGGTTCAGAAGCAGCGTGCCTTGAGAGGCCAAAAGAGAAGGAGAGGGTGAGAGGGAGAGCAAGCAGGCATGGGCAGCCCGTGTTGCCAGCTCTAATATCCCAGTGCAATTATTTTGTGGACATCCACTCCTTGCCTGCTCCGGAGATAGGGCTATAAGTGTATGTTATTTTTTAATTACAAGGGGGGTAGAAAAAATCCTGATGATGGGCTGGAAGGTGCCATTGCATTGTTATTTTTTCCTCTCCCTTCGTTTGCTGATTATGTGAGCCGGGCTCCTTTGCTAGCCGATGATAAGCAGAATTTCCATGTTCTCTGCATAATTAATCCATCTCTGCCTCTCTTCATGCCAACTCGCCCGTTATCGCCGGCACATGCCTGAATTGCAAAAGAATCTGCTCTTCAATTGGAACTTATTGATATTCTAAGAAAAAAAAAGAGAGAGAAGGGGGGAAAAACTGAAAATCCTTAAGTTTAAGCCGCAGATTTTTAAATGGATTAATTTCGCTGCAATCGCAGCCATCTAAGGAGGGAAGGCAGGCAGAGCAAATTGAAAGCGTCTCCATGTTTGCAGAATTGGGTCCAGAACGCTGAAATGTACTGGCACAGCTCTCTTTTAAAGTCAGAAAATTACCATTCATTTACATCACATGAAATACTTTTTTATGCTAGAAATATTCAAGAGACGTTCTTTAAATGCCTGCTAATGCTTGATAACATTTCTAACTTTCAACGTTTTGCTAGACTTTGATATGACATGATAGGAATGCCTTCCAGTAGAGAATATTATATCTCTCTTTATCACGTATTAGATTACATCATCTCTTTCTTAATCATCCCCAAGTAGTTTTTAAACAATGAAGTCTGTCATTGGTTATGTAGGATTTTGTGTGCTGGAAGTCAAGGTTAGTCCTTTTTTTTTTTTTTGTCTACCTACATGTAAAATGTTTGTTTTTGTTTAATTTTTCTTAATCTACCTAGAGACTTTGGACAGAAATAATAAGAATACAAAAATAATCATAATAATTTCTCAGTAGTCATTGTTTTGACTATTCTTCCAGTCTTATGATAAACTCTTATTTTTGAGAGACTTGATTTCTTCTCATTTTAACTTGTAAATAGTAACACTTTGAAATCTCCTTTGGCTGAGAAAAGATTTAGTGGTTGAAGTCCACCAAAGTATGTAGTTCAAGCCTATTAAAGTGTACAGTTCAAGAATCACAAATACATACATTTCCAGTTCCAGGATTCCTGCAACTTCCACATAAAATTACAAAACCTTGCTTAATTGTTGATGTTTTCGTTTTTGATCTTTACATCTGTTGTGGTTTGTTAATTCCCCGGCTCCTGGGAAGGAGCACTTGCCAGGACGGAAGGTCTCCAGAATGCTCTAGGTTACTTCGGCAACGCTTTCTTGCTGCATTCGGATGCTCACACATCTGCAGTGTCTGCTGGTCTGCCCGGCAAGGCTGACGTGTTCTTTTAGCTTAGAGAGAAGAGGTGCTAATACCGGCCAGCAAAGAAAATGGGAATTGAAATATCTAAAAATATTCACCAGTAAGTAGGTCCTATGCATTTTTAATTTAGCAGAACCTCAAAAGGCAAAATAATAACTTAAAAGAAAACTGAGTTGAGCACTAGATTTCCTGTGGAAAATGAGACATTGAGCAGTGATATTTTTTGGAGATCTTTGCTTCAGTTATGAAACAAGGATCGCCATAACTACAAGACAACTTAGCATAATATGTTGGCATTGGGGTACAAAGGTCTGTATTATTAATGAGTGATTTAAATGTTGGCATTGCATTTTTTCCTCAGGAGCAAGCCAAAATGAATAAAGAGGTAAGAAACACATTCAAGAGAAAATGGTTTTATAGTCATAGTAAAACAATTAATATAATGATTATTACAATAAATATAAGAACTGTTAAATGATACAATTTAACTTAATCATCTTAATTGTAAAGTCCTATGTAATTCTTAGGCTACCCAGAGGCTGGAAATAGAGGGAACTCTAGTTGCACATCGAGTAATTTTGTATAGTCAGCTAAACACTTTAAAGCAATTTTAAAAATGAAATGAAAAATGACCCTTCTTAAAATAGATGTAGCAAAAACATTTCAACCATAAATAACAATTTCACTGACCTTGTACACTCAACCCTTTCATTTAAAGGCATGAATTAAAAGGACTTGAAAATTGCAGGTGTATTTGGGAAGAGGAAACTTCTCCTGGGCATTCTGTTTTGAAATAAAAATTTTGATTTGAAACTCAAATATTTTCTATAGTATGCATTTAATTCATATTTTTAATACTCTACATATAGTGGTTATAAGTATATTGATTAGAATTTATGTTTTATAAAATTATATTTTATATTTTTATTCTGAAATCATTATGATTTTTTCTATGTAAAATTAATAGTCATAATCTAGTTCACATAGTTTAACAATTTTTGCAAAATATGTGTTATACTGGTTTTATTATTATATTCTAAATTCACTGGCTATTTTAAATGAATATGAGGTATCATATTCCTAATATTAGCATATGTGCAGATCTGAACAAGAAGAGTGTAGCAAATGGTTCTGAGATGCTCAGTGTCAGATGACGGGGTAAATCAAACAGCAGTGACTCACTAAGGAGTAGTAACTGCAAATATGATATGAATGAGCTATTCCACTGAAAAACCTAAGACCCTGACATGGATTCATAAATGATGAACTGACTTATAATAGAAACAATTGAAAGGATTTTTTTCTCTTAAATTTGAGGATGGATTGAAAAGGGAAGAAGGCTATTACAAATGATTTGCTTGGTGTCAAAAATTGCTAAATAGTTCTTTTTTTGGCATTAGAAAAATGAGTGACAGCTCTTTATTTGTATTGTGCATGATGGATGGATCCCTTCATCCTCTCCCTTCTCCTTCCTCTTTTCTTTGTAAGTGGATGGAATGGAACCTCTTACCACCTGTGTGTTGGCTTTTTTTGCTCATCAGAAACTACCATCTTCTAAAACTTAAACTCTCCTACGCTAATTCCAAAGAGCCAAACATATCAATTATGTCTCCCTCACAGATGTAAAAGCATCATGTATGTCTTCAAAAGTGAAATATTTAATGAATCTTCTCTTGATTCTTTGCATTTTCTGTCTAACTCCTGGGGGCTTAAACTCAATCTCGGAGAAAAAACTTAATATACTTGAACACTTTCTCCTTTCTTGTTCAGTCCTTTAAGGTCAGGTGGTCTTGTGATAAGGGACAAAGTTCAAGAGTCTTTAACTCTCACGTCTGGCACTCAAACTCTCCAATACGATTCTTCCTCTCTCCATCGTCTCCTGAGAGAGATATCGCCGTGGGTCGCTGAATAGCTGATATTATCACTAATCAATTAAGAGGCAGCCATGGAGAATCTGCTGTTCATCCTGGCACTTCTCTGTGCACTCAAGAGGGACTGAAATTTTGTGACTTTCCTAAATCTGTTGAGTGGTCTTTCCTCAGCAACAGTCTGTGGTAAAATCTCACAATGTTGTTCAATTCCAGTGAAACACTTTCTAATTATCCTTACCTGTTAATGAACAGTTTGTTTAAAGATAGCTGAAGATGTTTATCAAGTTGCTTATTTCAGGTATAGGCAGCTTACCTATATCTTTTATTGGTATCAGGCGCTCAAAACTTTATGAGCATAGAATTGTAAAATAGTGGAAACACCATCTCACTTGGAACATGAAGTTGTGTTTTAAAGAGGCAAGTGGACCTGAAAGGTCCCTCCTATGTACCTGACTTGAGGATGATACTGCAACCAAATATGGTTCCCTACCTGAGAAATCTCTCTGGAGTATTTCCCACAGCTTTCTAGGTATCAACTCCAGTCTGCTGGCCAAAAGAAGTGTAGGTGTTTCCTTTAAAACCATTAAGGAAACAGTCTAAAGAGAAAACAGCTGTTGTTTCTGATTCGGACTGACCACTTATCATCTTTATGACAGAAATAATGAGACCTCAATTTCCTCATTTGTAATAATTAGAAAAATAATACCCATGTAAAAAAATTGCTATGACAATAAAAATATGACAACACTGAGCATATTTCCAAATAAAATGTAGGCAATGCCGTGCAGTTAGTTCTGCTTTTCTGCCACTTGGTCACTATTGTGTATAAGACAAATGTTGGAAGAGGAGGGTGTGATAACGAAAGGATTAGTTGTATATAAACGGTTGTATTTTATTTCTTACCCATGTCAACATATATCAGGTATTTCTGTTCCAATATTGGGTAGGAATAAAAAATTTCTTTGTATTTTTTCAGGGGCTTCAAAATGGTCAATATAATCTAAAATAATTAATCTCACCACATTTAATGAAAATCTTATAAAAATAAAAAAGTTTAGAGAAGAAATAAGACTTTGTCGATATTGCTGATTTAATATAACCAACCTTCTATACTCTGAGATTTCTGTCTCTCTTCTCGTTGGAGTTTCAGTTTGTAATCTTCATAGGAGCTGGCTGGAGTTAGACATAAAAATTATGACTTTGGAATACATATGAATAGTTAATTCAAACCATACATATTTTATGAATAGAATTTCAAGGAATAAGGGAGGGAATTAATGAAAAAATTAATAGAGTGAGTTTTTCTAAGATATGCTCACTTTAAGAAATTAAAATATAAATAAAATCATTTTATTTCCTAAAATATTGATTTGTATTCACTTCACAAAAGTATATATTTAAATAACTATCTTCCCTATCAATTAGAAACAAAAGCAAAATTAAGTGCATGTTTTTATCTGTGAGTGTAAATGTCAATTCACATGCTATGAGGTTCTTACAAAAGAAATACTCAGTTGAGATTCCTCTTAGTTCTTTGGTTGTACTATTTTTAAAACACATTATATCTCATATTATTATAAAGTTTTTATTGGTCCAGATCATTCTAAACATCAAGTACTTTCATAGGAATGTACTAGTATTTTGACTTGTATTTAAAATTATGGTTTCCTTAAAAATATTTAACCACACATGATAGATTTTTAATTTTAAATCTTTATTACAATCAAGCCATTATAATATAATTAACTAACTTATTTAGTGAGCACCTACCCTGCATAAATCTCTGTGCACATTGTTATTTATAATCTAATTATAAGGAGAATGTGATAACTTCCACGTACCATGGAAACACAAATTAATTTCAACTTGAATAATGCTTGTTGATCTGAAATGTGGAATTTGCATTCTTCTACCACATTTCTCTCTGTATGTCTCTGGGTTTTATCAAGTCTTACTTGAAATGAGTGGATCACTCACCAACATTTGGCATCAGCTGGGGAGATCGAAGGCTGAGCCTGGGATTATCTGAAGGCTCACACATCTAGTAGTTGATGCTGGCTGTTGGCTGAGGCCTGAGCTGGGGCTATTGTCCAGAACGTTTCCATTTGGCTCTCCATGTGGTCTGGGCTTCCTTATAACATGGTGTCTGGGCTCTCGTGGTGAACTTTCTGAAAGTGCCAATGAAGGCTGTGTTACCTTTTATGACTTACACTTAAAAGTCACACAGTATCACTCCCACTGCATTCTATTCAGTGAAACAGAAGAGCATGTTCAGGAAAATCCTGTAAAGACTGAGTGAAAGGAGGTATACTTCCATATTCGCTTTTAGAAAACTCAATGTGCTATCGTGATACACTTGGGAGGGATGACGCAACATGCTCGCACTTCTACGTCCTTTTCTCTCCTCCTAGAGGCTGTTTATCACTCTCTGCTATTACCCTCTGCGTCGTGGATCTAATTTTCCCCAATAAATACAAAAGAGATGCTTACTACTGTAAGATACAAGGAGAGATGCAAAAATGACAAAGACTGAATATCTCACTTCAGGGAGTTCACTTCTGCCTGATATCTTGTATTAGAGGAAGAGCTTTTGAACAAGGAATCCCTTCTAGTGATGACATCACCGTTGGAGAGATCGTATGTTGCCTCATAAAGCATACATATGCATTTCTCCACATTATCTTGTTCACATTCTATTTAAGCAGAAAGTGTAAACAACAAACGAATCAGGTTCCCCCATTCAATCCATACTGAGCACTACAGAGGACTGAGTGACAAATTATTTTGACTCAAAAATAATGACTGTCCCTATAAAGCAAGTGTCATAATTTATTCAAAAGGAATATAATGTCCCAATAATAGCAGAAACATCATACTTTTAACAGATATTGTGACAGATACATATTTTTTAAAGATTTACTTCATTTGATGGCACAGTGAGGAGGTTTTTAGAACCATATGCAGCTTTTCCTTTGTGGCCAAGGGAAAAAATGGAAGTAGGTTACTTATCCACCTCCATTTCTGCCTTGGAGGCGTACCACAAAAGTCACAGAGAGGCTGCTGAATGGCAGTCTGTCATTTTACACATATTTAGGACCAGAATCAGTTACTACTAGTCCTTCCAGCTTTTAAAGCCATCCCCTCTGGACAGACGCAGCCTTGGAGGGGTAAAGGCTGGGAGAGCTGCGTACCTCCCAGCCCTCACTACTCCTGCCTGCCCAGCCAGAGAGAGTGATGCTGCCTATTCTGCCTGTCCCTGCATCTGGGAAATCATGTGAGTTCTTAGGAGCTGTGAAAGTGCCTGATCCAGCCTGCAGACATTACTGTTTATAGCCTCTGTTCTGAGGAATATGTTTTGGGAAATTATTTACATCTTTCCTTTTAAACCCCAAGTTAGTACAATCTTCAAAATTTTCAGCTGTAGGGAAATCTTTTTTTTTTTAATCAGGAATTTTTATGGGGTAAATAGAGAGGACAGGACCAGAGTGCAGCCTTGGAGTTTCAAGCCTTGATGAGTTCTGATTGGTTAATCTGCTTCTCTGGAGCACAATTTCAGATCAGCCAACCAAGGCTTCGTGGCTGTAAGAAGCGTGCCCAGGGTCACTCAGCTAATAAGTGGAGAACTTCATTCAGCTAATAAGGGAAGGAGTGGGATTAAAACTCAATTTGGTCTGACATTAAAACTCGTGCTCTTAACCCCTAAGTGGACTGCCGTACTCCACCGTGCTCCTTTAGTACCGATCCGTTATCTTGGTTATACTGTTTTACAGTCTTTACGAAGTTCGGATAACTTGCAGGTCAAATTATCCGCTGATGTACAGCTATTTTTTTTCTTTTTGGAGAGTTTTAATTCAGTAGAGTATAAAATGATTTGATTCTTTTTAATCAATTCTTTCAGCTGTACTCTGTGGAATTGTTCTGTCCTGTGTGTTTAAAGGAATCTTGGGCAGATTGCATATTTCTGATCATTCTTGATTATTCAAATTTAGTCTAGTCCATTTTATACATTTTCTATCCAATTCAGAGTGTCCCCTTCCCCCATGCTGATCAAGATTTGTCATTAGAAGACAGGATATTCAGGGGGTGGCATGGTTCTGTTTTACCACTGACCCCCTACCCCCAATTCATCACTTCTCAGTTTGCAGGTTGGTACTCAATCCTCATCACTTCTCTTTTGGGTCTAGCTGCTCCAAAGCTGGAGGCTGGAAGGATGAAAAGCAGGATGGTGTGGGTTCTCTTATATCACTGGCCCTAAATCACTTGTGTGGAGGTTTTTATGGTTTTGGTTTTGGGTTTTTTTGCTTTGTTCTGGCTCCTTAAGATTCTGCTTAGGAGTGACATGATATATACTTTTTTGAGATCATGCTCAGCTTCTCTCCAACCTGTTGGTCTACTGAGAACTCCTGAGAATGATAGGCATTCTCCTGTCGGCCGGTGTCAGCACTTGCATCTGGCCTGCCTGTGTCAGGTGAATCAGGAGCTCCTGTCACACTGCCACTCCACGCCTCCACCCGGAGCAAAGACCTTCTACCTCCCCACTGCACTGCAGCCCCCTCCCGCTGGGGGAAGACTGCATCAGCAGGTCTCCCACTCTGGGAACTCCTCAGACCTAGAGCGAGTGCCACTCTCCCAAGAATCTGTCTCTATGCTCAGTACCCCTCCAGCAGAGTGGATGCCCAGAAATGCATACATCAGACAAGGAACAAGGAATAGTATCACCTTCTAGAATGCTCTACCTCAGTTGGTCTCCACTAAGAGGTAGTGGACCATTGCAAATGGGAGGGTGGGGGAGGGAGGTGTTCTCCACTATGCTTCCCACTCCCCTGCCTTTCCCCCCGAGACTGTCTTCGTGCCTGGGGAGTGGAGGGGGCATGTGGGGAAGGGGATTAATACTGTGTTAGTGCATTGATTGTTCTGCTTCTTCTGTGTAGGAAGGGTCTGGCTCCAGGCCTTAGTAGCTCAGTGATAGTTTTTCAATATATGTGACTTAAGTTCTATTCTATTTATCTAAGGGTTTTTGACCAAAATTCCAAAAGAAGAGAAAAAATCACATTCAACCTTGTCTTAATACATAAAAATATTAATTTACAGTGGTTGCTGTGTGAAGTGGGTGCACTTGTTTTCCTCAATAAATATTTTGTATTTCAAAAGAAAATAAACAAAAAAAAATGAGTAGTGCTAACTAAAAGTGTTTACATTCACATGACTCTTTAAAGTACCTTTGCGTACATTTGTGAATGGTAAAAATTCTCAGACAGAGATTGTCATCGTCACTACTTCACATGAGACCTGGAGTCGTAAAGGAGTTTTCTAAACGTCTCGCTTTTACGGGGCAGTGCTGGGTTTCTGACCCTCAAAGCTTTTATTGCTTCATCTCTATGTACCTGAATTAGGAGATTTTACCAGATACAGAACCTGAGGATGGGAGTCGAGTGCAGCAGATTTACCGAGTTTTGCTCTCGGGGGAAATCTTTACCGGAGCGAAGGAAGCTAAATAGACAAGGGGAAGAAATGAAGCAAAGAAGTGCTTTCAGGAGAAGTCTAGCCTCGTCCTGATCCTCAAGAATATGCCATTGAGTTTGCCTTTCATGGATGCAAGCCTCTGGGTTTTTGTGTCCCTCTTCACTCAGTCATTGGCTGTGGGTGGCCCTACAGGGGGAAGGTTGGGGGATGAGTGAACTCTCAGATATGTCAGGGTGAGGGGCTCGCATTGCCCGCTGCTCCATTGCAGTGAGTCCCACTGCAGTGACACCCACGGGAGGTGGAGGAATGGCCCTTCGAACCAGTGTAAGGGACAGAGTGGGAGCACACCAACACAGTCATACGCAATAGCACAACACTGCCTCTCACCGTGTTAGTTAATGGAGATCATGGAGATAGAGGGTACAATTGAACATGAGCCCAACATAAATGTCTTAAAATAAAATTTAAAAGGTCAAAAGAAATAGATGTAGTATTATCTTACACTTTGTTTGGATAAGGACATTTACTCTAGCTGTAGCTATTATTTTCAGTACAGATAAACTGATCATTGAAATCTATTAATTCCTAGAAGGAACTTTTGAGATACATAAGTCACTTAGATTATACTGGATATATTTGTTGAAGGAAACACATCATTTTATGCTTTTCTCTCCTAACCTAGGCAAAGAGGAGTACAAATGGAAGTTGTCACGAGATTCAAGACTGTCTTTAATGCAAAGGCAATTTTGGTTGAACAGGGAGAAATTACATGGCAAGTTTGAATAATTATTATGCTGAGCTTTAAAACACATAATGTGCATTCAACTTAGACATTGTCATTGGGTATTCTTTCCAGACTAACAAAAAAGTTAATGTATCAATCTTCTTTAATTACCAGAGTTTATTTAAGTCACCTAAGCAAATCACTACTTTATTTTGAATTCATGTTAAATTAATATAATTTTGGACATTCCACATGAAAAACATTTGAATATAATTTTTTAACATTTATACATTTTAGTGTTTATTTACCATAATTTATATTCTATTTACAGATAAAACAAATTTAAAAATTTGGAGAAAAACAATAATACATTTGATATAAACCAGAACTTAGAGGTTCCGTAAGAGAATAATTGGACAAAGTACACAGTAATATTTAAAAATGTCATTTCCTTATGCAAATATATTAAATCCTAGATGTTACATAATTTTAAAAAACCCTTTGTGCTTTATTTTTATAATTGGTTACAACCCTGCATACAGTTTGTAAAAATTTGTTAGAACAAAGCATTAATTTTTAACTCTGTTTGAATAGAAAAAAATATACCATATTCTTTCCTATATTTGCCAAATATTTTCTGGGTACTACATCTTTCATAAAAACAATATATATGAATATATACCTAATTAAGTATATGTGTGCAATCAAAGTGAATAATAAAACGTTAGGTGATATCTAACTTGGGATGAGGTAGAATATGGTTCGTTTACCTCACCCTGACCCACTCCTGTAATTTATCAGATATCCTTTGGTATTTATTTACAAGTTACATCTTCATCTTCCTCCCTTCCCTCTTTCCTCCCTTCTTTCCTTCCTTTCCTTCCCCTCTTCTTCCTGCTCTTCCTTTTTCCTTCCTTCTTCACCATTTAACTAGCTTGTATTTCACAAACATGTATACGACCAAGGCATATGAGCTATGTTCAAAGACCTTAAGGAATATACAGACTAACAACTAAAGGAGCTTAGGTGTCTGAGCTTCAGAGGGTTTCTAGTTGCAATTCATGTGAGTAAAACTTGGACAAAACACTTTTTAGGAAAAAGAACTGATTTCAGAGACAGAGGGGAAAGGAGAGAGAGGAAACATCAATTCGTTGCTCCACCCACCTACGTATTCATTGGTTGATTTTCGTACATGCGGGGCATGGTGGGTGTGGGGAGATGAATCTGCAACCTTAGCATATGGGGAAAACGTTCCAACCAGCTGAGCTACCTGGCCGGGGCCCCCTTTTTCTTTTCTCTCTTTTGGAAATTCTAGGATTTTGATGATTTGAAATATAATACTCAGTGATTTTTAATAAAGCAATTACATTTTTTTAACTAAGGATGTCTTTATTTTATTTATTTTATTTTTATTGTTGTTCAATTACAGTTGTCTGCATTTTCTCCCCACCCCTCCACCCCACCCCAGCCAAACCCACCTCCCTCCCCAGCCTCCACACTCCCTCTTGATTTTGTCCATGTGTTTTTTATAGTAGTTCCTGAAAACCCCTGTCCCCACTCCCCTCTGGCTATTGTTAGATTGTTCTTAACCTCAATGTCTCCAGTTACATTTTGTTTGCTTTTTTCTTTTGTTGATTATGTTCCAGTTAAAGGTGAGATCATACGGTATTTGTCCCTCACCACCTGGCTTATTTCACTTAGCATAATGCTCTCCAGTTCCATCCATGCTGCCACAAAGGGTATAAGCTCCTTCTTTTCACAATGGAATTCTACGAAGCAATTCCATTTATACTTGACAATAAATCTCTCTTTTCCCACCTCCGTCACTAAATCTAAACCAAAAGAAAGACGATTTAAAATTGTGCTAATTATCGTGTTGCCATCCTTAAGCCCCCTCACCAGTGGCCTGCAGTCAGGATGCCTGGCCTGAGAAGTCAGTTTCTGTCTGCAGTACTTTTAGCTTTCGATCTGAGTTGACGTTCAATATTATTTTGTATTAGTTTCAGGTGTACAGCATAGTGATTAAATATTTATATAAATTACCAAGCGATTTCCCCCCAAAAGGCTAGCACCCATCTGATACCATATATAGTTATTACAGTGGTGGTGGCTATGTTCCCCATGCTGTACTTTACATCCCCATGACTGTTTTTAAACTACCCATTTGAATTTCTTAATTCCTTCACAAATTTTTATTGATTGATTTTAGAGAGAAAGAGAGGAAGGGGGAGACACAGGAAAAAAAAGAGAGAGAGAGAGATCAATTTGTTGTTGCACTCTTTTCTGCATTCATTGATTCATTCTTGTATGTGCCCTGAACGGAGATGGAACCCTCAACCTTCGTGAATTGGGACCACACTCTACCCAACCGAGCTGCCAGGCCAGGGGCACTCTCTTCACATTTTTCACCCAATCCCCTGGACTCCCCTCCCACCTGGCAACCATAAGTTTGTTTTATATATCTACAGGTCCGTTTCTGTTTTGTTGTGGTTTATTTTGTTCTTTAGATTCCACAAGAATGAAATATATTTATTTGAGCTCTATTATTCGATTATTAGAAACTTCATCTTGATTTCTCACAGGTCTGAGTTCACATACAAGTCAACCCTCTCCTTAGTTTGTTCTTTTACCATATTATTCTGACATAAAAAGTGGCACATTCATAGATTGTTCATAATAATGTAGCTCCACAGTCATTCCCCCAAGTATTCTTGAATTACCTTATTATTTAAGTATTGAAAATATTTTCCTGAATCAAATTTTATTTAGAAAAACACTTCAAGGTTTACATTGAATGTAGAATGTATTGCTACTTTATTTCTGTAACGTATGTAAACTAAAATATAGCCTGTTTGCAGTGCCAAATTTGCTTGACAAATGCAAGATGTTTTTTCATAGGAGGCAATGGTAGTTTATGTTTTTAAGTGGGGATGTTTTTCTACATATAAATAACAAAGAGTTAAGAGGATGTTTTAATTATTTCATGATAAATGATTTCTTAAAAGATTTTTTACTATTCAGAAAAACATTCATAAAATAGTTTATTTCTCTACACAGTTCTAGGTTTTACACACAATTTGAATTTTATTGTCTGCACCTGAAATTTCAGACATTGGTAGCTGACCCTCAAATCAGACGATTTGAAGGGATCAACTGCATTTGCTTTTTTTCCCCCACTACAAACAACGCCAAGAGACCAGTTTATTAATAATGAAAGAGACTAAAACCCAGGATAGGAATAGTTGTAATCATAAGTTCCACAATACTGGCTTTCTTTTATATTGTGTTATAGCATAGCATGCATTTAGTTCAAAAATGAGAGTGGATTTAGATCCTTTTCATGATGAGTATAGAAAGAATTCTTGAAGGGAAAAAGAGAGCTCCTGCACTGGGGGCCACGCCCAGCCGGGCTCTGCTCTGTTTCCAGATGTGTCACTCACTCTTCTGCAATAGGTGATGACTGAGCTGCATTTTTGCCATCAAGTTAAAGAATTCCACAGCAGCCTTCAGAACTTAAGAGCAAGTGTGTGGATACTGGTGACTCCTTGAATTTTTTAAAAAGAATAATATTCTCCTTTGTTCAATTCATTTTGCATCCCAAACTCTGTGTCTTCCCAGGCACCGAGCCCTATGCTAGCACTGTGCCCCCAGACACAGTCTGGTCTGTGGTAATTTGCCCGCATTGTTCCTCAGGCACGATGAGATACTCAGGTGCTCAGCTACCGACATTGGACTACGATGGTCCGCTTCCTCATTAAGCTCAATGAACCTAGAAAGGTGACAGTAACGTGAAAGATAATTATCCGTCAGCATCCCCTGAAAAGAGATGATTTTGAGGCTGTCCTTGCATTCCGGTGTGCCACATTAAGAAGTTTCTTCGTTAAGAACCTATTGGTAGAGAGGAATCAGGGACAACTCATTAAAGACTTGCAAGGGTCTCATAGGGGATATAACCCAATCCTAGTTTTAGAAGAGAAAGCCTGGAAATAAATGATGCCTTTTATTTACTTTAAAAATCTTGTTTGCTATTGGATAATATTCTCTGGCCAGTAATTTACTGTTTTGAGATTTCAGTATAATTTGAACAGCATTTTAATGCCATATTAGAAATAAGGAATGATAATTTTAAAATCCTTCAGAAATGAAACTAGCTTGTTATATTGTGATTCCTCTAAAAGAGGCATAAGAAGAGCTTTATTAGCATCAATTTTCTACTTTTGATACACTCTGTAGGAGGTGCTAGCAAAATTTAGATGTTTCCTAGGCCTCAACTCAAGGGCCCTGCTAAATGACTTACCCAGGTGGAAGCCATAGATGGAACTGCTCTTCCTCATCATGTGAGCAATCAGCTTATTGAGGATCTTTGCTAAATAGAGCGCTTGCTCATACAGAGGTTTTAAATCTTGTATTTAAGGTTACCTGTTCCTATGTACTACTCACATTCCCTAACATTCTGGTATGTCAAAAATTACATCTATTGGCCACTCAGGAAAGATACCTCCCTTCAGAAAGGCCTTTAAAAAACAAGATTTTGTTTATTTTTCTAGAGAGGGGAAGGGAGGGAGAAAAAGAAAGATCAATGTGTGGTTGCCTCTCACACATCCCCCACCGGGGACCCAGCCCCACAACCCAGGCATGTGCCCCGACTGGTAATCTAATAGGCAACTTTTTGGCTCACAGGCCAGCACTCAGTCCACTGAGCCACACCAGCCAGGGCAGAAAGACCTATTTTTGAAGTGGTAAGTGATGCTGCTCCTTGTTACCTTTAATACCTATGTATCTTGAAATAACAATGTTATTGTTTTCAGACCAGATGGCATAAAATGCATTATTATATGTCTATGATCAAATAGGCAGTTAATATATTTTTCTGGAAAAACATTTGAATATGCTGCACAATTTTGTAAATTTATTAAATTCAATAATATATTGACCATTAGGAACATTATTAAGTTTGCATCTGAGATAATACACTACCATTAATAAATCTACAAACTATACATCATCTATTCAAATGGTATAATGTTACAATTGTATACTATGTGAATTTTGTCAGCAGGAAATCCCCTTTGAGAAAAACAGCATGATATTAATTACTAGCACCATCTGTGTAAAACAATAGGAAAACCAATATTTTAATACAATGAGTTCATGCATGTCAGTTATCTTCAGCATTAGGTGCTGAAGTTTTGTTGATGCCACTTACCTATTAATTTAAATAATAAATGTCTTACTGAAGTTAAAACTATGAATAAATGAATTAAAATTAAAATAATAAAACATTGAAATAAGTATAACATGAATCTGATTCATTCTCCAAGAATATATCCTGTACGCACATATGTGTATACAAATCACTGTACCATCTGCTGGGTTTTTACAGGTTGAACATGCATTTTTCTTTCCACACATAAAAGGCATATTGTAGGTTCCTTGGAGTGAAAAGATTATTCAGTTAAAAAGGTTGAGCCAATTGGTCAAACTACTGTCTGGAAGTGGTCAGACTCTAAAAGTACCTTCAAACGATGGGGACAGGGGTCATCACAGGAAAGATCATATTCTATTTAAATTTGAATCTCTCAAGCTAACATTTTTCTAATTATGACAACAGATGCTGTTTGAAGTAACACAGGACCCCCTTTCATTTGTCCTTTTAAACTCCCGTAACCTGCCACCTGGTAATTTCTCTTTATATCTCCACTGTAAGTTCTGGTTTCAACAAATATAGGGTGGGACAAGTGTATGTTTATAGTTGTGTATGGGAAATAATACAATAATTAATTAGTACTAATACAACCACAATCAGGAGAGTAAGCAGATACAACAAAATTTAACTTAGCGATTTCCAAGAGATTGTTATTTTTTAAATAGTTTAAATAATTTAAGAAATAAAGAAGTAAAAATTTCAATAAAAGAATAGGACAGTACAGAAATATTAGACTTGGGTAAGAATGAAGTCAAATATATACCATCAAAATAGAAAGCTCAGGAGACTGCTTAAATGACATAGCTAGACACAGCAGGCAATGGGGAGAAAATAGGGAGAGAGCTTACAGGGGAAAATCCCCCAAAAGGCAGTGCAGGCATATAAAGCAGTTGAGGACATGAACAAGCAAAGCAACATAAAGGCTAAAATGGAAGTATACAGCATATATCTAGGATTCCTGGATTGTGGGAATAGAGAGGGAAGATATATCTTTGGGAAATATACAACAGAAAATGTCCAGAACTGGAAAAGACGTACTTGCTCCGATTGTAAGCCGTGCAGTGAGTTATAAATAAGAGAAACAGAGCAGTTTTCGTAACTAAATCAGTGATCTTGTCTACTCAGCAAATTAATGTGCTTTCTCCATTCTCTGTTCATGATTCTCACGGTGTGCTAAATGCACAGAACTAGGACATGGCTATTTGGTACATCAGTCCACTACTGTTCCCTCCAGTTGAATCCTGTTCTTAAAAAGGCATTTGTGTTTGGTCCCTAACTGTAATGGAGAGCTGTTGTATGCATTATGTTAATTATCCAGGCCAATAACTTATCAATATAAAACAAAGAACTGTGTCAAGAAAAACTAAATTGAATTGTATGGAGGGAACTCCATAAAGATATGCCACTTGAAAAATTAAATGTAAAATTAGGTTTGGGCACAGAAACTGTAAAAATGCTGGTTAAAAGTAAAAAAAAAAACAATTGGGGGATATAATAAATACAAACACTTCAGTGATGTTTTTATCTTCACTATAAAGATATGGAAATTGGAAATTTTAGATAATTCATTATGCATGTGGTTCATGAAATAAAGATAACACGAAAATCTGACCCATCTGAAAGGAAAGATCTTTTTGCTACATCAAAAACGTATCAAATAATATGAATTTATATATTTGAGCTTAAGTAAAGTGATTAAGATGAGCATTGATCATTTTTTTAATGATTCTCAGTTTAACAATTTTTTATTTCATCAATGACCTAATGTCTCATATTTTCTAAAGTCTATAACCATAAGCAAACCACAGAACATTAAAGTCATAAAAAATGAGAAATTACCTACTAAAAAATCAATAGCAGAGTTCAAATCAGCAACTTTACCTAAAAACCCACTCCAAATTTATAATCATGAAGATTTCCTCCTGGGTTTTTTTTTTTTTTCCAGGAGCATTATGTTTTTAGCTCTTATATTTAGATTGTTGTCTCAATACCACTTGGGGAGCACTCTTTTCCCATTGAATGGGATTGGCACCCTTGATAAAAATCAATTGGCTGTAAATGTATTGATTGATTTCAAGACTCTCAGTTGTATTTCATTGGTATTAATGGCCATCCTTATGTTAGTTCCACACTGTTTTGATTTCTATACCTTTGTAGTAAGTTTCAAAATTTCACCTCTTTGGCTAAATGTATTCCTAGATATTTACTCATTTAGGTATTAATGTAAATAAAATTGCATTCTTAGTCTCATTTTTGGATTGTTTATTGCTAGTATATAAAAACACTACTTAATTTTGTGTTGATCTTGTTCCCTGTGTCTTTATTAAATTCATTCATTAGCTCTAACATCTGTCTTGTGAATTCTTTGGTTCTTTGGGGTTTTCTATATATAAGATCCTGTCACCTTCAGATAGAGTTAGTTTTGCTTTCTTATTTTTTACAATTTGAATAATTTAAATATTTGAATGCCCATTGCTTCTTTTTCTTGTCTAATTGCTCCAGCTAGAACTTCCAGTACAATGTACAATGTTGAACAGCAGAAGGTAAAACAGACATCTTTGTCTTATTTTTGATCCAGGGGGAGAACTTCCAGTCACTGACCACTGAGAATGATATTAGCTACATAAATGCCCTTTGTCATGTTGATGCATTGACCTTTAAAAATAAGAAACTATTGGGGTATTTTAAAACAAGAGAATTAAAATATGAAGATTAAATTTTTATAAAAATTAGATATTCTCAGATTTGATTTTTAAAAATCCAGTGGCATGTAATTCTGAATAGTTATAGTGTGAAAGACACATCTTGAAATTCTGAAAATTTTGAAGTTAAAAAGATGGAGAAGTATGTATTAAGAAAATAACCAAAAGAAAGTTGGTCTACTCTTTCAATAACAGGCACAATAGAACTTACAGAAGTCTGTTCTACACACTATTGAGAGAATAGTAGCTCACAGAACCAGTGGGAACAGGATAAAGACATTGGAAACACCAGGAAACAAGGAAGCTCAGAAGGAAATCAGGAAGCAGGAAACACTGCAACATACTTGTGCAGGAATAGCCTGGACAGTATGTTGCCACAGCTGCCACTGCTGTCATCACCTCTGTTGCTGCTACTGTGAAGATTCTGACCCTCAAAATTCCTTAATTCCTTGCTTGACTCACTTCCTGTTCAGAGTCCCAGGGGCATGCATCTAGCTCACCGAGTTTGTGTCTCATGCTTTCCCTGGCTGTTAGAGAGGCTGGTAGGAAGGAGTGGATTCCACAGGCACTAGGAAGTGGTCTCTGGCCAAGATGATCATGAGTTCACGGAAAGAAAATGGGGAGGCTTTATGAGGAATAATATATGAACATTTTTTAAATGTCTGGAGACAAACAATTAGAAACAATTATCAGTGTGGAAGGCAAGAGATAGACTAAACTGTGTTTTGATAATTCCACATACTTTTAAACCATTTTGCAATGCTTTAATGATGAAATTGCACTTGGGTATAGCCTGTATATATTTTAAAATATATTTTAAAATTATACTTAAAAAGAATTTTTGCCTTTAAGAGTGAGAATTACATACCCACAGCACTTTGGAACTTTCATGGGAATAATTGATGAAAACCCCGCTTCAGCAAAATTCAAGGGAAGAGAAATCTCCCTGGGACCGCAGAGATTTCACCATTGGCTAATCTACTTTTTTTTTCTCCTTGAAATGCGTTGGCTTCAGCTACCTTTAGAAGTTCCTTCTGTTGAAAACTCTGGATGATTTTTTTTTCTCTCTCTGAAGCCAGACAGATACTTTGTAGTGGAATAAATTGTCAGAAAAATTGCTGCATCTAGAGATTTTGCTCTAGTGAAAATTTTGCACCGCCTTCTCAGAGGGGCTCACCATTTGAGATTATAATTAAAAGTACCACCAAAAGAAGAGCTGTGTTATGTAATTTTTAAATTAAACACGCTGTTAGGGAAATTTAGTTTTACATATGTGTAGGAGAGTTGGTTGTGTGGGTGTGAGACAGAGAGAGAGAGGATAAAGACAGAGAGAGACAGAGAGAGAAAAACTCACTCCAACTCTGTAAGGCTAACAGAGATACTTATACTCTAAGAGAACCTGGAGCATACAACCAACTGAAATTTGTAGTTTACTAATAAAACTTATCAAACACTGTAACTGAAGTTAGTTGTCTACAATATAATCCAAGAGGGTCACATTTGGGCTCCTCTGTGATGCCTACATGTTCATTCACCCATTACTTGATTCATTCATTTATTTCTGTAACAAATCTCTTTTAAGTAATTCCTCTGTGGAAGTTTCCATGCTGGAAAATGAAGACCCTGGAGTGAATCAGCACAGTGTAGGGGAAGGACATTCAATTAACCAAGCAATTTATATGATACAGTGTGATCTGTGTGCTAGGATGGCCCGGATGCTTTGGGAGTTCAGAAAGAAGACACAAATTCTAGACTGGAGTAAAGATTTGGGGAAGGAGAAAGTTAGGAATGTGTCATGAAAACAAACTTGAACTGAATCTAAGGGTGGAAACTATAATAGAAAAGGCAAGAGATTTTAAATAGCTAACGAATTGACAGGGGAAGATCTCTTGAAGATTCTGGGGCAGCAAGACAGAAACCTTTAGGGACATCATTGTTTTCAGTGGGTAGGAAAGATTTCACTTGCATGCACGACTCTGGATCAAAAAGAGGGGGATTATAGTGGATATAATTTTACTCTCCAGTATCTAGTTTCCTTGTTTTCTAAGAACTATAACCTCAATGCCATTTGAGGAATTAGCTCATCGCATGATATACAACCCATGTACACACACATAGCATTTCTAAGAGGGAGCACAAGATTTTGGATCCACGACTAGTATCCATTCCTTTAGCCACAGTAACTGTTCAAGACTTCAGCATGTGACCCAATCAGAACTAAAGCAAAACCTATTTGGCAATTTCCAGACAAGAGATGCCATTCTTTTTTGTTGGGGCTGAACCTGAGAGGATGTTGGGGCTGAAGCTCCAGGCAACCCCTTGCCCCCGTGTGATGCTGATGCTGAGGCCATCACAGAAGGCAGAGGAAAGAGATGGGGAGACCAACTCCTCATTGTATCTTCTGAGCCCTGAATCCAGTCTTGTCATTTTCATGTAAGCCAATAAACTTCCTTTTTTGCCTAAATCAGTTGGGTGGTATTTTCTCTCACTTGCCACCAAAAAGTCCTACTTGCAGCAGCCTCTGAAGAGATAGCAGTGGGATAGAGATGGAAAGAAACTTACATTTTTTAAGCAACTATTTTGTCCCCGCCATGTAAATCGAGGCACTGCTGATTTTTGTTGTTTGTTTGTTTTAAATTAAATGAGAGAATGTATCTGAGCACAAAGTTCTGCCTAAGTCCAAATCCTATTCCCTTTCGCTACCCTGTGCTGTCAGATTGAGGTTTACCTAGGCCAGCATTTCCTATACTGCATTCCAGGAAACACGAGTGTTCAGTAGGATATCAGTAACTGTTATATGAAGACAAAATTCTCAGTATGTAATAAACTCTTCATCTGTAAAAAATTTATTCACATTTACGTGTTGATCGTATTTGATGTTTTTTAGAAATGGCTGAAAGGTCTGATGAGAGATGACCTACAGAATGAAATCAGGGTGACTAAAACTTGTGCACTGCCGCGCAGGGAACAGGTTTAACCATGCAGTCTGTTTTCAGGCTGCGCGCTGCTCTAGCGTTTCTATGGGAGAAGTTAAGTCTGTGTTTCTAACCTGCTTTGGGGAGTTATTCCAAGTGCATTGTAATTAAAGGGCTATACCGCACAGTGCTGTGTGGCTGACAAAGGGATATTTTAAATTTAAAAAAAGTACTTGAATAATTATCAAATAAAACAACAAAGAAAATCAGAATGATTCGTAGTGAACATGATGAATGGCACTTTGTAAATTTCCAAACAAAATTGTGAGGCTAGCTGTCCAAGATTAATGATGAAATATTTTGAGAACTGCCATGTATGAGTTAAGGCACTCAATTTTTGTTATTTCCTTTGCTAAAATTTGCTTTTGAAAACGAGACTTGTATAATATCCTGGCATTGAAACAAAGTATTGGAATATATTGGATGCTGTGTTTAATATGAAGACCTGACTCCAAAACATCATTCTTACTGTTTATTACCTATGTGAAAAAAAGACACGAAAGCACTATTCTCAGAGGAAAGGTGGTTTCATGTCATATATTACAAAAATACTTAATAAATGATCATTTACTTTATCTAGATATTTTCATTCTTTTTGTTCTTATTTTTTAAAGATGATTTAATTTCTGTAATGATATTTTAGTTTACTTATAGAATGTTTTAAACGTGAGTAATTTTAGATTTCATATAACAATTATTTCATCAATGTCTTACTTTTCAATGCCTTAACTCACCTCCACAGCTGATAATCCTTTCTAGTTTGTGGGCAATGAGGAGTTGAGCCCTACCAAGGTAATGCATCACAGCTGTCTACTACCCAAAAGAGAACTAACAAGAACTTATTGATTATCCCCAGCCTCACCAGTTAGAGATAGTAATAGCACTGTGAAAAAAAAAAAATCAGTCAATCAATAAGAAGACAAAGGCCCCACTACCCAGTACTCTGGATACTTGGGAGTCCTCTGGAAATCCAGATTCTAAGAAAGACGAGTGAGGAAATGAGCAGCATGCTAGTAAAGGGAAACTTTTTGCCAAGGTGGGGAGAATGCCCAAGAGTGACAGTGGAAGGATGTACCCATATGGCCGTATGTTTTCTCTTCTGCAACAACGTACTTCATCCTTAGGAAACCACAGGAAGGGCATACACACACACATTCCCACCAATGGGGTGGGGATCGGCAGGCGGACCTCCATCTCTACCTCATTCTGTTGCGTGCTCCTGGGTCTTTTCTGACCAAGCCCATGCTCTATGCTTCAGCAAGCCCCAGTGCCAGCACTATTTCCTAACCACAGGCTTCGTTTCACAATTTAAAATCTTTCATGGAAAAAAAAGCTAACGGGTCAAATATCCAACTCTGACCCCAGAAGTTTGGTCACTAGGATGAAAATCAACATAGCCTTCTTGGAGCGGCAGGTAAGATACTTTATTTTTTTAAGAGGTTTGTCTGAGAGGAATGCTGAGGTTCTCTAGTTTACTCTAATCATTTGATGCTTTATATCATATAAAGTATACTACAGAAGATTTTAGGACCTACTCCACAATTTTAAAGTCTATACCAGCTATATATATGTAGAGAGAGCTCATTTGTCCCACTGGGTTGTGGCAAGGATTATCTCTATCCCTCCCAGTAGGCCAGGGGATACATACCCTTTATAAATCAAATCATCTGCTTGGATGTCACAGTCAGTAACATGAGCAGTTATTCTTTTCATCAGTCATAACAATTTGGAAGTAAAACTTGGTAAGCTAAGGACACCATGTAATTAAATGGATATATTTTTGCTAGAGACCGAAATCTCTTTATGTTGTTGGGTTTGATTGTTTGTTAGTTCTCCAAATCCTGCAAGCAACAAAATCAGGTTACATTGTGATATTTGTTATATAAGATCATTTATTTCAATGTTTTCTCAGTTCCAAACTAAAAATAGATTATCAAATGACTTCTGAATAGGAATTTAAATACTCATCTCAAACATTTCTTATAAGCACTGAGGCACTACAAATCTCTTCTTCCCAAAGCTCAATTGCTTTGAGAGCAATTGTAATGGTTTTAAATTATGGACTACAATAATTCGATGTTGAACTACATCAAAGGACATACGCATACACATTCCCACCAACGGGGTGAGGATTGGCAGATGGACCTCCATCTCTGCCTCATTCTGTTCTGTGCTTTATCTTGTTTCTGAAGGTATTTTATTTCTGAAAGTGTTTCCTACATTTAGTTTGTGCTTGTCTATACTTACTAGAACATAGACAAAACCATATGCGTGGTAGTGCCAATGTTAAAAAACAAAGGGAGAAATTGGGTAAATTAGTAGATGATATTTAGAATACATAGTCTGTTTAAAATATTAATTCTCATTCATTTTATTCTTATTTATACATAATTTAGAATTCATTTTTGAGTTAGAAGGAGGAAGCTATTAAGGTTACTTATCTCTGCTGTACTTTGTTTCAAAATATTACAATATATTCTTAAAATTGCTTTATAGCTATGTTCTTACTAGTGGTATTACGTATCTATTGCTGTGTGACCAATTGGTACAAAACTAAGATGCTTAAAATAACAAATATCTATTACTTCACAGGTTCTATGGGTCAGAAATTCAGGTGCAACTTAACCAGACTTGCTTATACCAGAGCCAGATGAGAGACAGAGGGAGACAGAGAGAGAGAGAGAGAGAGAAGAGAAGGTAGACAGAAGCTAAGAGTTTTTAATAACCTAATTTCGATAGTGAAATACCACCATTTTTACCATACTATATTCAATAGAATTAATCCAGCATGTCCAGATCGCATCCAAGGAAGGGCATTATAGAAGAGCTTGTACCACGTGAGGTGTGGATCATATGGAGCCATTTTAGAGGCTGCCTACCACATCGTTCATAGTAGCAATAGCAAATAGCTATTATTAGAAAAAGGCTTAATTTTAAGTTTTGTAGAGGCTTCAACTGAAGCATAAATGAGTGACAACCTACCTGGTATAGTATAGTTTAATGTGGAAATCAGAAGCCCAAGTTTCTAAAACTGGCTTTTTAACCCATGACCATTGACGATTTGTGCTTTAAATCTTTCCTGAGCCATACTAAGTTCCGAGGAGGCATTCTCAGAGACACAGCTCAGTACAAGAACGAGGAGGACTAGGCAAGAGCTGAAGCAGAGGAATCCAAAAGCTAAAGCCAGGCAAAAACATACCAAGAAAAAAAAATACATGCCGATAGCTCTAATAAATGTAGATATAAAAAAATCCTCTACAAAATACTAGCAAACAGCACTCAACAGCATGCTAAAAGGATTATACACCATGATTGAGTATGGTTTATCCCTGGGATGCGAGGGTGGTTTTAAATCAATCAATAAGATACACCATACTAACAGAACAAAGGATTAAAATCACATGATTATCTCAAAAGGTAAAAAGCATTTAAGAAAATTCAACACATTTTTATAATAAAAACACTTAAAGAAACCTAGGAAGAGAAGAAAATTACCTCAACATAACCACAGCCATCTATGAAAAGCCCACAGCTAACACACTCTGCAGTGAACAACTGACGTATTTTCTCTACTACCAAGAACAAGGCAAGGATGCCCACTCCTGTTTTTCCTCGACGTAGTGCTAGAAGGTGAAGGTAGATCAATTCAGCAAGAAAAAGAAACGAAAGGCATCCAAATCAGAAAAGAAGTAAAATCATCTCTGATAGTAGATGACATAAACTAAAGATTCCACCAAAATAAAATGTCAGAACTAACAAATGAATGCCAAAAATTGGCAGGATACCAATCAACATATAAAATCAGGTATATGTATATACACTAACAATATATGATCTATAAATAAAGAAAAACAATTCCATTAACAATAGCATCAAAAAATAAATTCTTAAGAATAAACTTAACCAATGAGGTAAGAAATTGTTATACTGAAAAATACACAACATGGTTGAAATTAAAATAAACACAAATAAGTAGAAAAGCATCTGTTTTAAGTATGAGAAGTCTTAATATTGTTAAAAATGTCCAACTTTCTCAAAGCAATCTACTGATTCAGTGCAAATGGTGGGGGGGAAGTGGAGGTAAGTGTACTTGAACAATAATCAATAATAATAATAATAAAAATAATCCCAATGACATTTTCTTTCAAAAACAGAAAAAAGTAATCCTAAAATCCATATGAAACCACAAAGGACTGTGAATAGCCAAAAGAATCTTGAGAAAGAAGAACAAAGCCAGATGTCTGACACTTTCTGACTTCAAAACATACTATAAGCCCTGGCTGGTGTTGCTCAGTGGATTGAGCACCAGACTGCGAAGCAAAGGGTTGCCAGTTCGATTCCCAGTCAGGGCACATGCCTGGGTTGTGGGCCAGGTCCCCAGTAAGGGGCACGTGAGATGCAACCACACATTGATGTTTCTCTCCATCCCCCTCTCTCTAAAAATAAATAAATAAAATCTTTAAAAAATCATACTATAAAACGTTGGTGATCAAAAGAGTATGGTACTTGCATAAAGATAAATACATAAGCCAATGGAACAGAATAAAGAACTGAATAATAAATCCAAATGTATAAGGCCAAATGATCTTCAACAAAAGTACCAAGAATACACAATGGAGAAAGGATAGTTTCTTCAACAAATGGTGTTGAGAAAACTAAATAACCATGTACAGAAAAATAAAATCAGATTCTTATCTCACATCACACACAAAAGTCAACTCAAAATGGATTAAAGACTGAAATATAAGATCTGAAACTGTAAAACTCCTGGAAGAACACAGCAAAATCTTTATAACATTGGGCTCAGCAATGATTTCATGGGTATTACATCAAAAGCACAGACAACAAAAACAAAAATAGACAAGTGGGACTACATCAAAATAAAAAACTGTGCAGTAAAGAAAACAATCAACAGATTGAAAAAGCAAACTAAAAATTGGAGAAAATATTTGAAAAACATGTATCTCCTAAAGGGTTAATATCCAAAATATATTAAGGAATTTCTACAACTCAATAGCAAAAAAGATGATTAAAAATTAACAAAGGATTGACTAGATTTTCTCTAAGGAAGACATACAAGTCTTGCCTGGGCGAAGGAGTGAATCTGGGGAAGGCTGGGAGAGTACTCAAGGGTCTGGTCAGGGTGGCAGAGTAGGTGGACACTGAACTCACATCCTCCCATGACCCATCAAAATTACAGCTAAATTATAGAACAGTCAACATCTGAAGACTAGCTGAATAGAAGTCCTACAACTAAAGCAATAAAGAAGAAGCCGCTTTGAAACTGGTAGGAGGGATGGAGACACAAAAAGGACTGGCCTTAAGCCCACTTGTCATAGTTGAGAATCTGGATGGATATCTCAACTGGAATGGTACACCCTGTGGCGTGAGGAGAAGTGCTGGGAAGGAAGTCCCACATAATGCCTGGCTATGAACATCTGTGGGGACTTTGTCTATCTGGGTGGGATAAAAGGCCGCTGGAAACCCAGGCATCCACTTAAAGGCTCGCACACAAATTCTCACTTGGAGGCTCTCTCCTTGAACTCCAGCAAAGGGACAGTGGCCTCAGAGAGGGGGCGAGGGGATGCCAAGGACACACAGGGAGAGTCTGGGTTGTAGGACTTCAAGGTGAGTGCTGTTGTCCTTTGTGTTTCATTTGTGCGTGTGTTTCCATACAAATTTTCTATTACTTATTCTAGTTATGTAAAATATACCATTATTATCTTGATAGGAGTTGTGTTGAATCTATAGATTGCTTTGGGTGGTATGGACATTTTAATGATGTTCTTTCTTCCTCTCCAAAAGCTTGGTACATGTTTCCACTTATTAGTATCTTCTTTGTTTACTTTCTTCAATGTCTTATAATTTTCTGAGTTTAGGTCTTTTACTAACTTGGTTAAATTTATTTTTATTTTGATGTAACTGTGCATGGGATTGTTTTATTAGTTTTCCTTTCTGATAGTTCATTATTGGTGTATACAAATGCAACTGATTTCTGGATATTTACTTTGTATCCTGCTACTTTACTGAATTTGTTAGTTCTAGTGGGTTTTGTGTGTGTGTGTGTGTGTGTGTGTAATCTTTAGGGTTCTTGCTATAGTATCTTTTAGATTTTGTCCTTTTTCTTTCCATCAAATCTCTCTGCACACCATCTACTCACAACGAAAAATTTTTCCCTTAGTGAGTAGAGCTTTTCTGATTTTGCAAGGCACCTTTACTTTTCACGACCGTGTAGTCCTATCCTGGCTTTGTTACCTGTTACAAAAGTGAAAGACCCTTCATCTGTTTTTCTTCTCTGATTACTGTGGCTAGGACTTCTAACACTATGTCAAATAAAAGTAGTTAAAGTGGACAACGCTGTCTTATTCTTAATCTTAAGGAAAAAGAGTTTTATCTTTTCCATTCGAGTAGATATTAGCTGTGAGTGTGTCATATGGAGCCTTTATTATGTTGAGGTACATTTTCTCTATTTCCATTTTGCTGAGAGTTTATATCATGAAGAGATGATGCATTTTGTCAAATGTTTTATTGAATTTATTGGTATGATTATATGATTCTTATCCTTCATTTTGTTTATGTCGTGCATCTGGTTTATTAATTTGCAGATATTGAACCAACCTCCTATCCCAGGAATAAATCTCACTTGATCATGATGTATAATATTTTAGTGTATTGCTGAATTTGGTTTGCTAATATTTTGTTGAGAATGTTTGCATCTATGTTCATCACATATGTTGGCCTATAACTTTCTCTTTTTTTGGAATGTCTTTGTCTAGTTTTGGAATCAATAATGGTGAACCTTCCCTCCTTTTGAAATTTTTGAAATAGTTTGAGAATCACAGGTGTTATTTCTTCTTTGAATGTTTGGTAAGATTCACCTGAGAAGCCATCAGTACAAGACTTCTGTTTGTTGGGAGTATTTTGACTATTGTTTTGATTTTGTTTGTTATAATCAGTCTGTTCAGATTTTCTTTTTCTTTTTGATTCAGTCTTGGAAAATTCCCTATTTCTAGGAGTGTATCCATTTCTTCAAGATTGTCGAATCTATTGGCATGTAATTACTCATAGAATTTTCTTATAATCGTTTGTATTTCGATGGTATCAGTTGTAACTTCTCTTTCATTTCTGATTTTATTTGGGTACCCTCTCTCTATTTTAAAGAGGCTAGTTAAAGGTTTGCCAATCTTGTTTATCTTTTCAAAGAACCAGCTTTTGGTTACATTGATGTTTGTATTTTTTACTCTATTTTATTTATTTCTGCTCTGATTTTTATTATTTACTTCCTTCTATTTACTTTGGGCTTTGCTTGTTGTTGTTGTTTTTAAGTTCCTTTAAGTGTAAAGTTAGATTGTTTATTTCAGATATTTTTTGTTTTTTGAGGTAGGCTTGTATTACTATGAATTTCCCTCTTAGGGCTGCATTTGCTGTGTTTCATTGATTTTTGGGTCATTGTGTTTCCATTTTCATTTGTCTCAAGGTAGCTTTTGATTTCTTCCCTATCCTGTTGTTAACTGTTTAGTAACATGCTATTTAGCCTACATGTGTTTGTCTGTTTTTCAGATTTTTTTCTTTCTTTTTATTGTTTTCTAGTTTCATACCTTTGTGGTAAGAGAAGATGGTTGGTATGACTTCATTCTCCTTAAACATATTGAGACTTATTTTGTGGCCTAACATGTGCTCTATCCTGGATAATGTTCAATATGCACTTGAGAAGAATATATATTATGCTGCTTTAGGGGTTCAGTTCTCTAAAAGTATCAAGGGAAAAGAATGTCAGTGAGGAATTCTCCATGATGAATTGGACTGTAGTAACACAGATGATTAATACCATTTTTTTCTTTTTAAATTATATTCACTCCCTATGTCTGTCACAAGGCTGTTACATAGGACAACCTTCTGTTGGCAAAGTCCAATGGAGAACAAAGAAGGAGTATATAGTCAACCTGAGCTTAGGATAGTAATAGAAAAATGGCTCCAATATACTGTACTTGCCCCTGTGGTTTGCATGGTTCTAGGAAGTGACCAGCAGCAAACTGAACATAGCCATTGTGAAGTAAAGAGATATAGAAACCAAACAACTGAGTATAATCAATACATGGACATAAACAAGTATTTTTCTTCAATGTACTAAATCACTAATTGTCAATCTTTGTGCCACAAGAATTTTTAAAATGTTCAATATCTAACTGCTTAGTTGGGAGCACTGACCTCTTTTCCCTTAGATTGTCAAATTAAAAAATGACAACAGTTAACACTGCAACAACCATCCAGTGTGAATGAATCAAAATCACACCTATTTTTGTCAGATCTGCAAAAAATATATTTTTTTGGTATGATGCAGAATTTTAGTAATTACGTGTAGCATGAGATGGAAAAGGTTAAAAATCGCTGCACAAAATGAAAGTAATTCTTGAAGGTACTGGGTTTGTGGCCATATACTCAGGTTACACTTGCTTGTAAAATTAAAGTAAATTATTTTCATGACAACTGCTTCACTATTAATATCTAGGGTTAGATCTACAAAGCAGGCACTGAAGGAGCTTCCTCATATGGTCCTATATTGATAGAATGCATAGTTCTTCAACGTAGTCTTTTTTCTTTCTTTGAATCCGTCATCAATCTGTGGTTTCTCTAAAGCTTTCCACAAGTACTTTTCATGCAGCCCTCCCTTTGGACTTGTCAGAATCTCTAGATCTGTTTTCTTTTTCTCCACTTGGCCAGCTCCCCTTGGCTGGGAGTTTCCTCCGGCTTTGGTTTGCTTCTGTTCTTGGGTACTCTTGGCTTGGATAAATCTCCTTATGGATGTGATTGTCTCTCTCTGACTCAGTGCCCAAACATGAAATTCAATAGTCATTTTGTGACAGGAGAACATTTTTCTTAATGTCAGAGATTTCTCCTCCTTTTATTCTAGTAGTTAATATTCTTTATTGATTCAGTCACTTCACTGAATCTTCTGGATACTGTTTCCATCTGACAAGGAGGCAGCTTTCTGTCCTCCGTGCTGTATATAGTCTGTGTAAAAAGCAGTTTATTACCTAGGGAACATTTGCTTTGAGGCACAATCTAGTAAAATAATGTAGTTGTTAACAGAGTATACAGATCTTCAGTTTGATGATAAGGATAATTTTGGAGAAAAATAACTTGAAAGATGTTGAATTAAAAGAACATGATTTGACTCATGATTCCTTTTCTGACATAATGTGATATTGAACGAAATATGCGTTATATTGCCTAATTATCTGAGATCTAATGTGTTTGAAATGTTTTCTCTCATTGGAAAAAGTATTTTCTTTTATATATATTTTATAGGATATAACATATATAATACATTATATATTTGAGACATTTGTATAGTTATGTCTAATGTATAGGTGAGGATTTTTGTAAATATACATTTGAAATATATTTGTAGAGTTTATTTAATCATTATTGTTATTATAATTGTTATTGTAAATATCTCTGCAACTGATTTTCTTAGTTTCTATACTTGATTTTGAACCATGGAACATAATTTTTTATGTGTGACATAAGTGATAATAAGATGTGTAAGTGATGTAAGACATGAGCTATGCACATCTCATACACTTGAATTTCATGCAGCCTAACTATGTATATGATTTCTTAATTAATTCTATATTATATTTATCCTACCGACTTATCTCTCTTTGATATTTGGCTAAGAACAATTTTGTGGTCACACATGGATATTCATAAATTTGGATTTAAAGTCCGGGGAAGGAATCCAGTAACTTTAGGGAACATTAAACATGCATATCTCTGATTCCTCCACAGCCCACTACAATGACGCTTCAACCTGCAAGAACCAAAGGAAAAGAGGAGGTGATGAAAGCACATGAAAGGTGATAACAAAATTCAAAATGATATAAAGCAGATGGATCAGTGATAACTGACTCAGGAAATCAGAGAAAGCCGAAAACTCGTGCCTCAGCAAAAGCAAGCTAATTCTCAGGACAGAACTCCGGAAAAGCTAAGGAGATTGGAGGCAAGGGTTCCTCTGAAGATAAAAGTGTGAGGTGGATTGGAAATTAAACAAGTAGTTTGAAAATACATAATTACACCTCTCACATCACCCTTCCCACTTGAGCAAATACAACTGGTGTACTTTGTGGAGAGGCTGATGCAGAATAACTCAGGTTGTGAAGACAGCAGGCACTGCTGAGAGCAGCAGTGTTGGGGCCACACTAGCAAAGAAGTTGACACAATGGTTAGTGGTGGTCCTAACACCCTCATCTGCTCACCTGCAGTATTCTGGTAGCCACAGCTCAATCACCAAAGAAGGAGTCTGCGGTCGTTTCATCTCTGAGGAAATGACCATTTCAACGGAAGAGTTAGAGATACTGACCTTCGGAGTCCCCAGTTCAGGGTGTCTGCCCCATCACCTACAGGGAATCATCCTCAGACAAGTGCCACCATCCACGTAGTTTCTAATTAGGTTTTTAGAGTTTTACTCTGAAATATGAACAAATATTCAAGCATTGCCAGCCATGTCAGAAAATGAGGAAGAACTCGGGCATACACGGCGTTATTCACTGCACCCTTAATGAGTTCTTACTATGTGGTAGACAGTGTTACCGGTGTTGGGGATACAGAGGGGATAAAACAGTCAAAAATCTCCATCCTTACACAGCTTAAATTCTAGTAGAAGATGGACAAAAATGTTGACTCACCTAGTTGTATAGTATATATATATTTTTAATGAACAAATAATAGAAAGGCATTAACAGGGACAAGACAGGAAACAAAAAATATATTTAAAATCTTTACAGATATAAGATAAGAAATTGCACTTATTTTATAAGAACAAGGTTTTATATTTTTAAAAAATAAAAAGCTCCCACAGGAAAAAAAAATAATGAAAATTAACAATGAAACAGAAAAAATTTTAAATCCATAGAAAACCTGGAAATTTGGAGAATAAAGTGAAAAGTAGAACAAAAGGTAATGATAAAGAGCATCAAATGTATAAGACAAACCACTGGAAGGAAATACACCAACACACTAACATGTGAAGCTGGTGGTATTCTGGAAGTCTTTTTTATTTTTCAATAACTTCTCACTAGGATTACATGACCTTCATATTTAAAATATGTAAATATAAATGTATCGCTGATATTTGTAATCAATTATCTAAGTCTGTATATATTACATGGATGTACCTGTGTGTGAGTAGTACTCTACATAGAATATTTTCTTGCAAATCTAAGAAATAAATCTCATTGAGGAATTTGCATTTTCTGAATAACCTTCAACGGACAAACATAAGAACACTTTAAAAACAGAGAATTCCTAACGATAACCTACTTGAACACATCCCTTAAATCTTAGCATGTCAAGTGATCATAGATTAATGATCATCAAAAAGGCATTTTCTGAGAGCCTGGGACTACCCAGTAAATGTCCCAGAAAGACAATAACGTGGCAGCTTATATGAATTGCCACAGAAATGAAGAAATGTAAGCATGAAAAATGGATGGGAATCTTTTGAGTACTGGTGTTCTCAGTGAGAATAGAGTCTGGTCGTCTGTGTTGCTGAAATGTTAACCAGTACATGATTTAAGTTTATGTCAACAGAGAATTGAGACTAGGGAGGAGAAGACGCTGAGTAAAAGGCTCTGAGCCTCGTAGTTACATGTTAACATCACTGCGTTTGCCAGACCAGTTCGATGTCAGGAACTGTCACATCCCCCACTTGAGTCACTGAGGGCTCTGCACACCAGCAGAGGCAAGGTTCACTCCACAGTGTATCACTAATTATCTTTACACCATCTTAGGTGGAAAAACATTTCAAGGCTTTGGAAAGAATTCAGAACTTTAATGTGCAGAAATATTTTTAAATTATGTTATTTTGAAACTAAAGGACTTTGCTGGCTGCATTAGATATTTGCTTTAACATTTTTCCTAATCAGTTTAATTCACTACAAAGTAGATTCATCTTGTACTTCATCCAACATCTTACATTTAAAGAACTAGAATGCATGTAAAACTTGCATTATGGGAAAAATCTCTAGGCTTTTCCCTTTTTTTGCAGTATTTTAGTAGGCATTTTTAAAATGTATAGAATATCTGGTTTATTGTTTTCATATCATACTGTACTCTGGGTCTTTGTATGATCCAAATGCATCACTATTTTAAAAATGAGCATTTATTCATCACAAAATAATTTATAAAACACCTACAGGATGCACAGAGCATACACTCATGAATCATAAAGACAAAAGTCCCATCCCGGCTGGTGTGGCTCAGTGGATTGGGTGCTGGACTGTGAACCAAAGGGTCACGGGTTTGATTCTCAGTCAGGGCACATGCCTAGCTTGCAGGCCAGGTCCCCGGTAAGCGGTGCATGAGAGGCAACCACACACTCATGCTTCTCTCCCTCTCTTTCTCCTTCCCTTCCCCTCTAAAAATAAATAAATAAAACCTTAAAAAGAAAAAGACTAAGTCCCTGCCCTCATGTAACTTACATTTTAGTGGAAGTCGGAGAAAAATTTTAAGTATACTAAAAGCAGTCTCAGCAACAAATGCTATGGGGGAAAAAAAAACCAGTGTCAGGGATGGAGAAAGACAGGAGGAGCTTTCTGAGTTGGTGACATTTGGGTAGAGACCCGAATGATGTAGTATGGGGGAAGAATATTCTAGGCAGAAGGTATAGCAAATACAAGAGTACTGAGGTGAGAAATAGACCAGTGTCTATACCAGAGCAAATGGGAAGGAGTAGGAAGAAGTAAGAACAGAGAGAAGGTAAAGGGGCTTGATTAGATGTTATTATATTTTAAATTTTTTACATTTTATTGTTGTTCAAGTACAGTTGTCTAGATATTGTTATATTTTAAATACAGCTCTTTAAATATTTCATATGTGCTCACTACTCACCAAATAGAAAAATACTAGCATACAAAGAAACAAAAAAAAGGCCTACTCTTGTGGAATTTGGGGAGTCGGTTAAGACATACATAATGGCTATTTCATTCCCATCATGCTCAGTCACAGCCCAAATGGCTTATGACATGCAGCACGGGGCACACGGTTTGCAGGCGGCAGACTGTAAAGTTTTGCTGGGCAAGGAGGGAAAAATGAATACCGCACAGTGTCATCTGACATTTTTGAAGGGAGGACATTTCCACAGTAGTTGGAGAAACAAAGACATTGGTGCTATAAAAATCAGGCACATATTTCTAAATAAATTATGATTTATATTTCATTTTCATCAGAGCTGCACTCAGTCATTTACCCAAGATTCAAACCTGCCAAACAAGCCCCTCCAGGCTCCCTTGGAAAGCCCCCCTCCAACCACACCCAGTAGACTCAGGATGAAGAAGCATCACCCTGGGAGCTCCCAATATTTACACAGTCAATTCAGTTCTTTTATCCGAAGGGGAAACTGTTCAGGGAAAGAGAGGCAGATTTTTAACATCTTGTTTTTCTAATTTGGGGGGTGCAGGCAATGCCAGGTCTACATTCGCTTCACCGACTTCCATTGAAACGGAGTATATATAGCCTCCACGGGGACAGAAAGAAAAAGAGTACTTTCATGCTTATGTACATTTGGGGACTTAATAAAATGTATAAATTTTAGAGCTGTGGTCTATAATTCTGTTATAAAAAATAGGCTATCTTTTGGGGTGCAGTATCTTACATCATTCTTTACCAACACAGATTCTTTAATGTGTCAAGATGTTAAAGGAACATTATCTATTTTTGTTAAGTTATTTAAACTCTTTGGGACAGAGTATAATAAGTGTATCTTAAAATATACAATGCAAGCTAGACATATTTCTCTGCCATGAGAAAGTAGGATATAGTTCATGTTCAGTACAACTGATTTAGCAAACTTGAAATTGAAAACAACCTTTGCCATTTTATAGCCTCACATTCGTAGCCTTCATAGCCAGCAAAAAAGTGCTATGAAGCTTGGGACCCACTTAAAAATTTATGCCATAAGCCACATCACTGATGTAAAAATTTACTCTGTATAGAAAATTTTATTAAAAATTAAAAGCAGGAAAAATTGGAATATTGCATAAATTACATTTTTCCCCAAATACAATTTTGCCTGCAATGAAAATTAATCTTTGAAAGACCATACAATTTTTAATTTTTTTAACTCATTTGCTTCAGTTTTGGTTTGTATGCTATTAACTATTTAATACACCTATTTATAACCAGGGCAATTTATCTTACTTCACTTTGCATTCAGATATAAAATATCTATGAACACAGGAGAAAAATGAGAAAGGCTGCAACCGTGATGAATTAGAAACTACTTCAAGGAAGTGTGAACTATGAAGAGATGGGAATTATTACACTTCATATTTTTTCCCTAATAAGCTTAAATCATCCTAAAACTTTACCCATTTATCCTCATAGGTTCCTTGAGAAGTTCTGGGAAAAGGCATTATTATCTCCTGTTGAGTGGAATTCAATGTGACATTTACTGGCATTTTATTTTAAATTTACCTCTATTATTAGTAGAGGTTGAAATGAGTTTGATGTATCTCCAAATGAAAAGCATTACAATCCAGGAAGAGTATTTCTAACTAGAGATAGAGATAAAACAAGGAGTTAAAATGTAAAAACTCAACGGAAAAAGCTGCTTGAAAGAGGTGAGCTTATTAATTTTTCTTCCCATGTACTAGTTCTATCTTATTCTGTCTTTTATTTAAATTCAACCTGCTTTCTTGTCTTTAAGAAAAGACCTTCAGGCTCTCTTTTTTATAAAGGTTTCAGAGAAGTTTTAAGGAGGGATTTGAGAGAGGAGGTGATTTTGAATAATGGGCATGAAATAGTAGTGTTTTTAGAGGTAAGTATAGTATGGAATAAGTATTCTATAGTATAGAAATAAGTATTCCATCTTAAAAGAGAGTATATAAACCTATATACAATATGTTTAAATCCTTTCTAACAAGGGTAATAGTTTTAAGTTTTCCTTTTTTTTTTCTTATGTGACTTTCACTCCCTTGGCCCATGGCATCCACCTCTCTGAGGTTGTATGTGAGAAAAATAGGGGTAGAGAGGTACATCCACCTTCTGAAAGTCAAAATAAAAGCGAGCAGTAAGACAGGCTATTATCTTATCTTGAAAGACTTTTTCCACATTTGTTTACTTCTCACTTTATCTAACAACAAAGCTTACATGCCGCATGCTCACAGCTCACAGAATTCTCCCACAGCAGAGGAGATATCTCTGATCAACATTAAGGCTTAGTTGAAGTATGGGAAAGAAGGATAGGAAAAGAAAAGCCCACCCTTTCCAAGTCTGGAGATTGGTAGGAAGTAGAAAAGGGGAGAAATAGGAATGCAAAGGAACTTAAGAAGAAAAACTGACGTTTTTCTTCTCTCAGTTATATATGAGTTATGGTTAGGGTAGAGAGGAACCCTTCATACTTCCAACCTCTGACCCACATGTCCATCTCTTCTTACTTGACATCCTGAGGGGAGGTCCCTCTGAAGACAACCTTACACCAAAGGTCAATTTGGATGCTCAGCATGGTCAGACAAAAGAAGCCCCTGAAATGTTGTTTCCTGAGCCACCCTTGTTTCCAGAATTACCTATGTGTCTACCTGTGGAGTTTGCCAGAGAAGTTCATGGAATATGACATCTTTATACCAAAATGGAGGAGCCAGAATCACTGTCATCTCAACCTCTTTATAGAGAGTGCTACAGTATCAATAAGTGCTAGTAGAGTCCAAGGCAGCCAGGAGAGCTACTGAGCCTCAAAACGTACCAAAGAGCCAGGTTGTAAGTTCCAGCAACAATGCAAGTTGTCGCATCAGACAAAGACATCATCTTAAATCCAAAAGCAGCATAGAGATGTTTACCTGATTGGTTGTTTGAATACTGATTAATTTTTTAGTTAATTTTCTTCCCTATTAATGAATAGAGAGGTAGACCTTAAGAAAATTACCAGATTAGTTTTAAAAAATTAAAGGAGGTACATTTCCTTTTCACTTTCAAATTGTAGTATATGTGAAGACATAGAAGTAAGATATGTGTCAGATTCATGTTCAAATATACAAACAAATTAATTTATATTTTGTCATTAATTAATAATATTAATTCTCCATTTCATTTCCAACTTTTCTATATTAGATAAACCATTTGATTTAATTTTCAAGTTATACTTGCATAAAGGATGGATGTGACAAAGAAAAATTTCTATTGCTATTTCCCCAACACACAATATAAGCCTGTCATACTTAAGGTGATCAATAAATATTTGAGTAAAGAAGGTAATACAATATCTAATAAGATCTTCATTCATAATAAGATTACTAGAAAAACAAGTATTATCTATTAAGGACTTAAAGCTCCACAATTTTAATTTACTTTAATCCATTGTGTAACAGTTGCTAAGGGGAAGCAGAGAGGTTTGAGCTATGGTTCCTTCTGTTTAAGAGCTACAGGTTTCATCACTAAGTCGAGACTCATAGCCCGAACAACGTGAAGGTCCAGATTATGATACTATCTTGAGGGCTTTCAGATTTCGAGAAGAGCAAACTGAAGGCTTCAGTTGAAATGCAATACTGGAAGAATGTAAAGAATGAAAACTACAGTGATGTTTTATTAAACTTAATTCATCAAACTAAATTATTCACACAAGAGTAAATAGGTAGGACCTAGAATGATGGTATTTTATACTTAATTGTATAGGAAGTGGAACATGGGTTCTTGAGTTTGGCACCCAAGTGATAATAAAACCCTGGTAGCAAGGGCCGTGGGATCCAGTTGTGGCCAATGAAATGCAAGCACAAATATTCTAAGGGTGCCTAGGAAGGCATTTGTTTTTCCTGATAAGATGGTCAGGTGTAGCTAGCTCTACTCTCCTTGTTTTCTTTCAGCCTTGAATATAGATGTGACACCTGAAACTAAAGTAGTCTTCTTGTGGTGTGAGATGATAAACCAACTTAGAATAGATGGTGAAGAATGATTTTTTAAAAAAGATTGTGGATATTAGATAACATTTTTGAGTTGTGGCATGACAACTGCCTACCTCCAGACTCATTATGTGAATAAAATGTACCTATGTATTATAATATTTTTAATTCAGACTTTCTATTACTCATAGCTAAAAGCATTTTCAACTTGTATAAGAAAGAAGCAGAAGAAGATCACAAAGGTTCTGGTATGCTTTACCTATGAAGGAACTTCGGTTTTATTTAACAACTTAAAATAGGAAAGTGACTTGGTCAGAGTTCCATTTTAGAAAAGTAACATTGGAAACATTGTGAAGTATGAGCATTAGAAAGTGGCAGGACCACACTAAAGAACAAAGAATGAACCTGTGGAAAAGAAATGATGCCTTAAATTCAGAGAGTAATATTGGAGATGAAGAGATGGCAAAGAGAAAGGAGTCATGTATCATTTCTAACATTTGGAAGGAGTGGTAGCTTGAAAGAATGAGAGATACAAGAGGAAGGGGATGATGGAGGATGATAAATTCACTTTGGAGATTCTGAGTTAGAGATGCTTGGATAACATCAAAATGGCACATGAGTTTATGGTTTAAGAACAGGTGGTCTAAAGAGAGATTTGGGAGCCATCAGCAGAAGTGACAACCAAAGTCTCTGGGGCAGGTGAGAAAAGCAAGTGGAGTGTGAAGAACAAGTGTATCATAAATAATTCTGGGAAACATCCATGTCTTAGGGAGAAAAAAAAGGAAGAGATGACTTTGAAGGAGACAAAGACAGAATGGGACAAAGAGAGCCACAAAAAAAAAAAAAAGAAAGAAAGAAAAGAAAGCTAGGAGGGAAAGGGATCACAAAAGCCAAGGGAAGAGAGTTTAAAGAAAAAGACTATGGTCAATGTGTCCAATTCTGCTGTTAAGTAAGTGTTAAATGCTAAGTAAGATAAGAGCAGAGTTAGATTTAGCAATCCAGAGATTATAGGTGACCTTGGTGGCAACAGTTTCAGCGGAGTGCTGGGAGGCAGAAAACAGACTGGTGAGTTAAGGAGTTAATTTAGAATGGAGCTACTATAAAGGACACAGGGACCAAATCAAGGGGGAGGGTAGAGGTGAGGCGGGGAGGTGGGACTGGCTGGGGTGGGGTGGAGGGATGGGGAGAAAATACAGACAACTGTAACTGAATAAAAATAAAAAATAAATTAATTAAAAGAAAAGAATGGAAAAAAGAATGGAAATAAGACAACAGTACAATTAGATTATTCTTTTATAGGTCTTGACCTAAAAAAAGAGGAGGGAGAAACTGAAGGATGGTACAAAATTTAAGGACTCATTTCAGCAAGTGTATATTCTGCTATTGGAGGCAGAGTGAGATACACATATTTAAAATATTATATAAAATATATAAAATAAAATATAAAATATTGTATATAAAATATTATACAAAATAATCATATATATATTGCTGTTGTTGATTATGTCATTTCGTTCTTTTCTATCATTGCTTATTTGTTCTCTAGTATTTTGATTTTCTTAGTGGTTGCTCTAGGTATTGCAATATACCTGTATCACAGTCTACTGGTCTGGACATCTTACCAACTGGAGTGAAATGTGATACCTTGTTTCCATTTAGGTTCTTTGTGGGGGAGCTTTGCCCAGAGAGCCCCACCTTCTGACACAGATGAGAATAAGTCTACCAAGACATGATCTGCCTGGGGAGGGAAGGTGGCTGATCTCTCAAAGGAGAAGGGCCAGAAGCCTTTTCCTCAATGGGCTTTTATTGGGTTTAATTTGCATAGGAATACAGGGCGTATACATAAAGCTCAGTCATTGTCAGGCAGTAATGATCAAACAATAGATAACATTCAAAGAACTATGAGGGCTTATTTAGAGTCAGGGTCAGATAGCTAAAGGGCTATAAAACTTTGGAGAACAAACTCATTTTGTGCTTGGACCCTTACCATTAAATTGAGGGTATTAGCAAAGCAGGTTTCACAGGATTTTATGCATTCTTTCTGAGGCCTGATCAACCCAGGGAACCCGCCCTTTCCAGCACAGGACCACACCCAGCATTGTTTCAGGTTTAAGTCAGGCAGGGGAAGTAAGGCAGCCAAGAGATTAGGAGACTCCTTCCAGACAGAATGAGGACTCAGGCTATATCAAAGCCAAGGGGTGAGGGTCAATCACCCCCTTTTTCTATAGCCCCCCAAGTCCTTCCCTGAAGGCCTCTTTGTGGCCATGCTTATCTTAGGTCATCCCTCCCTTGAAGCATCTTAGCGGTCATTGGTTAACTGGTCCTGCACTGGGGGCCAAGCAGGGTGAAGTAAGTTGGGCAGAGGCGGTGTTCCTGCCAGGGAGATAAGCTTTGTCTCCTTAATGGCTTATGGTCCCAAGGTCTCTCACTCAGCCTTAGCCATGGGGGTTTATAGGTTCTGAAACCAGGCAGGGCGGTTCCCAACAGTTCTTCATTCTCCTCACTTTTAAAATATAATCATCTTAAATGTTTCTTATATAACATATATTGAGCACCTAATCAGATGTTGTTAAAATTTTGCTTCAGTGATCAAATTTGGAAACCCAGATAACTCATTACTACGTCATTCCTCGACTCGGAAGTTCCCGAGCTAGCCTGCCTTACTCTTTCCACCTTTCAGAGACTCCCCATGCTTGGTGTCTTTTTCCCTGGGTGTTTTAGATGAGAGAGGGAGAACAGGAGAGGAATAGAGCTACTTGGTTTGGTAAAAGTAGAAGCCCCCAAATTACTTTTTTTGTAAATGTAAACACTTCTTTCTAATAAAAAAAAAAGAATCAATGGTGGAAATGACTTCTAAAGTACTCATTCGAAGTATAGTATTCTAAATACAGAAACTAAAGTAGCATCCTAGAAGAAAATGAGCACTTGAAGATCAAACAGCCTGGGTTTTAACATTGTTTACGTTATGCTTTCTACACACTCATTGTAAAAGAGTATTCCACGGTGTTGTGAGATGAAGTCTGTGCCAGGAACATGCTCACAGCTCATCAAATGTAATTTCCCACACTTTTATCAATAAGATCTCCATAACAAATGTGGTTATACATTTGGTAACTACAGATCTTCTAAGGTCGAATAGGTTTTATTGATGTGTTTTCCTTCTTTCTTGAAAACCACAAGGAATCTCAAGTACAGAAAATTGTTAACCTATCTGAGGCCATTCAGCTAACCCGTGACATAAAAATATAGTGGTTATCAAGTTGTATTTCACAAAGAGTCAGGGCTGCGTCATCTGGGAACTTGTTAAATATCCAAGTTCTCAAGCTCTCCTCCTGACCTATGGAAACGTAAATTCTGGGGGTGGTGCCCAGAAATGTGTGTTTTAACAAGTTCACAAAGTGGTTTTGTTGCTAGTTAAAGGCAGAGAACCACTGGGCTAGGCACTGATCTTTCAGGATCTTTCCAATATACCTTTAGGAGTGCTGCCTATTTTGACCTAATGGGTACTCTCTGCTTATTTATGGCATTTATAGTGCTGTACACCCTACATTTATTGTGTTCACAACACACTGAAGAGTCTTATAATGTGGACTTCATGCCCTGCTCCATCTGAAGGTGAAAAAAAATCATTTCTTGGATTCCTTCTAAACTCCTAACCCTGCTAATATAGCCAATATCATTCTGCAATTCTCTCTCTCATGGGGCAACACTAATTGTTTCTATTCACCTTATTCTGGGTACGGTAACCTACAGTTCAGCAACCCCAAATTATTGTATGTGTTACTCTGTTTTTATAGCAATGCATAGATGCCATTGGAGCAAACCCTGAGACTTTCAGATCAGGACCCTTGGTTCTTTCCTTTTAAGACTTACTTCAGTCCACAGTCATGATATTGTGCCCCTCTCTACAATTCTACTCCCAAATGAGAAGTGACAAATTGCCCAAGGTAACACAATTGATGGTTATAAGAAGCTCAGCTGAGAAGACATCTCTAAGTTCTCGTGTAGCCTTCCCTTGGAGTAGACCCTATCCTCTTAAGAATCCCCAAGTGGCTGTGACTGGATCCCTAAAGATAATATCAGTGACCTTGGGAAGGGGTCAGAAGAAAAGTACATCTGCATCTCTGTTGTGCAACTTATCAGTAATTAAAGCCAATTTCCTAGTGAGCTGTTTGGCCACCCAAGCTTTCCTATGTTATCTGTTCTGAGCACATGTAATTTGATCATTGTCAATCCAAACTTCTCAAAAACACTCCACATACATGGTACCCAAACTTATCAGTACTTACCCATTTTGGGGGCCAGGAGATGTGTTTTGTGGATAGACTACTAGCTGTCACCTCTACACAGACTCTAGCTGGTAACAGATATCACTATGTGCTCTCTCTCCTTGTTTTGACAGATTATTGCCCCTGGGCACTCAAAGGTGTTAGTCTCATAGATAAGGAAAAGCCAAGAGTCTTGTAGATAAAGAATCAGCCAAGGAGAACCAGAGGTTATATAATTCAGCAAAGTACCAACAGTTCATTGGCCTTCCCTTACATCTTCTTACACATGTCAGGAAGCTAAAGGGGATGGGAGAGGAGGAGCACTGAATTCCTATTATCCTGTGAGCTTTGTCCTCTTTGTTTGCAGTGCCCCACTCCTAGCCTAGAGTAGATCAGGGAGTTTCTTAGCAATCTAGGAATGTCTCTTTGCAAAGCTCTTACAGCAACCAATAAATCCCTAAAAGGTGTTCACTACTCTATCACTGTGGAGGCAAAGGACAAAAGTAGAATCTTTTCAGTATTTATCTTTATTTGTAATGGGTATTCTGGCCTGCTATTTGCAGTCTAATAAAATCAGTTTTTATCTTTAGGCATCTGAAGGCATTTCTTTAATGTGTTCCCATTGGCATGGGTATGTGACAATTTCTTCTTTTTGGAAGTCTAATCCCAAAATTTCTCATGTCTTTAGAATTAATCTCAGGAATTGTGGTCTATAGAAAACTAACCTATTTTTGTGTGTATGTGTGTACCTGTATACAAACTGTTATTTTTGCCATACTTTAGGGGAATTCTCTAGATTCTAGAGCTTGGACATGATACCATTTATTTGAATTTCTTTATTGTGTTCTCAGAAGGCCCTGAATTGAGACAAGGAACTTTTCTCAAGCTCCATTTTCTTAAAGTTTAACAAATATTTTGATTTACTTTATGCTGCTCATTCTAAGCACTGTCTCAGCTCATTCACAGAGAAAGAAAATGATAGTTGGCTTGGAATTATGTTTTTCATCCTCTTTTAAAAAAAATCATCAAACTCAAAACTCAGGTTAACCTGGAAGATCTAGACGGTGGGTACGGCATCAGACTGTAGGTGACAGGCAGTGGCTGTTTTCTGTGCTAACCTGTTGTCTACAGGATAAGTTTCTTTATCCTGCAGGTGTTGCTTCACAGAAAATAAATGAGGAGAACGTCTACGTTCTCTGTGCTCCATGCTGTTAACAGAGGTAAGTCTATGATTTAAATAGGTTGGAATTTATCCTCATCGTTTCCACTGTTCGCTTGCCTCCTCCATCTGGCCACCCAGCAGTGTCAGCATGTACGTCACCTGGGTGCTGCCACTGTCCTTCCTTAAGAAATTCCAATTTAATAAGCATTTACCCCAAGGAAAGCTAGAATTCAGCATTCAACCTTCACAGGGTCAGCCCCCCTAATCTGGGCAGTCACGATGGGTCAGATATTTGTTACTGAAGACTTTTAACCCAGTGTTGGTTTGAGACCACTCAGACCCCTGAGCACCAGAATCTTTCTGTCTCCATCTTCTCACCTCTGTTTGTATTCCTCACTAGGGCGCGTACTTCGTTTCTCTGCTCTCTGCCACGTGAGGATGCAATGAGAAGCCGGCGGTCTGCAAGCCCCTGGAGGGCTCTCACCGGAAGATGAACATCCTGATCTTGGACATCAGCCTCCAGAACTGTGAGAAATTTTTGTTGTTTATAAGACACACACAGGGTATTTTAACCATTGCAGCCTGAGCCAAGACAACCTATAGGAATCTGTAGGAATCTATATGCCTATAGGAATCAAACTTAAAGAGGCAGCATTCTGTGAATCTATTTTGTAAGGGCCTAAAAAGCCTGAACCTATTTTTTACAGATTCTATATTAGTTAGGGATTACATTGGACTGCATATAATGAGAAATTTAAACAGCAGTGACTTACAAGTATTTTTTTTTTCCCCTCATGGAATAGAAATGTAAAGATAAGCTTCCCAGAACTGGTATAACTCTGCCCAAGCATATCAAGGCCAAGTTCTTGGATATTCTCATGGCCTTTCATTCATGGGCATGCAGACATTGGGCTACAGCCATGATGTCCATTTTCAGTCAGGAAGGAGGAATTATAGAGAGTTAAAAGAGTTCATACCAATGAAGTTGGCCTCTTTTTAAAGTGCTTCCCCAGAAGCCCTACCAGACAGGTCACACCTGGCTGCAAAGGAGACTGGAAAATGGAGTTTTATAGCTTAATACATGATCACCTCTACAAAATCTGATTTGTGTTAGTAAGGAAGAGAGAGAATGGATATAGGCAAAGTACATACTATACTATACTATACTATACTATACTATACTATACTATACTATAGTGAGAAACTGAAAATACTATCTTCTTAATTATATGAAATAATTGTTATTGATTTATCTTTAAATTGTCTTTAATTTCATGACAAGACATAATTCATTCGGTTTTAATTTAATTAAAATTGGTGCTCTTCACACATGGCAAACGATTATGAAACTGTTCATGAAAGCTAGAAGATCGAGAAGCACTTTTTATAACCCAACCCTTTGATGAGGATAAATTCTAACCCTTCGAGACTATTCATGTTGTGATTGTTTAAAAAAAACACTTGACTATGGAGGCCATCCAAGTCCTCTTGAGCTGCTCTCTGGACAAACAGAGGACCCCCGACTCACGAAGGCAGGGCCAAAAGGCTTAATAGGGCCCTTCTAAGAGGGGTCTGAGGCTCAAAAACTATAAAGCTGATCCATCTGAATTATGTTCTACAGTGAATCAGCTTCTCTTCTTGCTCGTTACATCCTATACACTGGAAAACCAAACTGACAATCGCAGATCATAAAGATTTACAGCCAGTCTTTCTTTACTAATCCTGCCTGGTGTTTCTGGAATTTTGGGTTGACACTAGATCCAGAAAGAATGTGTCTCAATGCCCTTCCAGATGTAAACTTATAAAAATATAAGATAGGAGCAACATTTTTGGATGCTCCCCACCATTTTGGTAGACTGTTTCTGCTCATATATATCTGACATTAAGACCCAGGGAAGGGGACTGGGCAGTGCCACCCCGAGGAGGAAGATGATGGGACAAACAGCTGCTGACAGTTGACGACAAGACAAAGCCCAAGGCCAGCCACTCTCCTCGCTGAAGGTCACAAGGGCTGGAGTTCTGGTCGAGCGTGCAGACTGAATCTTATAAAGAAGAGGCAACACAGGCTCATACCCGAACAGGATCTAGACTTACGAAATGAGTTGTTACTCAGTAGAGACTATTCAAAACTTAAAAAGTGTATTTGAACTGGAAATGACTTAGGTGAGTTAAATGGTATAACAACAATTGCAGGGGTGTCCAACCTTTTGGCATTTCTGAGCCACAGTGGAAGAAGAGTTGTCTTGGGCCACATATTAAATACACTGCAACATGTAATCACACACACACACAAATCTCATAATGTTTTAAGTAAATTTACGATTTTGTGTTGGGCCACATTCATAGCCAAACTGGGCCACATGTGGCCCACTGGCTGTGGGTTGGACACCCCTCGTATAGAATTGTGATCCATGCAATATTGGACATGATGTAATTCTACCGTAACCTCCTGAAAAACCACGGAAATGTCAGTCATGTAATAGTATATAGGAAGTGCCATGAAATTTAACAGAGCCCTCAAGGGAAACTAGGGCAAAAGTTTACTTCCTTCCTCCTTTTCCTCTTCCACCACCATCCTCACCCAAAATGAGAACTTCTTGCTCTCTACCTTCACCAACACATCAAGATTTTATTTCAGAGAATTTAATGCTTTCGTTGTGTAGTTTATCATCAAAAATCCCCTTTCAGTGTACAGCTACTAAAACCCACGTTAACTACTCCCAGACCTTTGGATTAACTCTATATTTAGCTAATTTCATTGATTATCACTATTATAAAGCTTTGGTTGTGAGGTTTTTCGTATTTATTTTGGTTCGTGTGCTTTCATTATCATTTTCCTCAGAAAGCATACCTAACAATATATTTGGAACTGTGAGTTTTTACATATATTTTCAGTCTCACATGTAAGCAATACCTCGGATGAGTTCGGTCAGTTCATCAGTACTAAGAGATGCGCTACCTTCTAGCTTCAAACGTTGGATGAGAAGTCTGATGCTTTTCATCTACGAAGAATTCGCTATTGCCAAGATTTTTCTCTCTTGCTTGGATTTCGAAATTATTTTCAGGATATGTGTGTGTCTTTTTTTTCATATAATATGCTTAGAACACAGTTAAGTGAGCCCCTCTTCCTTTGTCCTTTTACATTAATCTTCCTTACATGTGCCAGGTCATTAATCTGGTTATCAATAGAGATCATCCTTTCCTCCCATTTATCTGAAAGAGGAAACATTGCAAAGTTAATAATTAAGTAAAATTATAGTTTTCAGTTATGCTTGACTCTACCTAAGTGCTATTATTATTTTTTGGTTCTGACGGGCCTAAGGTCCTTTGTAGAAACTACTTCACTCTGTGAGCCCTCTGTGAATGCTGACAATCCTTTCTGCCCAGGCTTTTGGGCCTCCTCGGGTTGTTATTTCCCTTTGTTGAGCTCAGTGGGCTCCTGTTTGCGTTGCTGCAATATTTCCAGTGTCAGCCATCCCACAAGAGGTAAAAGTTATCACATCCTCTCCCCTCGTTTCCAAGGGATTCAGAGCCAGGTCAGGCCCTAGTTCCCAACCTAAGTATCTACAGCAAGCCTGCCCATCACTGGGCCTCCGCTCCCTTGTTTTTCTCTTTCTTGGCCTTTGGACGTTAAGGAGACCAGGCGTACAGCCAGCATCTAGTTTCCCTCAGGGGCCACAAATTGTTACAAGCTATGTTCTTTACAGAATATGCTGCTTTATAATACTTGGCCATTGCATTCATTTTTGCTACATGACAATATTACCACAAACGTTGGGAGGAAGGTTGGGGAACCGAGTGAACAATGGGAAGGGATTAAAAAGTACAAGTTGGAAGTTACAAAATAGTCACAGGGATGTAAAGTACAGCCTAGGGAATAGTCAACAATGTGAAACTATGTGAGGTGCCAAGTCAGTACCGTAACGATCAGGGGATCAGTCTGTGAAGTCCGTGATTGTCTAATCACTGAGCTGTGCACCTGAAACCCAACACAAAATAATATTGAATGTCGACTGTATTTGCACTATAAAATTAAAAAAATATTACCACAAACTTAAACAGATTAAAACAACACACATTTGTTATCTCACGGTTTCTGTTGGGCAGGAGTCCAGGCACGACCTAAGTGGGTCCTTTGCAAGGCTGTAATCAAGGTTTCCACCAGGGCTGGGTTCTCATCTGGGCTCAACCGGGACAGGGTCTGTTTCCAAGCCCATTTGTTTGTTAACAGTGTTCAGTTCCTTGTAGGCTGCCTAACCAAGGCACTTGCAGGTTTTTGGCCTAAAGCCTCCCTCAGCTTCTTGCTCTATGTCCCCCTCCCTACACAGCAGCTCACAACATAGCACGTTGTTTCCCAGACTAGTGAGTAAGGGAGTCTTCTTCCAAGACAGTCTTATACACGGTGACCACATACATGTCATTTGGCACATCCAGCCACCTTTGCTGTATTCTGTATGGCTAGAAACAAGTTGTAGGTCCTGCTCACACTCAAAGAGAGAATCACAAAAGGCCATGAACACCACAAATGGGGATCAAGGGAACCACCCTAGAATGTGTCCACCAACGACATGCGTCCTGAGAAGATAAAAAAAGTCCACTTGTTTTCTTATGTTTGGACTACCTTGGGTCCCAAGACATGTTTGCATCCTGAACTCATAGACCCCACCACTATTTAAGGTAGGAGAGTTGTAAAGAACGGCTTAGTTGCACAGAAGAAAAGAGCAGCATTAGGTAGCCATCATTCCAGAATCCTTAGTTCTGTCAACTTCTGCATAAATCCATAAACTTCTGCTTCTCCATCCCTGCTCCACCCACTTTAGATCAGCCTACAGTCAGATTTGGACTGAGTTACTAAAAATGCTGCTAATCTGATCTTCCTACTTCTGGCCTCAAAATATTCCCATCCATCCTCCAATTGCGGGAGCAATTTTTCTGAAATCCAAAATTAATTTTGTCTCCTTCTTATCTCAAATCTTTAGGTGGCTTCTCATTACTTTTAAGACAAAATCCAGAGTTCTCAATGCTGGTTACAAAATCATTCCTGATTTAATCTCTCTGATCTAGTCTGTCTCTGCTCTCTCAATCTATGAGCTCCAGTCACAGTAAGATTCCTTCCTTCATTTCCCTGACTTTACCACTGCGTCGTCGTCTTGTCACCTTCACACCTTTGTATATGCTACTCTCCCTGCCTGAGATATTTTTTCTTTGCCTACAAACTTCCACTGATCTTTCATGTCACAGTAAGCATTAATGCATTGAGGGAATCTTCCTGACCCAGCAAGCCAAATGTAGGCCCCCCCTTCTGTACCTCTTTGCCCCCACCATACTTCCTTTGTTATGTTGTCAACTCTGTATGTGATAGAGGCATTTTCTACAATGAATTAACATTTTTATTTGATATGGTGGCCTCTCCTACTATACCATAAGTTCTATGAGAGAAAGATCTACTTTTAGTGAGAGTTGTTTCTCTACCAAGTATCAACTTGTATGCAAGCAACAAACACGCTCCGGCCAACTTAACAACAAAAGGAAATGATCAAAGGGACATGGATTAGTTTACAGTATCAGAGGGAAAAAACCAAGCAACTCTGATGGAAAGAATGGTAACATGGTAGCAATAGTGAGCTAGAAAGCAGAAATGAGTGAGCAGTAATAAGACCACGCAATGCACATGCATACGTAAAATTTCTCCCCTATCACTGCTTGAAGTTCAAATTCTCAAGAGAGTGACATTGAGCTAGTTTGGGAGCACATGTGAGGCCACTAGACATTATCTTCATTTATGGTCCATTTATAGTAAAGAATGTGTAGTTCCCAAAACAAAAGTGGAATGTTGTTCTCAGTAAAAGGAGGAGTGAATGTGGAACAAACAAAAACAACAGATGTTCACTATAAACCTATTCACCCACAGCATTAGTAGGCTTGCCATGCGTATTTGGAGAATGAATGAATGAACCTCTGAAGTAGACATAAACTGAGTGCAGCTGCCCGCTTACCAGTTGTAACGGAAGATCTGGAAAAATTTTAAATGACTTTATTGAGGTATGATAGACATAAAAAGCTGTATATATTTTGTGTACACAACTTGAAGAGTTTTGGATAAGTATAACCACCATCACTACCATCAATACCCTCTTAAAGTTTCTTCCTGCCTCGTTTATTATTTTTTTATTTGTATGTGTGAGTTAACCACACTTAACATAAGATCTGTCCCTTTCAAAAAAATTTATGTGTACAATACCACACTGTTAGCTGTAGGCACTATGCTGTCTAGTAATCCCCAGAATTAACTTATCCTGTTCAACTGAAACTTTATACTATTTGACCATGACGTCTTCATTTCCCCCTGCTCCCAGGCCATGACCATCACCATTCTCCTCTTTACTTCTATAAGTTTTAGTATTTTGGATACCACGTATAAATGAGAACATACATCATTTGTATTTCTGTGTCTGGCTTTTTCATTTAGTATAATGTCCTCTAGGTCCATCTATATTGTCACAAATGGTGGGATCTCCTTTTTTAAGGCTGAATAATATTTCACTATACATATATGAGGCCTGTCCAGGAGGTATTCAGCCATGTAATATGAAAGATAGACACATTTATTGAAGAAGACACAAGATACAAGACACATTGTACATAGTGCACTGATGCCTCAGCCTCTTCAAAGTAGGCACCTTGGAACCTCACACAGTTCTCCCAATCACCACCAGCTTCCCCATCGTATTTTCCCAAATCTCATCAATGTTATGAAATCTCTTCCCTTTCAAACATGACTTTAGTTTGGGGAAAAGCCAGAAGTCACAGGGCACCAAGTCTGGGCTGTAGGGAGACTGCATCACCTGAGTGATTTGATGTTTTGCCAAAAAATTCTGTATGAGACAGGATGTATGAGTGGGTGCATTGTCATGATGAAGCTGCCAATCACCAGTTGCCCATAGCTGTGACCTTCTGAGTCATCAAAATAGTTTCCGTGGAGGAATGTTCAAGCTTAATGCAAAATTTGATGCAAATTCATTGCTCTCCTCACTCAGTCATTTTGAATGCGATGGACACACAGTACACATGCTCACTCAACAGTGTCTACCACCCCCACTGACTAGTACAGTGAAGTCATCATGTTTCACACATGTGCATTCCAGTCCACTCTCCTTGGCTATCAGGTTACATGGATGTTGTGCAAACCAATCTCTTTACATTAACAATGGCTGAACTTTTTCCAGACAAACCTCGTCGAATACTATGTTTTCTCTATCTGCTCATCCATTAATAGAATTTAGGTTGTTTTCATGTCTTGATTATTGTAGATAACGCAGCAATAAACATGGGAGTGAAGGTATCTCTTTGAAATCTTGATTTCAGTAACTGGATGAACACCCAGAAGTGAGATTGCTGGATCATATGATAATTCTATTTTTAATTTTTGAGGAAACTCCACTTTTCTTTTTTTTGCAATAGCTATACCATTTACATTCTTACCAACAGTATACTAAGGTTCCCTTTACTACTCATTTTCTCCAAAGCTTATGATAGTTGGTTTTTTTAAATAGCCATTCTAACAGTTGTGAGATTATGTGACTATAGTTTTTTTAAAAATATATTTATTGATTATGCTATTACAGTTGTTCCATTTCCCCCCCTTCACTCCACTCCATCTTGCCCACCCCCTCCCTCCCACATTCCCTCCCTATAGTTCATGTCCATGGTTCATACATATAAGTTCGTTGGCTTCTACATTTCCTACACTGTTCTTACCCTCCCCCTGTGACTATAGTTTTATTTTGTTCATTCCTGATGATTAGTGACACTGAGCACCCTTTCATATGCCTGTTGGTCATTTGCATATCTTCTTTGGAAAAAAATGTCTCTTCAGGTCCTTAGTTCATTTTTTAAATTGTTTTTTGGGGTTTTGTTTGTTTGTTTGTTTTGCTATTGAGTTGTAGGACTTTCTTATATTTAGATATTAACTACTCATCAAATACATGGTTTACAAATATTTTTACCCATTCCAAAGGTTGTCTTTTCAATGTGTTGATTGTTTTTTTGGTTTGCAGAACATTTTTACTTAATGTACTCCCATTTATTTTACTTTATTTATTTATTTATTTTCTGCTTGCTATTTAAAGTTTCTTTTATTCTGTAAGTTTTAGGTGTACAGCATAATAATTTGATATCCAAATACACTACAAAGTGATTACCACCACCAGGCTAGTTACCATCACTAGACAGGTAACTCCTTTCACCCATGCCCCGCGTCCCCCAAATCCCCTTCATTCCAGTAACCACTAACCTGTTCTCTGTAACAATGAGTTCATTTTTGTTTTGTTTGTTCATTTTGTTTGCGTCTTTGAGACCATACATATGAGTGAAATTGTATGGTGTTTGTCTTTGTCTGATTTATTTCACTTAGTATAATTCCCTCAAGGTCCACTTAGTTATTTTTACTTTTATTGCCTGTGCTTTTGGTTTCAGATCCAAAAAAAAAAAAAAAAAAAATCACTGCCAAGGACATTTCCCCTTATTTCTTCTAGGAGTTTTATAATTTCAGATCCTACATTTAAATTTTTAACACATGTTGTGTTGACTTTTGTGCATGGTGTGAGATAAGGGTCCAGTTTCATTCCTGTGCATGTGATTATACAGTTTACCCCAAATCAGTGACCCATTTTGTAATTTTGGAGCCATTTCCAATTTAATCCACAATATATGCATGGGTTTATCTCTGGGCTCTTGACTCAGCCCCATTAGGCTATGTGTCTGTTTTTAGACCAGTATCATCCTCTTGATTACTGAAGTTTTATAGTATGTTTTAAAGTCAGGAAGTGTGACGCCTCCAACTTTTTTCTTCTTGCTCAAGTTTTCTTTGGCTAAGATCTGGACATTGATATCAGGATATCTTTATAAATTCCAAAATAAAAGGCTGTGTTGTCCAAAATGTCCATGGTCATCAGAAGCAGTATATTAAAGTACTGAGCTGGGACCGAACTGGAGCTAGGTTGTGTGGTTTCAAATCTTGACTTCAGCACTTAACAACTATGCAGCTTTGGGAGTTTATTGACCTTTGACTTAATGCCTTTATCTTCTCAAAGGAGATAATAATGATTTTTTCCTCCAGCGGTTGTTGTAAAGGTTTAATGAGTTATTGCCCATCAGTGGCATAGCGCAGGGGCTGGCACACTGTAACGGCTGTGTGAGTCTTACCTCCACACGTTTTCGTACTTACTTTACCCATTCATACGCCAGCATGCCTCTTATCCATGGTGGAAAATCCCAGAATTGTTCGAATATACACGCCTGAAAAAAGACCAGCCTAACTGTTAGAGTTAAAATTCTGTACTCAAAGATGACAAACCCAAGAAAACCACTGTTCTCAAAGAATTCTGCCTGAATGAGATTAATTTCTGTTTGTGTTTTATTTCAATATTAAAATATATAAACAAATCATAGAGAAATAATCCATTCCCATCAATAACCTTGGTACAGGAAAAACTGTATTCTTAAATGAAGTACTGTAATGGTAGGCTTATCACTTAAAAGAAAAATATTAACCGACAAACTGAAAAAGGCTTTTAATTCTTTGTCTAAGTGTTCATCATACCCTGGTTTCCTTTAGGTGATAAGCCAAGGTTAGGTTGCAGTGGAAACTATTACTGGCAAAAAATAATCTCTACGGAAGTCACGTTCTTATTGGCAATATTCTACAAAAACTAAACTGTATTCCACTGGGAAGACTTCTGGAACTCTGCGCGCATAAGAAATTTTTGCTGTTTATTTGTTGAGTACTTGATTGAGAATACAATTATTGTTTCATACTTCCTGACCCACACCAAAAAAAATTTCAAAGATAGGAAGTTTTTTTCTGGCTTAATGAGTAGCATTAGACATCATTTTAGAAGAAATGGTTATAAATGACATACAAATGTTTACACTAAAGCACATTTCTCAAACTTTTCTTGTATTTGCAACAGAAGAATTTTGTCAAGCAGAATCTGACCTGATAGCCTTCCATATTTAACAGACAAAATGAAGGTGCTTCTGATTGAAGTCAAAGTATAGGTCACATGGTCTTTGGTCCTCAGGCTCCCCTTTGCTCAAGCCCTGCCCCCCAGTCTGACTGACATTTAAACAGATGATTGCGTGCTCTGCGAAACAGAGGTCTGACTATGAAGAACCCTGGATTTAAAGCGATGCTTTTCTGGATTAGAACGGTCCACCTGGAGGGTTGCACACTGCATAAAAATGGGCAATTCGAAGACCTAGTGTTTCGGTTTTGGTTTTGTTTCTGTTTTAATCTGTGAACTATAAAGGGCATCCCACAAAGATGGGAAACAGGAAATAAATATGTTTTTAAATTGCATGTTAGGTTTCCAAATAATATGTGATATGTTTTCTTTAACTTTCTGGCATTTAAAGCAATGGACCCAATTACTTACATTTATCTTATGTATGGGAACTATGTGAATACATTATAGGTGGCATCTAACTATAGGATCTGGACATTTAAGCTATTTTAATGCCAACAACATTTCACATTGTTTGTAGAATCAATTGATCTGCTGAAATATTCAGTATTGTGCAGTGTATTTCCTTGTATTTCTGCAACCATGTTTATACCCAAAATGTCATCTAATAATTAAGATCAGTTATACCTTAACCTATATTTTCTTCCAAGTTTTTAAAACTGTTTCATCTATGATATATTAAATTCTTTACCTGAAATTTATTTCCAAATATAATATAAAGTGAGAATCAAAAAATTTGTTTTCCAAATCTTCCCAATACTACTTTAAAAATAGACCATTGCCCTGTGAAGCTGCCTTTGTTATTTTTAAGTTCCCATAAATCTTTATTCTGTTTTTTCTAGTTTTTTATGTCTCAATTTTTCATATTTTTTATTATATGGAACATGATGTTTGTGGAAATTTTGAAAAAATACAGAAAACCATAAAGAAAATAAAAATGCCCTAACATATAAATATTAAAATTTTGAATAAGTTGTCTTCTACTTTATACATAATAATTATATACTGTAACTTTTGCAAAGGAGCAGCACAAAAAACAAAGTTAGCAAAGATGTTTGCTGAACAGTATTCTAAGGAGGGAGTTCTATGTGGCATGAAGGGCAAATATACGTTGAGGTCCAAAGTCAGAGTTCGATTCTGGGGCAGTACATAAGAAGAGAAAAGAGAGCCTGTAAATATGTAAGTAAGAGAAAATAGAAAAAAAAAAAACAAAACCCAAAACCTCCTGTGGCAGAGTGCTCTAAAAGTGCTAAAAGAAGAAAAATGTCTAGTAAAACATTTTAAAATTGTTTGCTGAGCTATTTCCCCTATAAGAGCTTAGTAAAATTCATATCACTCACTAAGGTTTTTGTTGAACAGAATTATTTAGGCAATGACCTTCAAAGTTTTGTTCATATACTCTAAAATAAATTGTAAAAGATCTTGACCATTTTTAGGTTCCCATCAGACATTTTCATCATGTGTAAACAGTTTCAAAACATAATTTCTGACAGGCAGCAAGTATTGACATTTTAAAATAGAATTACTTACCTCTTTCATTTATTTTATCTAAGAATCTGAATATAATAGAAGTTTGCTACCTACCATCATCCACTTAAAAAGGCACAAAAATCTTTAACACTGAAGGGGGTGGTGGCAAGAGAATCCAAAATGTATCTCAGCACATTTTCAGACAGACCTGCGTTGTGGAAGAATACAAACTCAATGAAGTGAATGTTTAGAAGTGAATTCACTTAAGAATATCTATTCCCTCTTGAGGCAGGAGGCAAAGTGGACAGCCAACACCTGGATATCTATCTACCTGGATAAAAAGATTGTATACAGGTATACAATCCTTTTCTTCCTTCTTTCCTTTCTTTTCTTCCAACCCCTACAAAAGTGAGAACATATTGTACTTACAGTTTTCAATCTTAGAATTTTTACATGACATTATTTCGGGTAAATATTCTTCAAAGATATTTTAATTATTTTGTTATTATCATATACAATTATTTATTTATTTATTGAGCTTGAAACAGCCAGTGATTTGGGCAGAGATTATATTCAGATTTTGGAGAATAAAATGTCCAGGTCTTCTACACTCTGAGCTGTTACCTCCCCCTTTACCGTGAAGTTTTGTGGTTTCTGGCCATCTGACCTGGGGGAACTGTGGAGCTCTCTAGGGCAGAAAGCCCCAGAGCTGGAGTTCTTGCCCAATGCGGTGGTAGCCTTTCTAGAATAAATGTTTCTCAAGTTCCTGCCTGCCACTAGATGATTTCTGGTGTCTTCACGTGGTTGTTTTTTGTATTTTGTGCTTGTTTTGTAATTGTTTATCGGTGGAGGAATCGCTGGAACTTTTCCTGCCATCATTATGAAAATCTTGCCCAAGTGAGTATTATTAGATTATTAAAAATGTTTGCTAATTTGATGAGTTTTACTTACTGCTTTTTAAATATTCTAGTTCAGATCAATAGTGTGATTGAACATTTTCTGTATGTTTATTGGCTGTTCGTATTTCAGCCCTTGTAAATTATCTGCTCATTTCCTTTGCCCATTTTTAAATTCTGGGATCTTATTTTTTATTGATTTAGATGAGTTTTTATTATTAAAATTATTACTCTGCCAAAAGTATTCTTTGAAAAATACTTCCCTGTTAGTGATTTACCTTTGAATTTTGTTTACGACATGATTAACATATAAATTGATTTTTAAAGGCGTAACATCTCTACACATTTCAATCTTCTTATCTAGGGACCCAGTTTATCTTTTCATTTATTTGAATTGGTGTTATCTATCCTGGTAATAGAGTGAATTTTATTATAGATCTTGTTTATTACATTTTTAATGTTTTCCTTTGTTGAATTGCTAGGTATTTTCATGACACTTTTTTTCATTACAACTTCTAACAATCATTGCTGCTTTCTATAAAACCTATCCCCACCTTACAGATGTTTTTTATTATTTTGACAGTTACCCCAATATTTATATGCATTATCTCACTTAATTCTCAAAACAGTGTTATTATGTGTTATTATTATCCTCATTTTATATAAAATATTTTAGCTGTATATGGGTTTAAGATATATGGAATATAATATAATGAACATCCATGTAAATACCGTCGATTTAGGAAACAGAATATTAAACCGTGAATCTACTTCTGGGTATCATTTGTCTCATCGTGCACAGTTAGCTACTCATTTGAATTTAGTGCAGCAGGTCCTTGAATAACACCATTTTGTTCAATGTCATTTTGTTATAACGTTGAGAAAAAAAAATCGATTCTTACCTGGGGCCACTGTCTGTACGGAGTTTGCACGTTCTCCTCACGTCTGCGCAGGTTTTCTCTGGTTACTCTGGTTTCCTCCCACATTCCAAAGATGTGCACTTTAGGTAAACTGATGAGTCTAAATTGACCCAGTCTGTGTAAGTGTGGGCGTGGGTGTGGGTGTGAGTTTGCCCTGCATCAGTAGGATGTCTTGTCCAGGGTGGGCCCCTGGACAAGTCTGAATATATGTGCAATTGGGGCCAAAAAAAATGCAGGGAGAAAGAAATGAGAGCAGATGAAATATTTGAATGCATAATGACCCAAATCTCAATTTTGTGAAAGCCATCATTTACAGATTCAGGGAGCTCTGTGAACCCTAAGCAGCACCAAAATACACAACACCATTTTAAAAAGCAACAATTAAATCTTCAAAAGAGAAGGAGAAAAATGACATATTACAAAGAGGGGAACAACAATCAGAACGATCTCCAACTTCTCGGTAGAAAATGAAGATCAGAAGGCAGTGAGACATCTCTACAATTTTAACTACAAAATATAATGGTCAGTCGAGACTTCTACATCCAGTGGACATGATTTTCCCATAATTAAGAAGTAATAAAACTGTTCTTAAATAAAAGAGAAACACAAAAATTTGTCACTAGCACATCTGCACTATAAGAAATACTAAAGAAGTTGCTCAGTATAAAGGGAAATGATACCAGATGAAAATTTGCATTTTCAGGAAGGAGTAAAGAGCATTAAAAATGGTCACTATCTGGGTAAATGTTTCTTTAAAGTACATAAAAACAATTATAATAAAAATTATAACATTATTTATGGGAGTTATAATGTATGTTGACATAATATTTGTGACAATTATAAAGGATTTGGATGGTTAGAAACCTGTATGATTCTAGCATGTATCCCTATGTATATGAATGTGAAATGGCACAATATGAATTCTAAGTAGATTGGGAATAGATAAGAATGGATGTTTTAATCCTTAAACACTAAAACATAGGCAAAGAGGCATAACTGAAAGACCAATAAAATTAAAATAGAATCTTAAAAGACATTCTAATAATCCAAAAGGAGTCAAAAATCATTAACAGAACAAAAAAAGAGAGGACAAAGAGAAAACAAGTAATAAAATGGTAGACCCACATCCAACTACATCAATAATTGCACTAAACTTTGACAGCAAACTTCCAATTAAAAGCAAAAATTCACAGAATGGATGAAAAATATGATGCAACTATATATTTTCTATGAGAGACACACTTTAAATATAAAGACACTGACTGAAAATAAATGGATGGAGAAGGTGTGCCATGCAAGTAGTAAACACAAGGAATCTGGAGTCGATAAATTATTAACAAATAAATAAATTATGTAGTATGCCAGAAGATGATAAGTACTATGCAATTTTTAAAAGTAGAGCAAAGTAGAGGCATCAGAAGTATGCAGAGGTTATAAATTCAAATCAATTGGTCAAGGCAGACCTCATTGAAAAGGTGACATTTAATTAACATCAAAAGAAGCTTCGCGTGAAGTCAAGAAGTAAGAAGCAACCCAGGGGAGTTTCATTGCATAGGTAAGAGTGCTAACCCTGCTCCTCCTGCTAGGGATGGTGATGAGATGACCGCCCTCCACGTGTTCCTCAGTCAATGTATACTGAGTTCAAGAAATAAAATTAGTTGAATGAAAAATAGGTAATGTTTTTTATAATCTTGGAGTAGATAAGACCTTTCATACAAAAATGCACAGAGTAAAACAAAACCATTAAGAACGAAGTCAAAGGGAAAAAGCAAATGAAAGAATATGTAATGCTTATGAAAAAGGCATTCCATATCTCATCATATACAAAGAGTCTCATAAGTCAGTTTCAAAAAAAAAAAATAAAGGCCAACATTCCAAAAGAAAAATGAACAAATCACGTCTCCAGTCTAGAACCCATGGAGATCAAGGATAGTAGTGAGAGTAAACTATTTGCCAAATGCTAAAATTGTCACCAGTTTTAACTTTGGAATAATTTTTAGCTCCCTCTTTTTACCACGCGTGTCACAGAAAATTCCTTTGACGAGTAACCAGGGGCCATCAAGAAGAAATAAGAATTGATGGTTTTCTTTAGCTATATTGTCTTTTTTGATATCTGTATGTGAATCTCCATTCCACAACTGGGGAGGAAAGAAGACCAATGAGACTAGTCCGTATTCATGAGAATGTGGAGAACTCAGGGAAACTGGAAACACCGATGCTCAGAGACACATCAAATAGATCTCAGTGTGCAATATAAAACTCTTTTGGATGCACTATGAAATATCTTTAAAAACCTACTGGTGGTTTCTATAAAAATTATAGCATTTTTTCCGTCTAAAACCTTGAGGAAAGGCTGGCTCTGTTGAGCAAAGAAACTGCCTACTAGGACTGTTATTACCCAGAATAACTTGGAGATGGCGCTCTTGTTGGATTGTCAAATTAAAGTGCAAAGCCTAGCTGTATTATGGATTAAATTGCCATAGACTTTCACCATGATTGCAGACTGTTGAATAGAAATTGGCCTGGCATGGGCTGCAATGTCCTTAGTATATCTGTTTCAGACAGGATAGACTTGGCAATGCCACAGTAACAAATAGACCTGGAAGTCTCTGTTTATTTTTCTTTCAAGTCACAGTCCAGTGCAGGTCGGGCAGCTCTCCGAGCAGTTCCCCTGTAAGTGGTGACTCGGGAACCAAGGATGATCCTATCTTTTAGCACATCTAAAGAAGTGTGGAGGGTTAACACTGCAGGGAAATGCAGGGATACAGAATTGTGCACTATTATTTCAGGGGCTGGGTCTAAAAGTAATTTTACACTATTTCTGCTTACATTCCATTGACCTATCAAACATCATATGGCCCCCCGATCTAATTGCAAGAAAACAGTGTGTTGAATACATAACATAGTGTCAGACGCAGTCCAAATTCTGATCAACAAAGTATCTGTCTCATCTTCCTTTCGTGTATTAACAAATTCACATCTGCTCCCTCCACAAAGAAAATAATCCATTCACTGCATCCATCTCAGGATCCTTATCTCTTTCCTCTCTCTCAGGTCTATATATGGCTTTTCATGGTCAGGTGGGTAACCTATGGACAAAAAAAGACAATTTATCTGCACCCCTACTTCCCCTCCAAATCCAAGGTGTCCCCAGTGAATATTATGAATTGGGGAGAGGAAGAAGAGATGCACAGCAGTCAATGTTCTGTAGCAATTCTGAAATACCATTGCATAGATATTGCGAAAGTCTCACACTGGAGGTGAGGGTAGAGTAGGGAGGAAGAGATTGGCGGATTAAGCCTTGAGTCTACTCTGGGAAGAATTACTTTGTTATTTCTTCTTTGTGGACCTCTTGGAGCCTCTTCTGTATCATTACTCTCCTCACCCACATCTGGAAAGAGTTTGGAAAGCATGCCCTCCTTGGAGGAGGCATTCCAAGGCAGCTGTCTGAATGTGGGAATACGAGAATTGACGTCTTTGAATCACAAATAAAGACTTTTTTCAAGTGTACTTGTGGTTTCCTGGACAATACCATTCCCTCAAAAATGTTGCAGATTTCTAACCTATTTGCCTTAGGCAGTTTTATGTTCTCAGTAATCGTACCCAAAGTTATTTCCGAAACATTACGTTCTATTTTTGGTGGCTCCTGTCACACCCTCAGGCCTCACTGAGTTCTTCGAAAAGTTGGTGTCAAGCCACATCCCTACTCTGTCCTTTGCCCTCTCACTTCATTCAACTGAAAAGTCTTCCTTACTGCAAGGTGTCATTCAAAGAATTTTTTAAATTGCTATCTGTACAAGCATTTGGGTTTTCTAACCTTGAAAGACCTTGAATTTCTGAACTCCCTTTCACGTCTGTGTACAAGACCACTAATATTTCCCTGAGCTCATTTCTCCTTTGTAATACTTTGTGGAATACAGCTAATCATAGACAATACACACAAGGGCTGTGAAGCATTTCAACATCTAACTAGAAATTATTGTTAGGCATGTAGTCTTCCTTCTCAGTTAGAGTAGGCAATGGTCTTTAGCAAACATTTTGCTATATTCTTAGCCTTAAGCATTAGTTTCCTCATTCCACACCTTCTACCCTTAGGCTTTGTATATCAGATTTGGTTGGTGCAGCACCTTACATCCCCGTAACGATTTCTGTATTAGGGTAAGTAACGTAAGTTCCTTTAAGCCCATCATAAAATCCATAGTGAGTTAAAGAAGCACACATAATATTGCTCATGAATGCTTAATAAAGTAATAAAATCACTTTCCACATGAAATATCTTTCTCTTATTCCCCATTCATCTCATGGGATCAGAGATGATAAAACAAAAACAAAAACAAACAGAATATGGGATATATGGTAAGTACTCAGAGAACTAATTGTTACTATTATCATCATTATTACTAATATTAGTAGTCACAGAAAGTTACAAAGCCAAACAGACAGGGGCCACCTGAGCAATAAACAGAGCAATAGGCAGTATTGTGAAGACAGAGATCCACTTTATTAGTTTGCTCGGCTGCCTTAACAAATTACCACAAACCAGATGGCTTGATTGTCTCACAGATCTGGAGGTTAGCCATCCAAGATCAAGGTGTCGGTAGGGTTAGTTTCTTCTAAGAGCTTTCAAAAGGAATTTGCACCACGCCTCTCAGCTAGCTTCTGGCACTAGGCTGGAAATAGCTGGCATTCTGTGACTGGTGGAAGCTTCATCCCCATCTCCAAATGGCATTCTCTGTGTGTGTGTCTGTCTCCAGATTCCCCTTTTCCAGAGAGACACCTGTCGTACTGGATGAGTGCCAGTGCTGTCGGCCTCATTTTACCTTGATTACCTCTGTAACAATCCTATCTGTGTATAAGGTCACATCCTGAAGAACTAAAGGTTAGGATTTCAACAGATGAAATTGAGGGAGACCCAATTTAACCCATAGCACATAATAGCCCCCTAATCAGTAATATTCTATTGAAGTATGTCTCTTTTTGTTTTACTTTCTTTTTACTGTATTTTCCCATTACCATTTATCCCCTTATCCCCCTCCCCCCACTAAAATCACCATACTGTTGTCCGTGTCCCTGAGTCCTTTTTCCCTTTAAGTATTTCTTACTTAATTCACATGTGTACTTTGTGGCCAATCATTCTCATCAGTTTTTTTATGAACAACATCTTGATATTTATATTAGAAATCAAATGTGCATTCTTTACTCTTTATTGGGTATGATTATGCATAATTCATGGCAAACTTTGGTATTGTAGTGATCTCAAGAAACCTTTCTGTTGCTTCCTATTTCCCCAATTTCAAGATACCCTTTATCTTTGCATATTGTAATAAATGATTAGCTATGGCAGACAATGAAAATCAGGTGAGAAGAATATACCTTTAAAAAAAAGTCTTAAGGAAGGTTTGTTTCCATGTTATAGCTATGTAAAAATGACATTGTCATCTATGGTCTCCTATTGCAAAATTGTTTCATATTGTTAAAAAAGAAACCTTAGTAGGCTTAAGCAAATATGAGAAGAGTGAGACTGAGGAAAAATCATTGAGGCATTCATTGAGTTAAAATCAATATTTTCATCTTTTTCTGCATTCATTGATGTTTCCTATTGTTATTTCCCTGAGTAGGGTGCACCTTCCATATCATTTACAACGTGGTGAACTGTAAACCTATAGCTATACTATACCAAAGAAAAATTAATGCATGCTTTAGGTCACAGATACTGCCAAACAAACTATTATTGCAACCAGATTGTTTTATAGAAACTGTAGAAGTACTCACATACAGAAATAATCACTGTTGGTAAAAGGTTGAAAGATACGAGTTTGTTTGTTTGTTTTTGCTCTCAACTATCCACTTGCTCCTGTTTACTCTGACTGAAGTGTCATCATGAAGGAAAGCAGGGCTGGCCTGAGGCCAGATATCTGAGTGGTCAAAATGTAACGCAGGCTCCCTTTCACTCAGCTCACTATTCTCCTCTTACCGTCTCCTCCCTGCCCAGCAACAGTTATTAAATATTGTCTTCTGCTCGTGACTGCAAGTCTTTCTATCTCTGGCTTTTAAAAGGAGGGTCGTATGTTACAAACACCGAGAAAGTATATTTTATTGAATACATGAATGAATCAATCAACCAATGAATGAATTTAGTCCAATCAGCACAGACTTCTTCATGTTGAAAATCCAAAATTAATTTCCCTTTTCTTATTTTTTACTCCTTTTAGTGCTTGCAGTTCAGCTAGTTACAAAAATGTAGATTTATCATTGTACAAATTAACAGTGTAAATAATTGGTCATCACAAAGTTATCTGATATTTGCTTTTAATATAAATGAATCTCTAATTTGTGGCATTTAAGCCACTATGGTAAGAAAAAAAAAAACTTATACTGTCACGTAAGCCCGTTTTTTGGTGGTTCTCCAAGCAGCAAATCTAGTCCTGAGAAGAATGGCTGGATATATAGCAGACCCACGATATAAATGTATTTACTGATTGATGAGAGAAGATGAGAATTCAACCACTGGAATATTGTAAATATGAACATCTGGGTTTTGTTATCTTTCATCGGAACAGAGATTTTTACCTCGTCATTAAAAAAATAGGAAAACTACTTAATATTTCCTGATAATCTCATCTAGGTAGTTAGGGTTGATGAGGTTACATTTTGATCAAAGAAGATGATTAGTGAGAAGTATTTTGCCATTTCAGACCTCAATAGTGGACAATTTCCTGGAGCCTGGGAAAACAGGATGTTGTGTAGCAATGTGACAGAGCGGAGTTCTTACAGGAAAACGGGGCTTAAAGTTAGGTCAAGACCTGGTTTAGAACGTAGCTGAAACATAAACTATTATTGGTCATACCTATTCCGGTCTTTGGAAATTCAAACTTTTTATTACCAAGGGAATATTTAAATGAACTTTTATAGTCGTATGTACAAAACCTCCTGGTCCGAAGGCACGTACTGGATTTCCCACTGACCCTAAATATTTGAAAACATCTTTCTGCCAAATATTCTAGTAAGCATTATCTATCTTATGAAAATCCTAAGACAATGCTCTGTACTAAATTAAACTAGGGTTTCATTTCTCCCAACTGCCAAAAACATGACAAAAGTTCAAGTTCTCTTTATCCAGACTTCTGGATTGGGATTTCTCAATGCAAGTTGTTCCCAAAACAGGACTGTTTGGGTCTTTCCTGCACAGAGTCCTTCAGCATATTAAAGCAAAGATGAAAAGGTAATAAGGAAAATACATTTAAAATTAGTCACATTGTCAACATTATCAAGAGTACTTTCAAAGTCTGTTTATGTGTGTGATCACTACACAAATCAAAGAGACAAATTTCCTCCTATTTGGAAATTCACAGCCTGATGTACAGTAGCTAACACTAGCATTAGAATTGCAGAGGCATCGAATGTAGAACCTGAAAAAAATTAATGATTACCAGTATGAACACTGAGGCTAAGTAATCAATAATATTTTCTAACTTGATGAGCCTAAACGAGAATCTTGGTTTCCTGATTATCAGTCCAGTACACTGTCCATTTGTTTCGGTGTCCAGATTTCTTAGCTGTCCACTACTAGGGGAGCTTGAATGACCCAAGGAAAACTCTATCAGCTTTTTAATGATGCAGAGCATGGTTAGAACTCCAGCTTCTGTGGTTACTAAGTGAGCACCATGTTTAAAAATTGAGGGAGGTGCGTAACATCAGCAAGACAATTGAATATGCTGTCCTTTGCTCCTTCCCTCAATAGAAAACAATTTGGTATCCAATCACAGCAAAAGTACCTCTCTGGAAGCTGCGGGATCCAGCAGCACACGCAGAGGAAACTGGGAGAAGTACTGCCGCCCATGAATTGCGTAACAGGCAAACAGCCCTTGGTCCTAGTTGTGGATCCTGAAGCGGTTCATGAACTGGCTTCAGGCTCTCTTGACCATGACCCAGGAAGGCTGGAGAACACTGATTTAGGCAGTCACCCATGGACAAGAGAGCCTTTGTGGAAGTCCAGGACGCCAACCAAGAAGTCACAGCATGCTGTTGAAGCAAAAAACATCCAAAATTAGGCAAACTGAAAAAAGTGAGAAGAACACCTTGACTGTACCCACATCATTCCTCTCCCAGGTTGGCACAGCTCAATGCCAATGGAGCCTGTCTCGGCCCAGCTGAGATATTTCACAGACAGTGAGCGTGAGTGAGTGAGCGCCCAGCTTCCCCAGCTGTGGGGCTGCTGCCGGAGGCCCATCTCTCTTTCAACCAATCCAGGGTACTGAGTCACCAGCTGCATGACTGAGGCGCAGTGAGGCTGGGAGAACATCAGCCAGATCTCAAAAGGTATCAAAGGAACATGGATTTTACTAAATGAGTCATGAACTGCTGAGATGCCTCACCTGGGGGTGCCTACAACTGGCCTATGGGCACCCAGAGCACATTCTGCGCCACGTGTATGCACCCCCGTCCCGTATTCAGCTCCCTGTACACGCTCCTGATGGTAGTAGCAAAAGCAAGTTTTCTCAGAGAGCTAGTGAGCATGTGCAGAAAGCTAGACTGAATCTTTGGGATAGAAAGAAATCACCAACTTGGGCCTTTAACATCGCCTTTAGGAAAGCAAAGCAAAGGCTGTCAGTAATTGGCCTGTAGTGCAGCAGGATGAAGAAAAAGTATATAAGCTTAAGAATTCTGCCACAAGAGGGAGCAAGAAGTGTGAAGCATGTATATGCAAACAATGTTTGGGGAAGCCTCACAACCCTAGTAGAGCTGAAGGAAGGTAATTCTTTTATAAAATCAGTCAGTAAACATTGGAGGAGGTGACTAGGACTTCAAATGCAAAGATAGCAACTCAACACTTCTAGGAACATAAAAAACAAATAAGCACGATACCACAAAAATGATAACAATAATCTTGCAGTAATGGATCCCAAAGACATGAAGATCTGCAATTTGTCCAATGGAGAATTTGAAATAGGTATTTTAAGGAAACTCAATAAGCTTCAAGTAAACACAGAAACACAATTCAATGAAATAAAGAATATAATTCGCAAATACAATGACAAGCAATGACAAGGGTAACAAAGAGAAAGAAATCATTAAAAAAGAACCAAAAAGAAATTCTGAGGTGAAGAATACAGTGAATGAACTAAAGAAATACAACAGAGAACACCACCAACAAAATGGATCAAGCAGAAGAAAGATTCTAAGAATTAGAAGATAGAACCTTTGAACTCATCCATTCAGAGAACAAACAAATTAAACTGAAAGAAAGAAAATAAAAAGAGTAAAAAGAGCTTGTGGATACCATGAAAAAAACCCAATTTGCAAATTATCGAAGCTCTACAAGTAGAAAAGAGGGAGAGAGTATCAGAAAGCTTATTTTTGAAAATAATGATTAAAAATCTTCTCAAATCTGGAGAGAGATTTAGCCATTCATGTTCATGAAGCTCCTAAGTCCTCAAAGAAATTCAACTCAAAAAGCTCTTCTCCAAGACACATCATAATGAAGCCATCAAAAATCAAGGACAACGGGAAAATCTTGAAAGTGAGAAAACTTTTTCACCAACAAAACGACCCCCATAAGTCTATCAGAAAATTTCTCAGCAGATCTGTATAGGCCAAGAAATAATGGGATGATTTCAGAAAAGCTGAAATAAAGGGATACTAATTATTAACATAAAAACATATAAAATATATAACACTCTAGTAAGAATAAGTATACAGTCAAATTCAGGATAATCTAATACTATACATGTTACTGTGTAACTATTTACCTGTATTTTTCGGACTATAAGATGCACTTTCCCCCCCAAATTTGGGAGGAAAATGGGGGTGCATCTTATAGTCCGAATGTAGCTTACCTGGCTCTCGGGGGTTGGGGGTGGGGCGTGGCGGCAGTGGAGCGGGGTCACGGGAGGCAGGAGCAGGGTCCCCGCTGCAGGAAGCCAGAGGTGGCAGGAGTGGGGCGATGCTGCGGGCCCTGTGCTGGGAGGAGAGGGTGTCCTGGTGGAGGGAAGCAAGAGAGGCAGGAGCGGAGTCCCCACTGTAGCATACTATAGTGCTAGGGAGGAGGGTACAGGGGGTGCAGGCACGTTAGGAAAAGAAAGCCTGTGGCTCCCCTACGTGCCTCCATCATATGACTGGTGTGTCCCCCATTAACATTAACATAGGCAAATTCCACTGCAGGGTCACCTGTCAATGTGGCCCTGCAGCTGTTGCAAAACTACAACTCCCATTATGCTTGGACAGGTTGGGACGATGGGAGCTGTAATTTGGCCACAGCTGCAGAGCCACACAGGTTGTGCAAAACTGCTGTCCCCATACAAGAGTGTTGCACAACCTGTGGCCCTCCAGCAGCAGACCCCCCATAACAGTGTCAGCAGCAGACCCCCCATAACAGTGTCAGCAGCAGACCCCCCATAACAGTGTCAGCAGCAGATCCCCCCCATAACAGTGTCAGCAGCAGATCCCCCCATAACAGTGTCAGCAGCAGATCCCCCCCATAACAGTGTCAGCAGCAGACCCCCCATAACAGTGTCAGCAGCAGATCCCCCCATAACAGTACGTCATCCACTGATGTTCTCAGCTACAGAGCCCCCATAACTATGAAGGACACAGTGCTGATAGTTCTGTCATTACTGTATTTTGTTGTAGAAGATACGATAGTGTACCTGTACTGTAGTCTCCTGCTGAATCTACCGTAATTGTGGAAAGATGTCAAAGCTGAAAAGGATTTCATATAAAATCCCTTTTAAACTGGAGGTAGTGAAGTATGCCAAAGAACATGGGAACAGAGCAGTGGAAAGCCACCTCCAACCGAAAAAATGATATGGGAATGGAGGAAACAGGAGGGTCAACTGCAAAAAATGGACAAAACAAAACAATGTTTTCGTGGGCATACTGCAGAATGGCCACAGTTAGAAGTGGACATGAAAGAGAGGATCACACGTCACAGAAACAATGGCTTTCAGTGTCTACAAAAATGATCATCTATGAAGCCAAACGTCTCGCTGCAGAGAAAGGCACTGAGGACGTCACTGGATCACCGTCACGGTGCCACAGATTTATGGAGAGATGTGGCCTTGCTGTGTGCACCAGACTAGGATTGCACAAAAAATGCCTATAGGATATGAATCCAAGATTGTGTCTTCTCACAAATTTGTACTGGATGCAAGAAAGAAAAATGGATTTGAAATAAGCCAGATTGGGAACATAGATGAAGTCCCGTTAACCTTTGATGTTCCATCAAACAAGACTGTTGATGTGAAAGGTGCCAAAACCATAACCGTGAAAACCTCAGGGCATGATAAAACCCATTACACGGTTGTGTTGTCCTGCTGTGCAGATGGCACCAAACTGCCACCAATGCTGATTTCCAAGAGAAAAAACATGCCAAAAGAGGCAATCCCAAGAGGAGTTATTGTTCGTGTTCATGACAAAGGATGGATGGACGAAATGGCATGAAGATACGGATAGAAAAACTGTGGTCCAGACGTCCTGGAGGGCTTCTGAAAAAACCTGCTCTATCAGTGCTTGACCAGTTTAGGGCACATATCACTGAAGCCACAAAAAAGAGATTTAAAGAAGAGAAAACCCAAGAAATGGGTAAATTCTTAGAAACATACAACCTACCAAGAATGAATGATGAAATTGAAACTATGAGTAGAGCAATTACTACACAGAAGAGTGACGTAATCAAAAATCTGTGAACAAAGAAAAGCCCAGAACCAGAAAGTTCCACTGGGGAAGTCTGCAGAACATTAAAGAACTAATGGCAATCTTTCTTCAATTGTTCCAGAAAACTGAAGAGAAGATTACATTTCCAAACTCATTTTACAAGGGCAGCATTAACCTCATGCAAAGCCATATAAGGGGGAAAGACACTATAAGGGGGAAAAAAAAACACTATAAGGGGGAAAAAAAAACACTATAAGGGGGAAAAAAAAACACTATAAGGGGGAAAAAAAAACACTATAAAAAACAAAACAAAAAAACACAAAAGTATCCCCGAGGAATATAGATGTAGACACAAAAATTTTCAACAATATATTAGCAAACAAAATTAAAACAATACATTAAAAGGAGAACACTATGATCCCATGTAATTTATCCCTAGGATTCAAGGATAGTTTGATATACACAGAGTAGTAAATGTGATACACCACGTTAATAAAATAAAAGATAAAAATATGATCATAGATGCAGAAAAAACACATGGCAAAATTCAACATCTGTTTATGATAAAAACAACAATTTGAATATAGAATTAAAGTATCTCAACATAATAAAGGCCATATATGACAAGCTCAGAGCTAACATCATACCCATTGGTGAAACACTCAAAGATTTTCCTCTCAGATCAGAAATATTATGCCCACTCTCACTAGTTCCATTTGACTTAGTATGGAAAATCCTAACAGGAGAAATTAGGCAAGAAAAAGAAATTGAAGGCATCCAAGTTAGAAAGGAAAAAATAAAATTGCTTCTGTTTGCAGATGATATAATCTTATACTTAGAAAAGCCTAGAGGCTTCCCCCAAAACTATTGGAATTAATAAATGGATTCAGTACAGCTGCAGTATGCAAATCAATGTACTAAAGTCGGCTGGTTTCTATACAATAACAATGAACTATCTGAAAAAAAGGAAGAAAATCCCATTTATAATAGCATCAAAACCAGTAAAATATTTATAAATAAATTTAACCAAGGAGGTGAAATATCTATCTGTACACTGAATATTATAAGATACTGATTAAAAAGATTGAAGGAAAAGCAAATAAATGGAAATTTATCCCATGTTTATGACTTGGAGGAATTAATATTTTTTTAATGCCCATACTATTCAAAGTCAATTAAAGTATCCATGCAATTCCTATAAAAATTCCAATGGTGTTTTTCACAAAAATAGAAAAAATAATTCTAAAAGGCATGATAACATTGTAATGATTATTATAATAAATTGAAATATCTGTACTTAAAAATAAAGTAAAATAAAACAAAATAAAAATAAAAAGCATATGGAACCACAGAAGACCACACAGAGCCAAAGCAATTCTGAGAAAGACCAAAACTGAAAGCATCTCACTTTCCGATTTCAAAGTATATTACAAAGCTATAGTAATTAAAACAGTGTGGTACTGGCATAAAAACAGACATAGATGAATCAAGCAGAATATGATAATTCTTACATATAGAGTCAACCACTATGTGATGAGGGAACCAAAAATACAAAATACAAAAGTGTCCATCAGTGCATGAGTGGATAAGAAAGCTGTCATACATTTACATAACGGAATACTACTCGGCTGTAATGGGAAAAGGATAGTCTCATCCATACATCATATTGGGCAAACTGTATAACCACAAGCAAAAGAATGAAGTTGCTATTTTATACCACTCACAAAAATTAATTTGAAATTGACAATAGACCTATTACATAATATCTGAGACAGTTAAATTACTGAGAGAAAACATAGAGAAAATGTTCCTTGACAAAGGTCTGTGAAATGATTTTCTGGATTGACATCAGAAGCATAGTAACAAAAGCAAAAATAAGTAAGTTGGACTACATCAAACTAAGAAGCTTCTGCACGGCTGTGCACGCCCAGGCCCAGCAGTGGCAGCCACAAACTATGGGTTGCTTGTAGCTCCAAACGGGTAGCCCAGGGCCAGTCACAGGCAGTGTCTGATATTGGTCTGTACCAGAGTCCCTCCCAAGAAGCCCAGAACCAACACACCCAGTGCTAAGCTTCAGGCAACAGCAGAGCAGGATCCAACCATCTTCACAAGTGGTATATTCGAAGGAAGATTTGGGCAGGCAGCAAACTCTGCTGAGGTAAATTCTGCTTCGTGTGGTCAGCACCTGCACAGCAGCTCACGTGCCACTGCAGAGGCTGCACCTCACAGTCAGCCAGCCTGAGGGCTGATCTCACGCACAGACAGGCCAAAACCAGTCAAGACTCAATTACAGCAGGAGGACCCACATAAACCACACAAAGAACGTTCCTGGAGCACAGAGTTCAGGTGATCAAGGAGACTGCACCACTGGACACCACAGGACACCTACACAAGGCCAGCCCACCCCACCAAGACTATCATCAATAAATCAACAAGCAACAAGTGTTGGCAAGGATGTGGAGAAAAAGGAACCCTTGTGCACTGTTGGGAGGAATAAAAATTGGTGCAGCCCCTGTGGAAAGCAGTGTGGAGATACCTCAAAAAAATTAAAAGTGGAACTGCCTTATGACCCAGGGATTCCACGTCTGGGAATATATCTGAGGAAATCAGAAACACTGATATTAAAGAATATACACACCTCTATGTTCATTTCAGCATTATTTACAATAGCCAAGATTTGGAAGCAGCCCGAGTGTCCATCAGTGCATGAGTAGATAAGAAAGCTGTCATACATTTACATAACGGAATACTACTCAGGTGTACAAAAGAAGAAAATATTACCTATTGTGACAGCATGGATGGACACGGACAGCATTATGCTAAGTGAAATAAGCTAGTCAGAGAAAGACAAATACCATATGATTTCATTCACAGGTAGAATCTACTGAACAAAATAAACTAACCAACACAGTAGAAACAGACTAACAGAAAACAGACTGACAGCTGTAAGAGGGGAGAGGTTTGGGGGGCTGGGTGAAAAAAGATGAAGGGATTAAGCAAAGAAAAAGACCCTCAAAGACACAGACAATAGTATGGTGATTGTCAGAGGGAAAGGGGGCTGGGGGGAAATAGAAGAGGGTATAGGAGGGATAAACGGCAGTGGAAAAAGACTTCACTTGGGGTGGTGAACCCACAATACAATATACAGATGATGTGCTATATAATTGTACACCTGAAACCTATATAGTTTTATTAACCAATGTCACTTTAATAAATTCAAAAGAAGGAAGGAAGGAAGGAAGGAAGGAAGGAAGGAAGGAAGGAAGGAAGGAAGGAAAAAGCTCATATCACACGTGGATCACATGATATTACCTGGAATCTACTGGGTTGGCCAAAAAGTCCATACGTTTTTTTTTCTGTAAAATAAAAAACATGTTTTTCATTTTCACAAATAACTTTATTGATTTAGATATTTTGAGTATGTTGGCTATCTCCCATGTGGTATAATGTTGATTGTTCTCAATTAATGTCTCAATTTGATCTCTATCAACTTCAACTGGTCTACTCAACTGTGGCACATAGTCCAGTGAGAAATCTTTAGCACAAAACTTCATAAACCATTTTTGACACATTTGATCAGACACAGCATCTTCTCCATACACTGCACAAATCTTTTTGTGTTTCAGTTGCATTTTTACCTTTCTTGAAATAATGAAACATAATATGCCAAAAATGTTGCTTATTTTCTTCCATCTTGAGTATTAAAATGGCTACACAAAAGTTCACCAATTGTCTTTTTTTAAAAGCACATTGATATGACAGCTGTCACAATACTATCTAACAAAATTGTTGTGAATGAAGTTAAAGACAACTAAGTGGTACTAGAGCCATCTTACAGAAAAAAAACAAACAAATTTTTGGCCAACCCAACAGATGAATGGATGTCCCCATTGACACTCTGTCTCTCAGTCTTAGAAGACCCTGTTCTCTCCTGTTTTGGGAGGACTTCCTCCAAGAACAGCCAGACAATTCCCAGATTTCATCTTGCACATGTGGTAATCCCGGGCAAAGACAGCTTTCCTCCCCTAGCATCCTTCCCCCAGGAAAGGTTCTGATTGGCCCAGTTTAGGTTTCATGACTACTTTTTGGGCAATCACTGTGGCCAGGGTGACATCCTCCACAAAAGCTGGATTTGTGGCTTGGAGAAAAGAGCATTCTGACACTTCATTTATGTAAAGTTTGTATTTATTGCAAAAGACCCAGAAAACTCCCTTCCACAGAACAGTCCAGGGATGTCAGTCTGGGATGTTCTCGGAGCAGCTTTCCCAATTCCTCCTTCTGCTCTCGACCTTGTCATTCTGAAACTCCAGTAGAGGCACCTGACATGGTTTAAAAAAAAACTGCCTTTAGGAAACCATATCACCTGGATCTAACCTTTGGCTTCCAGGTGTAATTTCTTCTTGGCAACAATCCCCTTCATGCTGTATCTATCACATGTGCAGAGCCAGTTGTAGTCAGGTCAGGATGGCCAGTCAACCACGACTATCAGTTGCCTCCTCTGTCACAGGGCCAGGAGGGATAGAGCACAGCAGGCTGGCCAGGGCCCACAGCATCAGGCACAGGGCCATTCGATCTGCCAGGCCTTTGGTCATGTGCCCACACTGGGGCAGGTAGGAGTAAGGCAGTGTAACTGGGAGCACCACCAGAATGGAGCGGAAATGGGAAGAAAACTTCCCTGAGGAATGAGGGACAAAGTCATCAAAAGGGAAGAGACAGTGGTCAGACCTGTGTGGATGAAAATGAGTATAGCAGTTAGGACAGCTAGGACCGACCGGTCCCCGTAGCCTTTCACAGGGCACTTGGAACTTACTGAGCCCTTTGGCACCAGTCACCTGGCCCAGTCTGAGTCACCAGGTTTATGCAGTTTCCTTCATGGGCTCCATGAAGAAGAGTTTCCATTCCCAAGACCAGGGTGGGGCAGGCTGTGGAATTTTTTTTGCCAGGGAAGCCAGAGAGCACGTGAGTCAGCTACAGGGTCAAGGCCCAGGTCCCTATGGCAGGCCAGGCAGAGAGGAGGGGCTGAGCCTGCTGAGAGCAACAGGGGAGGGAAGAACCCAGACTGGAGTGTGGAAGGACAGGGTGGGAATGTGAAGAGGCTGCCTGCACCCTCCTCACTGTAGGCTTCCCAGGGGCCTGAGACAGGCCCAGCTGGGCAGGCCAGGAGCTTTGATGGGATGAGAGACTGAGCTTCAGACTGGACTTTTCACTATCTAAAACTTGAGACCTGAGTAATTAGAAAGGCTATGGGACCTGCAAACCTTCATCCAGGGAGAGAGAAGAATGATGGCCAAAAGCAGGTTCATAGAACATTTGAGAGAGCACAGAGTTCTGCTTCCCCCCGCAGCCCACCAAATCCAGTGCACTCAGTAAGCTGCTTATGATTAGGAAGCACCTTCTTTATGCCAAGCACGGTGCTGGGCATGAGGGACACTGCAGTGAACACAGTACCCAGCGTTGTTCCCTGTGCCCTGCTGGAGCTCCTGTTGGAGAGGAATTCCAGGTCTGTGCCCGCCCAGTGCTGTGTCTCCCACCCGCCCTTGGCAGCAAGACTCTGAGCCCTCACTGCCTTTCTGAGATGGTGACTCATGGGTGCTCTCTGCTTGTCCTCTGGCTCCTAAATTGTGAGGGGGGAGTCCTATGTAAAGAGTCCTTCCGCAGGTGCCCACCCCCGCCCTTCATCCCACAACCCTCAGGGTGCAGAAGTGTATTCATCGCCTAACTAGGATTTCTTAAACACCTGTTACGTGGCGGGCCCTGTGCTAAATAAAGATGAGAATGACATGAAAAACAAAGCTTCCGGACAGAAACATCACTTACTAGCAGACTCTGTGAATAAACTGTGGAGCTATCACAGTGCCTGGTTTCAAGTAGCCTTTATCATTATTATTGTCTTAATTTTTTTACTTGTTAATCTCTTACTGTGACTAATTTATAAGTTAAACTTCATCATAGGCATGTATGTATAGGAGAAAACATAGCATACATAGGGTTCAGTAGTATCTGCAGTTTCCCACACTACCTGGTATCTTGGAAATTATCCCCTGCAGATAAGAGCGGGACTACCGTATTATATACTTAGGGGTGGCTAATACAACGCATTTTTAATGTTCTCACCACACAAACACACACAGACGGTAATTATGTGAGGTGATGGAGTTGTTATCTAACCATACGGTTACAATCGTTTTGAAATATATATCCATTCTATGGCCATACCACCCTGAATGTGCCCAATCTTGTCTGAAATATATATCAATTCTTCATGTTGTCCTTCTTTAACTTACATAATTTTATATGTAAATTATATCACAATAAAACTAGGCAAAAAGTTCAGGGAAAATAATTTGTATGCTAGAATTCTGCACCCTCCCAAACTATATATCACATATGAGAACAGAATAAGAATTGCAATCATGCCAAATCTCAAAAAAAAATAATGTGTATATATATATATATTTTCTCAGGAAGTCACATGAAATTTTACTCCAAAACAATAAGAGTGAGCAAGCTAATAATGTTTTAAAGTAGTAACACATGTTATTTGGAAACACGAGGTGAACATTAGGAGAATCAGCTAAAAAGATTTGACAATGATTATACCTTTGGGAGCAGAAATTGTCTTTGGGATGCTGAGTGGGATAAGAAACTGCTAATTTTGATTATATGCTTTGAAAAGCTATTTGACCTTTAAATCTATGTACATCTATCTGTTTAATAAAAATAGAAATTGTTTTTAAAGGAGTATATTAGCCATGAAGCTTAATTTTTATTACAAGATACATTTTAAAAGTGATATAATTACCCTTTTCAGCTTCTGTTAGATGATTCTATCATTGGTGTGCCCTAGCATGGCTATTCATAATCCCACATCTGCAGTTCACCCTGAATTCACTACTAACTCATTACTTTAGTACATTTCGGCCAGTAGATAAAAGCAAAGATAAGCGATTTGATTAAATCTACACACATAGCAAGTGTTCTCAAAAAGCTGTTTAATTTCTTCTTTTGCATTTAGGAATTTATGCCAAAAGTTATAGGTTGGAGAATAAAACCTATCACTGAAGTATAAACATTATTCATGCAGATTATAACAACATTCGTAAAATTTACGTGCAAGGTAACCTGTCAGATGGCTACACAAACGGGACAAAGTGTGGTTGAAAGTAAAATCCAACATCTGGAGCCAGAATGTATGTAACCAGGAGGCTTAGAGGTGCATGTCGATGAATCATCGTGCCACTGAGGAACTCTGATGCTGAAATACTAACTTTTTTTCCTAAGCGTTGGAAAAAAATCAGTAATTAATAACATCTTTACTTATCTTTGTTTAAATTGTAGATACACCCACTTAACATTCATAAGAGTTCTTGACCATTCCTGGGTTTGCCCAGGGGCAAAAAAACCATCAAAAGTGCTTATGATGGTTAATTTTCGGTGTCAACTTGACTGGCCCAGGTATTTGAACAAAGATTCTGGGTGTGCCTCCACAGCTGCTTTTGGGTGAAATTAACATTTACATGCAGATTTCTCTTCCCAGTGTGGGTGGGCCTCATCTAAGCCCCTGAGGGCCAGACTGGGACAAAAAGGCAGAGTCAGTGAGAATTTTCTCTCTCTGCTTGTCTGTCTTTCAGCTGGGACATTGGTCTTCTCCAGCCTTTAGGCTTCTCTACTCAGACTGGAACTTCCACCATTAGCTCTCCTGGTTCTCAGGCCTCAGGTTCAGACTGAAATTATGCTATTGGCTCTCCTGAGTCTCCAGCTGTCAACTGCAGATCTTGGGACTTCTCAGCCTCTACAACTGTGAGTCAGTTCCCTCTGAGCAATCTCCCTCCCACCTCTCTCTCTACACACACACACCTACACAATTGGTTCTGTTTTCCAGAAAACCCCAGACTAACATGGTGATTTAACTTGTCTGGAGGAAAGTAGGAAGTTCAATTAAACTGGTATTTCTAAATATTCAGTTAAGCAAACTGAGGTCATAGGTCTCTAATTTTTGTCTTAGTCTTTTGGTTGGAATGTAACAAGAATCAGCTAGTGCTAATCTAGGCCAAATATAATTGTTAAAAAAAGCTGGGCAGGAATTTATTTTAAGGAGACACAAGTATCTGAGTGCTGAAAAAGGCGCAAGTGCCACTACAGTCTGTGACGGAGATGGAACAGGATGAAGGAGGCCATTCCAGTCCCCATCTCGACTTAGGATGTTTCTTTCTTTTTTCTCTCTACTGACAAACTATGGCTGTTACTCTGGTCACAAAGTGCTACCCATGCCATAATTCGAGAGATGTTACTTCTCTTTAGTTCAAGAGACTAGCTAGCTCCAGGATGAGGCTTTTGATACTATTGTAGATTTCTATGGGAGGAATTTTGTCGTATTTGGGTCAGGTACTCCCCTGGATCCAAATATGCACCATCAAGAGCATGGAGTCATGTTGCATAAACATGACTGTCAGTCACCCCTGTCCCTGTGACCATGTGGATGAGAATCAGAAGTGTTAGGCATCTTGGGATAAGACAGAATTATTCTGAACTTACTATATTTTGCCGTGTATAATGTGCACCCACATTTTTGGGCCAAACTTTCAGGACAAAAAATCTTTCATTTTAATTTTTCAATTCAATTATTTATTTATTTATATTTAAATACTTGTTTTTTGGTATTATAAAGGAATTATAGCATTTATTTTTTAGTGTATTTGGTATGAGAAATTTTATGTAACAAATAATTATAAAATGCAAGAACAGATACAAGGTATTTCAGGTACTACCCATGTATAACACACATCCTTATTTTTCCCTCAAAAATGTGGGCAGAAATGTGTGCATTTTACATGGCAAAATATAGTACTTTTTCTTCAATTTATGCTAGAATCTTCTATTGTCCAGCACTGGGGATGTAATGCAGAAAAAGACAGACATGTTTCTTGCCTTCAAGAACCTTACTCTCTAGTTAAGGGTTTGGGGCCAGGTAGGGGACCAGTCAGGGCTGAGTTTACTTAAATTGCCAATATAATGGAACAAGTAATAGCATGCAGACAAAAAAAAAAAAAAGTGTTCTGAAAGCAACTGAGAAGAGGTACCTCCCTCGGATTTGGGAGGTCAGCGACATCTTGCTGTGAAAAATCACATCCATTCTAAGACTACAAAGATACATAGGGGTTAACCTGGTCAAATTGATGAAGACAAATATATAAAGGAAATGACCAAGACTCAAATGTTTATGTAAACAGAGACAATATTGATGGATCCAAAAGAAAGTAATATTGGAATGTTGATGGGTGTCTTTCTTTGGATTTACCAAAAATCAGATGCTGAGACAAAATAAGACAAAATTACTCCTCTGTATTGGCGTCACTGTTAACAGATTTTTCCAAAAAGGACGGCTGACGGCAGTGTTAGGTTTGCATTCTCCGTGTGTAGCAACTCCAGCAGAAAACAACACCTTTCCCTCAGTGGTTTTAGGAAAAAGTTCCAGCTCTGACTCTTACAGAAACAGGTCGGGCCATTGAGCCAATCACTATGGACACACGTCTGGAATATTCTGATTGGCCAGGAATTGGGGGACTGAGAAAGGCCACACTTGGATCACATGACCAAAAATAGTAGGTCAGGATGAGTAGTTCTTCAAAAGTATAGCATTATTACCAGAGAAAGAGAGAATGGAAGTAAGCAGGCAATATCAACACACGTCTACTAAAGTTCGGGGTGTTACTCCTTTAATACTCACTTTGTACTTAGAGGGGCATTGTGTGTTATGCAGACTCAGCAACAAATAACTTTTGGATGGGAGATGGTAATTGAATTCATCCAGCGACTCTCTACTGTCGGAGTAGTAATTGGGACATAAAGGATGATTGCAAAGAATAAAAACTTAAATCATCCACACTTTGATTATCAGTGTATCATAAAAATTTACACATAAAGAGAGTAGTCATTCTTAACCCATATTGATTCACAGCATTTTTTTTTTCACAGATTTTTTTTTAATCTTGTGAATTTCACAGACCTGCTCCTTAGCAAATTTTTCTACACACATACTTCTTTCAAGGGATTCCCAGTCTATATGAAGCTCAGGTGAAACTTCCAACCTAGATCGACTGAATGTTTTCAAAGCCCTTGGCTCCTTTGAAAGTGAACAAATAGTCCTTTTCATAGTTATAATGTAGGAATGCCATTTAGATGAATTTGTTGATTTTTAGTTTGAAACTGCTGAAATTATAAAGATACACAAATACTAAACATTATTTTCATAGTTGCATGCCTATTCAATTCAGTGTCACAATCTTAAATCAAGGCAGATAAACTGTATTCAATTTCCGGGGGGGATACAAGGGCAAAAAATTAAGTCTTTCTGAAGCTTTTGAATATTGTTTACTCCCGAATAAAGAAGGCTGCTTGCTGCCTAACAAGATGAGGCCTGGGAGGTTGCTTTATCAATTTGTTGATCCCTTGGAGGAAAAAAAACAGATATTAAAAACAAATCCAAGAGTAAGACATACCTGAATGCAATCCATTTGCACTGAAAGCACATTTCTATACGGTGCCAAATAAAAAATTTTTGTATAGAAATGTATTCCTTCTACTTTGCCTTCCCTAAATACTATGTTCAAGAATTAAATATATCTATGTCTGTAGGAAGCACTTTAGGGTTTCTCTGCTTTTTTGATAAGCAATATTATAAACAACCATAAATTTGTGAAAATGTTAAAATGCTAAATTTGTAGGTTTGCCAGATAAACTACAGGATGCCCAGTTAAATTTGAATTTCAGATGAGCAACAATAATTTTTTAGGATAAGTATGTACCAAATATTGCATGAAACATACTTATCCTAAAAAAATTATTCTTGTTTATTTGAAATTCAAATTTAACCAGGCATCTTGTATTTTAATTTTCTAAACCTGACAACCCTATAAACTTGCAAACAATATTGTTTTATTCATTTGTAAATAAACATTTGATATTAACATTTACATATTAAAGTAGTTTTGGTACAAGCATCTCATTTTATTGTGATGTGTGTTTTCTAACTAAAAATATACTGTATATTCTCATTGAGGTGGTAATAGAATATTTCAAGCTTTTTTTTCTATAAACAATTTCCACTCATATCCCTTTTAACTCTCAAAGAACTTTATGAAGAAAGCTAGACTGAGGTAGATGTTTCTTTATTTCTGATTGGTTTCATCAATTTCTTTAGCATTTGAGGAAATATTATTAAAAGTTGTATATTTTATGTTTCTAAAGAAACTTACATATATGATTTTGAATTACTGATCTTCGAAAGCAGAAAGTTTTCAAAATGAACCATTATGTAGAGATGCAATCAGTGAGTCTAGAAAATGAATAACTCATTTTTAAGTAAATGAGAAATTATTTTGGGCTGTTACTTATACAGTTTCCCATTTATAGTTAAACAGTAATTTGTGATACACAGGGCATTAGTTGTGAGTTGTGGTTTTCAATATCACAGACCCATTTGTTGCTGTGGTTTTGCAATATCATTCCCTAATGCTTTTCTCAATTGTGGTTTTCGTAATCATTGTTTGATAGCCATGTAGCTGTGGTTTGGGGCTGCTATAACCATTTGGACAGAGGTAATTGCTTATAGGTATTGCTGTCTTTTTATTTTATAACCTTAGTGAGTTAAACTAGAAAAAATTAACTTTAAATATCATTAACATTCTCACTAAAAATGATGAGAAAACACAAATTATAATAGTGTCCCTTAGTTTAATTCATTCGTATTAGCTGTAATTAACATATTTTATAAATTTAGATAAAGTATATTTCTGATAATGGAGTCTGGTTATTTTTATCAATCTTGCCTTGAATTCCCTGACTTTTGCTTCTTTCAGCTTTTAAAGTGAATATTTAGCTGAGATTTATTTGTTTCTCTTTTGCTTTGCATATTTAACCATTTCAAATGCCAAAAGAAACACTAACTGTTATGATATTTTAATTCCAATGGGCATTCCTTTTGGGTGATATAAAAAGTCAGCCAGTTCTGTAAAAAGATCTTTAAAAGCCATACTATATAATACATCCCATTCTAAGCATCCCAGTTTAATTGTAATGAATTGAAAATTAATAAGGCAAAAATCTGTAGTTCTCTGTCTGCTTATTCATTCCACAACACAAACACAAATAACCCTGCTTTTCCTGGTACTTACGGCTTTAATTTCTTGGTTCTTCAGGGGAGGGACTTTGTCAGTTTAGTGCATTTTCCACTGCAAAGGACCATGTATTCTTATAGCCTCATATGGTAATAGTACTAATGGTAGTGTAATACAATTCACAATTGGTCTTCAGCTCTGTATTAAGATTCTCTCAGCCATACCTTTCACAGGGCAACTCTTTATACCTTCCAGAAGATGTCCTGATGGGGTTATAAATGATACTGATTACAGTGCCTCCTGCACACCCAGCAGCCTGCATTTTGCTCAATCAGCCGAGGCTCTCTCCTGACCCTCAGACCTTTTCAGAGTTTGGTGGGGCTCACTCCAATGCTCGTCAACCAAACGAAGGGAAGCGGGGCTGCAGAGCAGAGTGGATGAGCTCCCAACCTGTGGGAAAAGTCAGCAGTATCGGAGGGGACGTGTATTAACTGCAGTGGGGTTTATTAGTAAATACTGATTACATAAAGCAGCCAGTTAAACTGCCACTTGGATAGAAGCTACTTCCAGCTCACCCAGGAGAATATATTTAATACTCAGTGTATGCGAAACTATGAGAAACTAAGCTAGCCTCATGCAGCTTAACTTGGCCAAAATAATAACTATGCAAATCACTTCAAAAATTTGTTCTTCTTTTGACTTGCAGTTTTCAATATACTACCCACACACAATAATTGAATATGAATTAAACAAAACTTTTAAAGCCAAAGAACCATGAAATAGTTATTGGGTCTTACCTGGTTGGGAAGTTATGGCAAGATCAAATCTTTTATTAGTCGCCGGCTGCTTCCCTGTGGCAGAAGAGCTAAAAGAATTAAAGGTCATGGGGCTGGGAAGTGACATGGGAACTTCCACAGGCTTCCTCTAAAAGTTAGTATTTGATTAGAGAGGGTTCATTTCCCACCTAGGGCTAATCACCTAGCTAATGGTCCTCCCTCTTGATGTGAGAAAAATGTCTGCCTGTGTCCAAATTTAGAATTTTGACAATCTGACATGAAAACTGGAGGTGAGACACAGCACTTTAAGGACTCCGCGCAGCAGCATCCCATCTGCGCGGGCCAAGTGGGGGATGGTCCGTGTCCACGGCGGTCTCCAGGGAACCTGGAGAGCGATGAAATGGTCTCCTGAGAGCCTGGGCAGACGAGGGGAGTTAACTGGCCCCAAGACACACAGTTGGCACTTGTGATCAGCTGGCTCTCGCTGAGGATTTTGCCAGTGGCCTAACCTTCCTGCCAAGAAGCTGGGAGGGCGGGGGTGGAGGCTAGGGGAGGGGGCGGCATAACTGGAAGCACAAAGTTTATGGAGACTGAGATTTCTTTGTGCCCCGCCGGATAGGCGAGGCGTGAGAGAGGAGAGTTGGGGTCCATCAGAGGGGGCTGTTGGAAGAAGTTGCCAGAAGGGGTGCTCTGGCGGATGACTAGAGCTGACGCGGTGTCAACTGCAGAAGGTGGCCTCCTTCCAAGCCCTCCCCACGCCTCTCACCCTCCAGCCCCCCACCGTGCTCCCCTGCACCCCACCCGACCTAGGCCGGGGCCCTGGTGTGCGTCCCGACTGGCTTCAGATGCAGCCAATCCTCCTTTCGCTGATGGAATAGTCTCCCCTCCCCACAACCCGGGCGCGCCCCTCCCTCGCGCGCCTCGCCACCTCCCGCGGCAGAGCGCGAGCTGCGCGGCCCGGAGCGGCGGCGGCACGCTCGGGAATCTGCCCCGCACGCCGGGGCCAGCGGAGAGCGAGCGCGCTCCTTCTCCCGCGCCTTCCGCCCCTCTCCCCTCGGCTCGCTCTGCTTTCCCTCACTCCTTCTGTTCCTTCTTTCCCGGTCCCCCCTCTCCCTTTCTCTCTCCCTGTCCATCCGTTTGTAAATTCCCGGCCCCCCACCCCCATCGCTCCCCCGCTGTCCCCTCCCCTCCCCACTGTCACACTCTCTCTGCCCCCCTCTGTCTTCTCATTTGCCTGCTCCTCTCCAAACGTGGATCCGCGGCTCCCCGAGGAGCCCAGCTCAAGGATCCCGCGCGCCCGGAGCACCTGGAGTCCGGCCGGCGGCGGCCCGAGCCCGGCCAGCGGCGGCGGCGGGAGCGGCGGGAGCAGCGAGAGCGGCAGCCGGGACCGCAGGGACCGCGGGAGCCCCAGCAGCAGCGGCCGCCGCCGAGATGTCCCGGCGAAAGCAGAGCAAGCCCCGGCAGATCAAACGTAAGTTTGCGCGCGGGGCTGGGAGTTGGTGGGATTATTTCTGGGGAGGGGGGCGCGCGGGGCGGGAAAGGGAGGGAGACTCAGGTCAATCCGCTCCTCGTTCTCCGGATTTGTCAAACTTTGCCTGAGCATCTGGAGGGAAGCTCGGCAGCCACAGACAGACAGGCAGACAGACAGACAGACAGACAGGCAGACAGACAGCCCCGGCGCCGACCGAGAGGCTGCAACGAACATCCCACGCCTTCTGCGCTCACTCTTCGCGCTCCCGGGTTTCTTTTTAATTCCAGCCCCGGTCCGTACTCGGTCACCGCTGCGTTATCGTGGAGCCTCGCAGGGCAGCCCCACTCATTCAGATTGTTAGGATTTTGTCGTTGTCATTGTTGTTGCGACTGACGCGGCGCTTCTCTTGGGGACCACTTTTAGCATCGAGAAGTTAGTTCTCCGAAGAGCTGGTGGAGACCTCGGGGCTGGGGAGGCCAAGTGTCCCGGCGGTGGGAAATCAGGGTCCGGGTCTCCTGATCTTGGGCGGTGCCAGAGCCACGCCAAACCCGAAGCGAAACAAAAAGTAGGTGTAAAAGTTCGCGCCTCTGTAGCGGGCGGCCATGCGCCTCCGCCCAGGGGGCTCGGGGCTTGCGACGAGCAGGTCGCGCCCGGGGCTCAGGGCTCCTCTGGTTTTTGGGGCCCGGACGCTCTGCCGCTGGGCGATTCGGTTTGCGTCTGGCCCTGGAGGCGCGGTGAGTCCTCGCTGGGAGGGGCCGCCCGTCACTTCCCAGCACCTAAGCTGTGAGTTCAAGGCCGCGGGTGCGCCCGAGAGAGCCTGACCTAGAGTCCCCGAGCCCCCTGAGGACCTGGGTGACTTTCAGGGGGCACAGCGGGGCGAGAGGCACCTGCCCAAAATACACACTTTCGCAGAGCTCAACTCGGTCAACTTTTCTTGTCTAGGGGACAATTCATCCAATGGTGTTTTGTTGCCCTGCGACATGTCTTCAACGCTTTGGCCGAAAAGGAGAAATAGCTTTACTAGTGTATTTTTTTTTTTTTTTTTTTTTGCCAGCTTTGCTGTGTGTCCATTTCTTCGTCTTGTTTAAAGTCGGGCAACTAG